>NC_140263.1:4120206-4145206 GCF_949987555.1 Borostomias antarcticus | reverse complement strand
ACAACCACACAGGAAGTACACGTGTCAGCACAGGAAGTTAACACAAACACACAGGAGGTTGAGTCTATTGATTGATTGATTGATTGGTTGATTGATTGATCGATCTACACCATGTTCGTGTGATTGGTAACCTTGGGAACAACATGCAAATGACTGCAGAATCAGCTTCCCAAGACGATAAAGAGACTTTTACTTAGTGAGACTCGCTTAGTGAGTTAAGTCAAAGTCGTGGTGAATTAGAGACCCAAAGATTGGAACCCCAGCTGTCAAGTAATGATTCATGTCCCAGAGACTAACCTGGCTAAAGGTGCATAAAATAAAATAAAATAAAATAAAATAAAATAAAATAAAATAAAATAAAATAAAATAAAATAAAATAAAATAAAATAAAATAAAATAAAATAAAATAAAATAAAATAAAATAAAATAAAATAAAATAAAATAAAATAAAATAAAATAAAATAAAATAAAATAAAATAAAATAAAATAAAAACATCAGGCTGAAGCTCAGACGCTTGTGGCTTAGTCTCAACGCCAGACCCATGACGGTTCTTTATAGATGGCATCCCCCCATCGCCACGTCAGTCTGACGGAGAGCGTGTAGCTGCAAACGTCGCTCGCTGGAGAGACTAGGGGGTCTGGAGAGACTGGGGGGTCTGGAGAGACTAGGGGGGTCTGGAGAGACTAGGGGGTCTGGAGAGAGACTAGGGGGTCTGGAGAGACTGGGGGGTCTGGAGAGACTAGGGGGTCTGGAGAGACTAGGGGGTCTGGAGAGACTAGGGGGTCTGGAGAGACTAGGGGGTCTGGAGAGAGACTAGGGGGAGTCTGGAGAGACTAGGGGGTCTGGAGAGACTAGGGGGAGTCTGGAGAGAGACTAGGGGGTCTGGAGAGACTAGGGGGTCTGGAGAGACTAGGGGGTCTGGAGAGAGACTCGGGGGTCTGGAGAGAGACTAGGGGGTCTGGAGAGAGACTAGGGGGTCTGGAGAGACTGGGGGGTCTGGAGAGACTAGGGGGTCTGGAGAGACTAGGGGGTCTGGAGAGAGACTAGGGGGTCCGGAGAGACTAGGGGGTCTGGAGAGAGACTAGGGGGAGTCTGGAGAGACTAGGGGGTCTGGAGAGACTAGGGGGAGTCTGGAGAGAGACTAGGGGGTCTGGAGAGACTAGGGGGTCTGGAGAGACTAGGGGGTCTGGAGAGAGACTCGGGGGTCTGGAGAGACTAGGGGGTCTGGAGAGACTCGGGGGTCTGGAGAGACTAGGGGGTCTGGAGAGACTAGGGGGTCTGGAGAGACTAGGGGGTCTGGAGAGACTAGGGGGTCTGGAGAGACTACTGTACTCGTCGTCCTACCCAGAGAGGGGGTCCACGGCGATGGAGGCGGGCTCTTTCAGCCCCTTGTCGAAGAGAACCGTCCGCCGGGTTCCGTTGAAGTTGGCCACGGCGATGGTCTTGGTCCCCAGGTCCGACCAGTAGATGTGCTTGTAGATCCAGTCCACGGCCACGCCCACGGGCGTCTGGACGTTGTCGATGACCTTGGTGTGGTTGCCCACGCCGCCCACGTCCCCGCGCTTGTCCAGCACCGTGCTGCACGGCCCAGGACGAGAGAGAGAGAGAGAGAGAGAGAGAGAGAGGGAGAGAGAGGGGGGGGGGGTGAGAGAGAGAAGGGGGGAGAGAGAGGGAGGGGGAGAGAGAGGGAGAGAGAGAGAGAGAGAGAAGGGGAGGGGGAGAGAGGAGAGAGAGAGGGGGGAGAGAGGAGAGAAAGAGGGGAGAGAGGGAGGGGGGTGAGAGAGAGGGGAGAGGAGAGAGAGAGGGGGAGAGGAGAGAGAGGAGAGAGAGAGGGGGGGGGGTGAGAGAGAGAAGGGGGGAGAGAGAGGGAGGGGGAGAGGAGAGAGAGAGGGGGGGGTGAGAGAGAGAGGGGGAGAGGGATGGGGAAAGGAGAAACAGGGAAGAAAGAGGAGAGAGAGAGAGAGAGAGGGAGGAGAGAGAGTGTTCTGGTCAGTTAAAGCAGAAAGAGTCTCTCTGGTCCGAGTTGCTCCACACACACACACACACACACACACACACACACACACACACACACACACACACACACACACACACACACACACACACACACACACACACACACACACACACACACACACACACACACACACACACACACACACACACACACACACACACACACACACACACACACACACACACACACACACCTGTGGGGAGGAGGAGGAGGTAGAAGAGTGGAGCGTGGGTTGGCGTAGTAGCGCGTCCCTACCTGTAGATGGCGCGCTGGCTCAGGTCGGCCCAGAAGATCCTCTGCTGGGTGAAGTCTGCGTCCAGGGCCACGGTGTTCCGGAGCTGTTCCACGATCTGGGTGTACTCCCTCCGCTCCAGACCCAGCCGGCGGATGTCCCTCCGGTTGGTGAACAGAAGACATGGCTCCTTACCTGGGGGGACAGGTGGGGGGGGGGGGGGGAAGTCTTTAATTGTCCACCGGTGTCAACAGCGTCCCTGGTCGGGATCGAACCCGGGACCTTCTTGCTGTGAGGCACCGTGCCACAAGCGCATGAAGAGATATATTGTCGACGGGTCGCATAGACAAGTCATTGATACACGACCACAACAATGGCGTCTTTTATCCCCGTCAGAACAATGTGAGCGTTGACCCAACTCAGGCGATGTCTCTCCCTCTCCCCCCCCTCCCTCCTGCATAATATCCCCACGGCCTTGCAGACTCCTGGTGGGAGGGGGTTAAAGGTCGACTCACCCACGGCCTTGCAGACTCCTGGTGGGGGGGGGCGGGGGTTAAAGGTCAACTCACCCACGGCCTTGCAGACTCCGGAGGTGGGGTCCATCTGGTAGCCGTTGTGACACTCGCACTTGTATCCGCCCTTCAGGTTGATGCAGATCTGACTGCAGATGCCCGGGTTCAAACACTCGTTGATGTCTGGGGGGGGGAGGGGAGAGGGGGGGGGGGGGGGAGGGGCAGCTGTAAAATCGTGACGGTGCATGTCCCTTCACCCCTACAGGTCCTGGTAGTTACGTTCACATAGAGTGAAATGTGTGTGTGTGTGTGTGTCTCACCTCCGCAGGTCTTGCGGTCCAGGAGTTGCAGGCCGGGCATGCAGTCACACTCGTAGCCAATCACAACGTCCCGGCAAATGTGGGAGCAGCCTCCGTTGTTCATCAGACACTCGTTCACGTCTGAACACGACAACAACAACAAAACGACAACAAAAGGGTTCATCCTAACGCTTGGTAACACCTGGGCGTGGTCAGGCGCACCTGGAGCTGCTCCACAGGCCGTATGGTCACCTCTGTCCACCTGTCACCTTCATGTCACCAGACCAGCCCCAGACACACGGGTTCACAGCGGTCAATACTGGACATGCGGGTTAGAGGGCGTTTGCAGGACGTGTTTAGCGCCCACATTCCGGTGAGACCAGCGTCCAGACGTTGGCTTGATTTTGACCGGACATTCGAGTGTGTGACCCATCAACAATTGGCGCATTAATAAACATACGCATGTTTTTTCTCTCTCTCTCTCAAACCAGCCCAACCTCCACCAGTAAATCAAACAGAACCAGCTGTTCTGCTCTCAACAGCCCTGCTTGCTGCAAGCTATTTTATTCTGCGCCTGTAGGCCTATTGTTTGTTTTTATTTCGTTTTATAATGTTTTATGTGATTTATTTATTATGTATTAACTTATGTCTTGCCAACTACCTGTACAGCACTTTGGCTCGACCACAGTCATTTTTAAATGTGCTCTATAAATACAATTTGAGTTGAGTTGAGATAGCAAACAAAAATATTCTCTTGTGGCAATACACATTTCAGAGACATCCACCAGACTGCTGCTGCTTGTATGCCTATACGACAGCAAACATCATTTAGTGCAAAACATTTAATAGGCCTATCTCTTGATCACTAGGCCGATAAAAAGCCCTTACCTGACTGGAAGTTATAGCCATTCAACGGAGTGCTTCGTTAGGTCTACCCATGGCCTATTCAGACGGCACTAGGCCTATATGGTACTGTATAGGCTACGACTGTATCCACACGCTAATAATCTCTAACCGTACCATAAACGTCTGAACTAGGCTATTGTTGGCTTTTGGCGTTCTTCTTCTGTTGCTCTGCGTTGTGTAATTTTTGTATAAGCCTTAATAAAAGTTGCAGCAAATCTAATATGGACCACGATGTTAATAGGCTTCTTGTTGTGATTGTCGTTGATGAAATCACCCCAACACGGGATTGGAAGCGGCAAACAATGATTTATTGGACAGAACTTAAGATCACGTTACAGTCCCTGTCTCTCCCCGTCTCTCCCCGCCTCTCCCCGCCTCTCCCCGCCTCTCCCCGCCTCTCCCCGCCTCTCCCCGTCCCTCCCCGTCTCTCCCCGTCTCTCCCCGTCTCTCCCCGTCTCTCCCCGTCCCTCCCCGTCCCTCCCCGTCCCTCCCCGTCTCTCCCCGTCTCTCCCCGTCTCTCCCCGTCCCTCCCCGTCCCTCCCCGTCTCTCCCCGTCTCTCCCCGTCTCTCCCCGTCTCTCCCCGTCTCTCCCCGTCTCTCCCCGTCTCTGGCTGGAGCTGTGGGCAGAAAACGAGGCCTCAATCTTCTCCCCTACTCCCCCGCTCGATCTAAATCGGGGCTTTGCAACCACAGGCACACAGTCTACCGCATCCCAAAATCAAGGTCTCAAGGTTGACACAAGACACTAAATAGTATTATCTCGCTCCACCCCCACGCCTCCCTTAAGGTCTAGTGTCGTCAGATTGGCCCCCCGGAGGGGCCGTACTGTCACAAGACGCGTAGCCTATCAGGCACAAGGTGCATGACCTGTCATCCACCATCTGAAGTCTCAATCCCACTGATTGTGTAGCCAGTGGTACTTTGTGTAGCCAGTGGTACTTTTATGACATTCTATGAAAAGCATCCGGACACCCTGGGGAGGATGGGGGCCTCCGCCTGTGACGTCTCAGCGTGACCTCCTGACCCCCCGGCCCCAGCACAGCACAATGGTCTCCTTTCATCCCATGTCTCTCCTATGATGTTATTAGCCTCTCTTTCTCTGAAAATGTAATTTAATGTTATTTATTGCTTTATAAATGTTCTTAGCCGGTAGACAAACATACTCCTGGAGCTTGCTCGATCGCCTTGTTGAGAGGGGTCAGGGAAGAATTTTCACAGCTCACTTATCTGGCCCCCGGGTGATTACTGTTTTTTTGCTTCCCTCTGGAATATGTAGAGAGTGGGTCGTATGCCCACCTCCCTTGTTCTCTGTAAAGCGCATTGTGTTGCCTCTGGGTATGAAATGCGCTATACAAATAAAGCTTTGATTGATTGATTGATTGATCCCTACCACTGCACATTTAGACCGTCCCCATGAGAACAGAGACACACAAACAGCTTTACATTGACTTTAAGACTCTGTAGACTTGTACCTATATTCTTCACTATGGTGTGTTGTTGTAATATCTAAATCTCTTCATTTCGCTAAGCAAGCTTTTAAGATCCCGACTGTGAAATAACAGATTTAGGGGCCTAGCTACAAGATGTAGGCTACAAATTTAATACAATTAATTAGCCTATTCGGCCATAAAAGGCTCGGCTTTTAAAAAAATAAAATAAAAATTAAGTTATATAGGCCTACTACAAAGAACGAAAAAATAACGTTATTAACCGGTTTTAAAGATTTCAAATTAACGTTTCTGTTTACACTGTCCTGTTAGATACTCTCCTAGCAGAGTATCTAACAGTGTTGACTATATAAACCTAGACTCTCTCCTAGCAGAGTATCTAACAGTGTTGACTATATAAACCTAGACTCTCTCCTAGCAGAGTATCTAACAGTGTTGACTATATAAACCTAGACTCTCTCTCCTAGCAGAGTATCAGACAGTGTTGACTATATAAACCTAGACTCTCTCCTAGCAGAGTATCAGACAGTGTTGACTATATAAACCTAGACTCTCTCTCCTAGCAGAGTATCAGACAGTGTTGACTATATAAACCTAGACTCTCTCTCCTAGCAGAGTATCAGACAGTGTTGACTATATAAACCTAGACTCTCTCCTAGCAGAGTATCAGACAGTGTTGACTATATAAACCTAGACTCTCTCTCCTAGCAGAGTATCAGACAGTGTTGACTATATAAACCTAGACTCTCTCCTAGCAGAGTATCCAACAGTGTTTATATAAACCTAGACTCTCTCTCCTAGCAGAGTATCAGACAGTGTTGACTATATAAACCTAGGCTCTCTCCTAGCAGAGCATCTAACAGTGTTGACTATATAAACCTAGACTCTCTCCTAGCAGAGTATCTAAGAGTGTTGACTATATAAACCTAGACTCTCTCTCCTAGCAGAGTGTGAGTCTGTCAGTACTGACTATATAAACCTAGACTCTCTCTCCTAGCAGTCTGTCAGTACTGACTATATAAACCTAGACTCTCTCTCCTAGCAGTCTGTCAGTACTGTGTGTCGTCCTTGGCGCTGAGGCGGCGTTCTACTTACTGCACTCTTTGATTGGCTCGTCGCTCCAGTCGGGGCAGTCTCTGGCCTTGTTGCACACCTTGGTCATCTCGATGCACTCGCCGCTGCGACACTTGAATTTGTCCGGTCCGTTGCACTGAGTCACTGGGAGGCAGAGGAGCAGACTGGGAGATCACACACTGGAGACAGGCAGAGATGTACTGACCGACAGAGACCGAGAGACAGAGAGACAGAGAGACAGAGAGACAGAGAGACAGAGAGACAGACAGAGACAGACAGAGACAGACAGACAGAGACAGAGAGACAGAGAGACAGAGAGACAGACAGAGAGACAGAGACAGACAGACTCACAGTTTTTACAGTTGACTTCGTCTGATCCGTCTGCACAATCACGCAGGCCGTTGCACTGTCTGCTGCCATGGATACAGTTACCATCCTCACACTTGAACTGATCTGGCCTGCAGGTACGCACAGCTGGGGAGGACACACACACACACACGCACACACGCACTTAATCCTTCCGACCTGAATTAGCAGTTTTTGTTAACTTTAATTCCTTTAATTATAGCCATCTAATCATCCTATTAAGTCCGGCTCACTGGTCTAAACAGCTGATTGTTCCGTTCCATTAAACACACTGATTAACCCTTTATGATCCATTAGTCTACATAGATACGCAGCAGCAGGAGTTTCTCACTGCGGCTACAGATGCCACACCACGGCAGGGCGGCTGTAGCTCAGTTGGTAGAGCGGGTCGTTCAGTGATCGAAGGGTCAGCGGTTCGAATCCCAGCTCCGACTGTCCACATGTCGAAGTGTCCTTGAGTAAGACACCTAACCCCAAAATTGCTCCCAATGAGCAGGTTGGCACCTTGCATGGCAGCTACCGCCATTGGTGTGTGAATGTGTGTGTGAATGGGTGAATGAGAGGCCATTGTAAAGCGCTTTGAGTGCCGCTAAGGTGGAAAAGCGCTATATAAGTGCCGTCCATTTACCATGAGTCATCAGTCAGAGCCAGTCACACTAGGGCTGGACTAGCAGACCTCGGCCAATTACCAACTGTTAATAACTGGGCTGCACTAATTTTAACTTACCCAGAACTTATTTAACTGCCATTTAACTTATCCAGTGCAGTGAACCCAGTACACTAGTCCCATAGGTGCATAGCTATAAGTAGGGCTGCACAATTAATCGCGATTATAACCTCCGTGATTAACTAAATCGCAAAAGGCCGCAATTAATGTGATGAATAATTTTGCTTTGAATTGAGTGTGCTAGGACTACACGGACGAATCACAGGCGCTTATGCTGTCTGACCAATCACATGCGTTCCCGCTGAGTGCGCTGTGCGCAGCAATTTCACTGAGAAGACAGTTTGCAGACAAGACAAGTGTCACAAGAGTACCTGCAGCCGTGAGTAGTGACAAAATGAGTGAAAACGAGGTCAGTGAGTTAGTAGCAAGAAAGGGATCAACGTCCGTGATTTGGGAGCATTTTGATTATTATATATTAATATTAAATATTCATCGCAATTATTAATCGCAATTACCATTTAGAAGCAAATAATCGCAATTATTATCTTTTGTCATAACCGTGCAGCCATAGCTATGAGCCAAACCCAAAACCTGAGGTTCTGTCCGGTACTTACGACAGTTGGCCTCATCGCTGCCGTCCTTGCAGTCGGGGTCCCCGTCACAGCGCCACTTCCTGTGGATGCACTCCCCGGAGCCGCACTGCGTCTCGCTGGACGAGCACTTGGCCGGGGGCGTGGCCTGGTGCCCGCACAGCTGCGGTGACTCGTCCGATTGGTCCTGGCAGTCCACGTCGTCGTCGCACACCCAGTTGGAGGGGATGCAGGTGGCGTTGTCGCACTGGAACTCGGAGGGCGCGCAGGAGGACGGCGTGCAGTCGCTCTCGTCGCTCGCGTCGCCGCAGTCGTCCTCGCCGTTGCACACGAAGTTACGGGAGATGCAGCGGCCGCTGGCGCAGGTGAACTCCAGAGGGGCACAGGTGATGTTACCTGTGGGGGGATTTAGGGTCAGAGGTCAGACCTCGATTGGTGATGCAGGCGAGAGGTCAGAGGTCAGACCTAGGTCGGTGATATAGGTCAAAAGGTCAGACCTAAGTCAATGATGCAGGTGAGAGGGTCAGGGGGTCAGACCTAGGTCAGTGATGCAGGCGAGAGGTCAGAGGTCAGACCTAGGTCGGTGATATAGGTCAAAAGGTCAGACCTAGGTCAGTGATGCAGGTGAGAGGGTCAGGGGGTCAGACCTAGGGTCAAGGGAGACTCACCGCAGTTGACCTCATCCTCTCCGTTGTCGCAGTCCTTCTCTCCGTCACACTTCCAGAAGACCGGGATGCAGCCGGAACCGCAGGCGAACTCGTTCACGCGGCACGTCCTAGTGTCTGATTGGAGCACAGGGACATCAATCAATCAATCAATCAATCAATCAAAGCTTTATTTGTATAGCGCATTTCATACCCAGAGGCAACACAATGCGCTTCGGTCCACGTTTCGGACATGACGCAGTACCGTCCTGAGACCAGTCCAGTCCAGAGGAGTCTGTCCAGACTTCATATGAGGTGGTGTTAATATTGATCCACCACACAATCACCGTTAGTTACTGCAGCACCATGACCCACGCCTGAGAGAGCTGCAAGTTCATTCATTTACAACCGTTATTTATACTTGTGAAGCAGGTTTCCCTCATTTACACTGATGACGAGTTACCACAGAGACACAAATCAACAAAACAAATAGAATATATAATATTAATAATACTAATGTATTATTATTATTCAAGGTCAAGGTCAACTTTATAAATCAACCGAAGTTGCACCAAAGTGCTGTACAATATATAAAATAAACCAAAACAAAAAACAGAATAAAGTGCACATAATCACAGAACAATAATTATTATCATTATTAAAAACAGTTACAGGTCGAGTCACGGATTTCAACTCTGACTGAAGGAAGAACCTCAAGCGTTTACAGTCTGTTGGTCGGTATTCCAAGTCTAAACAGCGTCATGGAAGAACAGCCCTTCCAAGGTCAGAGTGACCCGAGGGACCCGGAGAACGAGCCAATCGTTTGATCGGGTCCGGGAGGTGCCAAGGCTCCAGTTTAAACGGAGTCCCATGTACGGTGGACGTTTACCAATAATGACTTTGAAAGTAAACGGATACGAGTGATGGTTAGAGCTTAGAGAAAGAGATGGCCAGCCCGTCTTATGATACTGAACACTGGTGAGTGTTAAGTCTAGCAGAGACAGACCCAGACCAGTGAGGGCGGACTGGGAGAGGCAGAGAAGTAGACCAGAGCTTGCTTACAGACTACCATGAAACATCTCTACATCAAAACAGACTGACAGAGACAGACTACCATGAAACAAGCCTCTACACCAGAGCTGAGTTCATACAGACTGACAGACTACCATGAAACACGCCTCTACACCAGAGCTGAGTTCATACAGACTGACAGACTACCATGAAACACGCCTCTACACCAGAGCTCATTTCACACAGACTGACAGACTGAAGGTCAGTAGAAAGGGGGTTTATGAAATCTCTCACATGACCAAGCAGATGTGTCACTGATGAAGACGGTTAGTCGAGACACAAGGGCACCGATCTGACACACTCACCCCACACACTCACGTTTCAACACACACACACACACACACACACACACACACACGTGTCTCTGATGAAGACAGTTAGTCACCCCACACACATTCACGTTTCAACACACACACGTCACTGATGAAGACAGTTAGTCGAGACACAAGGGCGCCAATCTGACACACTCACCCCACACACACACACACACACACGTCTCTGATGAAGACAGTTAGTCGAGACACAAGGGCACCAATCTGACACACTCGCCCCACACACTCACGTTTCAACACACACACACACACACACACGTTATCAAGTGTGACCTGCACGTACACCGGGGAAACGTGACTGCCACAAAGCCTGGCTCCGTCCCTGTGTGTGTGTGTGTGCGCGCAAAGTAGGATCAGCTGTGTAACATCCTGGGACTCTGTGAATGGGACCTCCTGGTGTGTTAACTCTGTTCCTGGTTCGACCCTCGTCTCTTTGCTCCTCCTCTGACGTCTGGAACAGAGCTGCCAGAGCACGTAGCCTGTGTGTGTGTGTGTGTGTGTGTGTGAGAGAGGGGGGTAACAGGAGGACAGGCTGTTCTAGAATCTGGACACCTGAGTAATGCGATCTGATTGGCCAGACGTGGTGATCTAATGGCACTTCCTCACACCCACACAGCTGCTGCCCCGGCTGCCAGCGCCGACGTGCCGTACGTGCGTGTGTGTGTGTGTGTGTGTGTGTGTGTGTTGAAACGTGAGTGTGTGTGGGGCGAGTGTGTCAGATCGGCGCCCTTGTGTCTCGACAAACTGTCTTCATCAGAGACACGTGTGTGTGTGTGTGTGTGTGTGTGTGTGTTGAAACGTGAGTGTGTGTGGGTGAGTGTGTCAGATTGGCGCCCTTGTGTCTCGACTAACTTGTCTTCATCAGTGACACATCTGCTAGGTCATGTGAGAGATTTCATAAACCCTCTTTCTATGTCCTTCAGTCTGTCAGTCTGTGTGAACTCAGCTCTCAGAGGTTTCTCACAGGAAAGAGGAAGTAGAAATAGCAATTCAATATGCTGGGTTAGGGTTAGTGGTGTTAGTCTGGTGTTGTGGTCTGGTAAGGGGGTCTGGTGTTGGTGTGGGGGTCTGGTGTTGGTCTGGTGTTGGTGTGGTGTTGGAGGACTTACGGCAGACATCCACGCTCTCATCAGAGCCGTCCTCACAGTCTGTCTCTCCGTCACAGTGCCACCTCTTGGGGACACACTGGCCGTTCTGGCACACGAAGTGCGCCTCTGCACACGTCTTCCTCACTGGAGGGACAGGGACAGGGTCAGAACACACACTCACACACACACACACGTCAGAACACACACACACACTCACACACGTCAGAACACACTCTAGCCTCTCCTCCCCTCCCTCTCTCCTCCCCTAGAAGGATGTGATTGGGTGAGGTAAGCAGTAGAAGGATGTGATTGGGTGAGGTAGGCGGTAGAAGGATGTGATTGGGTGAGGTAGGCAGTAGAGGGATGTGATTGGGTGAGGTAGGCAGTAGAAGGATGTGATTGGGTGAGGTAGGCAGTAGAAGGATGTGATTGGGTGAGGTGGGCAGTAGAAGGATGTGATTGGGTGAGGTAGGCGGTAGAAGGATGTGATTGGGTGAGAGAGGCGTGATCATTACATTAGCCAGGCTGGGAGAGACGACACATCCTTTCTGTGTCAGCTCCTCCCTCCCTCTCTCCTCCTCCCCTCCCTCCATCCAGACTCACATGACCCAGATATCAGGTAGAGAGGAGGAGAGGAGGGGAGAGGAGGAGAGGAGACGAGGGGAGAGGAGAGGAGGGGGACCCAGATGGGTTTTGTAGACATCTCTGTCACGGCCATATTTAGCTCTCGACAACCTTCGCCTCGACAGGTCACTAGCACTGGGTCATGCGCGGAGGAGCCGAGCCAATCAGGGAAGGTTTAACTGCAGTTCAGATTATGAGGCCTGGACTGTCCATGGTGCGTCTCCAAGGTTAGTGTGTGTGACATTGAGTGAGTGAGTGAGTGAGTGAGTGAGCGTCTCACCACATGAGTTCTCGTCACTTCCGTCGGCGCAGTCCTGGTCCCCGTCACACTGCCACACCGAGGGGATGCAGCGACCGTTCCCACACTGGAACTGGCTGGTCTCGCACTCCGTCCGGGTCCCTGTGGCACGACAACACCACGGGGGTTATGGGAAACGCTAACCGGACTGTTCTTGTATAGCGCTTTCACCCAAGGCCTCTCGTTCACCCGTTCACACTCGCGTTCGCACACCAATGGCGGCAGCTGCCATGCGAGGTGTTAGCCTGCTCGTTGGGAGCGATTTGGGGTTCGGTGTCTTTGCTCAAGGACATTTCGTCATGATGTCAGGAGGAGCCGGGATTCCAACCGCCGACCCTGCGGTCATTGGACGACCCGCTCGACCTCCTGAGCCACAGCCACTCTGGCTGGGTACCTAGTGTAGCAGAGGTGGTTCGATGACACCAGGTATTCCGGTAAAGCTATGGGCGGGGACCCAGGTTAGACGCAGCGCTCGTCACAGTCACAGATAGATGTGTGTTCGATCTGTTAAGATCTTCAGGTTTGAAACACGCACACACACACACACCCCCTGCAGGGCTCACTGTTGGCTTTTTGTGTCTTCTTGAAATTGTAGTTCTGCGTTGTCATTTTTTTGTAAGCCTTAATAAAGAGGTGCAGCACCACCTTATTATAAACCTCGATGTTAATTGCCTTTCTTGACGTGATCGTCATTGATGACATCACCCAACACAGGATTGGAATCGCCGACGGATGATAGATTTATTTCACGGAGATACACCCACATGGAACACGTGATGTTGTCTCTCCCTGCTCGTCTGCTTGTCTCTCTGCTTCGCCTGTGGGGCGAAGGTCAAGGATCTTGACTTCCCCCGCGCCTGTCGGTATCAGCGTATCTGTCTGCTTGGGTAGCCGCCGGAATCCCAATCAAATTCCCAAGGTTTTGCCGTATTAAGTCATGATTCCTCGCCCCGCCCCTCTGCCTAACCTCGCCCAATCAGGGCCTAGCGAAGCTAGCTTGGTGGAGAAGCGGCCGTCCTGTCACCCGTGAGATATGGCCTGTCATCCGGTCACTGACGTCTAAATCGCTTCTGGTCAACCACGGGGTTGTGTCTGTTTACGCTGTCCCACAGAGACCGTGCCCCCCCCTATGGCGCCTAAGTGTGACCTTTTGACACCTACTACCCCGATGGTTCAACACGCGCAGACAGCAGCTGTCCCCATTACATTCCGGCTACAGTGACCACATGGACACAAACAGACCATCAAAGGACAGTTTAACTCTACTCTGTAGATGTCAACTCTGTAGATAAATAGACAACAGTGTTGATGATGTTGCTGATG
Source organism: Borostomias antarcticus (assembly GCF_949987555.1). Lineage (NCBI taxonomy): Eukaryota > Metazoa > Chordata > Actinopteri > Stomiiformes > Stomiidae > Borostomias > Borostomias antarcticus. The sequence continues at coordinate 4,131,714 of NC_140263.1, read as the reverse complement.
GTGTATACAGCAGTGGTGACTAAAGATGTGGGTATATTCTAATGGCCAAGGGGGTATATGGTGTGTGTGTGTGTGTGTGTGTGTGTGTGTGTGTGTGTGTGGATAAAGAAGTGTGTATAGTGTGTCCATGGATAAAGATGTGGGTGTACCTACCTCTGTACACCCTCCACAACACCAATGGACATAAGGGACACTGTGTTTATTAATGTATGTTGTCCCTCTTAATCAAATAAACTAAACTAAACTGAAACGCAGAGTCTCAAGCCTGGATAAACTACCTCAGCTCGCTGGCTCATTCATTCATTCATTATATCATACCTCAGCTCGCTGGCTCATTCATTCATTCATTCATTATATCATACTTCAGCTCGCTGGCTCATTCATCATTCATTACATCATACCTCAGCTCGCTGGCTCATTCATTCATTCATTATATCATACCTCAGCTCGCTCGCTCATTCATTCATTATATCATTCATTCTGTCATTCACTTAATATTGTCAACTATTCATTCTGTGTATAATACTTCCTCATTATTGCCAATCATGATTCATCTGTTCTTCATTCCAGTAAACTTCCTTAAATTTTTCCAGTCGGTGGTGACATTTAACTGGTGAAATTGTTTAAAAGGTCAAGACTTTATTCTAGGGGTCACTCATAGGGTTAGCGTTAGCTCGGCCGGCTGGGGATCACAAGGTCCCTGGTTCTGTACCGAGTTTACATGTTCTCCCCGTGTTGGCGAGGGTTTCCTCCCAAAGAACCAAATATGAAAAACACAGATGCCTGGAACTGGACTGAGCACGTGGTCGACGGGCACTACGATGGTTACCCTCTGCTCCTGGCTGCCCGTGGAGGAGGACGGCTTCAATGGGAGAAATGCAGGGAACACCGACACCCGAAAAATACTGTGTTGTGTGTCATGTTGCCTCTCACTATGTGTGCAATGTGTGTCACTGTGTGTGTAATGTGTGTCACTGTGTGTGTAATGTGTGTCACTGTGTGTGTAATGTGTGTCACTGTGTGTGTAATGTGTGTCACTGTGTGGCCGAATAAAGACGCCCCCTCGGGTCCTGTCTCTTTTTTCTTCTTTTTTTACCGGCGTCAGGCGACCCGCTGGAACCGAGCATCAATAGACTGGAATCACTAAAAACCCAGAGAACATAACCGACCTGAACTACATCTGCTAATCCGGGTCCTCCTCCCTCCACCACGACCAGAACAAAAGCCCCCTGCTGCGACAAATCTAAATATCACGGTTTGAAAGAAAATAGCCAATTCGTTCCCCATGACAAACCCTACAGCCTAGATTTAGTTATTACGGGTTTTTAGGTAAAACAGACAGGTCAAGTCCAACGGTAGCCTATAGCCTTGACCACTGCCACTCCGCAGATCATGGACTTCACCTGTCATGAGTGGCCTGTCCCCCTCCTCCGGTCCCCCAGGCCCCCAGGAGCGCGTCTCCAGCAGGAGGAGGAGGACTGGGATGCGGGTAGGATACAGATACAGACTGGGAAGGTTGATCCATGAACCACATCAACACGGCCTCCTCCAGCATAGCCTACATTATGTTATAATCCTACTGGCGCAAATGCTTGTGAAGGCACCGAGCAGGACCAAAATCGTGTTACCCAGGCCAGGCGTTTCACCAGCATGTCTGCCACCCTGTAACCTGACCAGCCATTTAATTATCAATCCTAGAATATTAATTATAGGCCTACTGCTGTGCCCTGACGTCAACACAGGGCCTGACGCCTCGGCGAACTGAACCAGCTTACAATAAAGCTGAATAGGCCAAATTATCTTATTGGACAGCCTATAACACGATGCGCATAATTGGCGTAACAATGCGCTATGGTCACCGTGTGTTATAAAACGCATACATAAAGCTGGACGTGGGAATAAACGCGTTCCTTATGGAAAAGCGACGACAGGTGTACGTATAGTGGTCAAAGCCAAAATCCCCGTGGGCTGCCGCGTAAAAGACGGACATCATATAACATTACGCCCGCAATCAATCAGTCTCATTGGAAACGTGCGCGCAGCGACCACTTACCGTGAATCCAACCGGACCGCTGGAGACATGATATGATCAGCAGCCCCAGAATAGAAGCGAGCATTTCTCGGTGTGTCGGTGGCTGTTTGCTGACTGCTTGGCTGGGATTCGTCTTTCCTCGACTCCTAGAACCGAGAACCGTACGTCGCCGGGGTGCAAAACAGAAACCCAGGCGCTCAACCCGCTTTTTAAAGACCTCGGTTCCGGTGTTTCCTCCTCTCACGCTGGTCGCAGTGTGGCCATGTCCCTTATTTACTGATCTGGGATCTGCGGTGGATATCCGTGCGCGGCGGTGGCAGGTCCTTCAACACGTTAGACTGTTAACCCTTTCTCTTCCTGCTAGTCAGCAAGTGTAGCCTACTGTTTGGAGACGCCAGTGATTAAAATGTATATTAGATTAATATGTAGAGAGTGGGTCGTATGCCCAACTCCCTTGTTCTCTGTAAAGCGCATTGTGTTGCCTCTGGGTATGAAATGCGCTCTACAAATAAAGCTTTGATTGATTGATTGATGATTGATAAAACATTATTCAACCATATCCCTCAGTAATAGAACTAAATATTGTTGTCATTTTGAGAGCGATGAAAAATACACATCATATAGGACCACGAGTCTTGTGGGGGGGGTATGTCTGTCTGAGTTAAAGACTTGCCAGAGGTCTTCCAGAGGTCTAGACTGTGTGTGAACTTGACGGAGAACGTAGACCTACGCCGGCGAAAGTACTGTGGCCCCTGGCTAGTACTCTGTCCCTCAGTATCATCTCCATATAATTAGAACAGCGATCTCCACCCAGCAGGGGAGCTATCCCAGCAAACACACAACGTCAGGGAGACGTTCAGATCATGTCTTAATAACGTCCGTCGGTCCAGAACCCCATTTGTACGTCTGCTGGACCCCTCAATATTCAAACGTCTGGCTTGGACCCCTCTAAGACGTCTGTGGACGTGCAGAACAGGTTAAATATCTGAACGTCTAAAAAAAACTTTCATTCTGGCTCCTAATTGGATGTGTTTGGACGTCCGAAAAAGACAAAAAAGACATCTAAAAGACGTCTTTTACACGTGTCTTTGCTCAGTGGGTTTAGAGACTCTATAAGGGACAGAGATGAGATGACACCTATAGATCTCCAGACTACTGTGTCCATCTTCGGTGACAAGTGGCCTCAACTCTGCTACTGAACATCCAGGCTGCGTTAGAGGTGTGCAGGCCTACGGCCGAGGAGGAGTGAGGTGTTGAATAATAATAATTACTGGATCTTGAGAGGTCGTTAATCAGTCACACGGCAAGTGACACACAAGTACACACAAGTGAGCTCCGTATGACCCTGGGTGACCTCAGACAGGTGGAGGTCAGGTATGACCCTGGGTGACCTCAGACAGGTGGAGGTCAGGGCTCCGTATGACCCTGGGTGACCTCAGACAGGTGGAGGTCAGGTATGACCCTGGGTGACCTCAGACAGGTGGAGGTCAGGTATGACCCTGGGTGACCTCAGACAGGTTGAGGTCAAGGCTCCCTCCGTATGACCCTGGGTGACCTCAGACAGGGGGAGGGGGGTCATTGCACAGGGGTCATTGCTCTACCACCGTTTAGGTCATACAATGGATGTGGGTGGGCACCGTGAAAAATCATTCAAAAACATGTTAAACTCTCGATTTCAAAGTACGTAATCGGCCAGCCTAAAATTTAATTTGCTGAAACAAATCAAGCCAAAACAATTTCAATAATTTTTATTGGACAACCCGCCCCCCCCCCTCTTCACACACACAGGCAGTAAGTTCACTGGAGGAGAAACTTAAAAAAAAATAAAAAAAAATACATGATTGATTGCCGCTGGAGCTCGATGCATTCATCAAACCCTGTCCGTCGCTGGACTGTGCCTCGCGCGTTCTATCTCGGGATCGGCATGTTTGAAAAGACGCCGCACGGGAATGTCGTGGCCCTTGGCTCATGTATGAATGGAGAAAAACAGTCGGGCCCCCGGGTCGGACTTCACAGTGATGTACGGAGAACTATGTGTGTAAGGGCTATATGAGGCATGTGTGAAGGCGAGGAATGTCGGGGTCTTGCAGGGGGTGGGGTCACACCAGTGGCGGGGGGTTCTAGGTGGGGGGGGGCAGTGCACGGTTCAGGTGGCGGATGCTGTATAAGCCCCCCAAGGAATCCCTTTAAAAGGACAGGGGACTTGCAGTGGAAAATGGTGGCCCTGGCCACCGACCGCCTTCTGGTCCGGCTTGACCCAGGGGTCGGGGTCGGGGTGCCCGTACGGTGGTGAGGCAAAGACAGTCGGACATGTTTTCTGTTTGTGCGCGTCTTGTTCTGGTGTTGGGGTTGGGGTCAAGGTTGGGGTTCCTGTTTTCAACGGATCTGTTTGTTTTGGGGCCACCGTACACATGCAGGGGGGAGGTCTAAATGTGTACTGATTCATCGTTGTTTAGCGTTTTGTAAGGATGTCTCAATAAAGAGCATTAAAAGTCTCCCACTCCCTCTCTCTCTGTCTCTCCCTCTCTCTCCGTCTGTCTTGTCTCTTCTGTGTCTCTCTCACCCCCCCCCCCCCCCCACACACACACACTGAAACACCTCCCTTGCTAGATCTAAGGGTATTCCTCTTTGGTCTAGTGCTAGATGGTCGGCTTTCCACGGTTTGATCCTCACCTGACCTGCGACCTCTGTAACTCCGCCAGCAGCATCGGCGTTCGCTCCAGCCGCAGCCTGATTGGCTCTGACAGGCATCACATCCAGCCTGATTGGTTCTGACAGGCTGGAGACGGAGGCAGTATAGTCTGTTAATGAAGTCGCTGGGAAAGGTCCTATTAGTCCGCCTCCCCTCATACGGTCTCATTAACGCCGCTGTCTGGGTTAATTAAGCCCTGAGACACGGAGGCGGAGCGGACATATGTGACATCGCTGCTGCTCTATAACCTGGTGATGTTATGGTAAATGGACTGCACTTATATAGTGCTTTTCCACCTTAGCGGCACTCAAAGCGCTTTACAATGGCCTCTCATTCACCCATTCACACACACATTCACACAGCAATGGCGGTAGCTGCCATGCAAGGTGCTAACCTGCTCATTGGGAGCAATTTGGGGTTAGGTGTCTTGCTCAAGGACACTTCGACATGTGGACAGCCGGAGCTTGGATTCGAACCACTGACCCTTCGATCATTGAGGGGGAGGATGGGGAGGAGGAGAGGGGGAGGATAGGAGGAGGATGGGGAGGAGGAGAGGGGGAGGATGGGAGGAGGAGAGGAGGAGGATGGGGAGGAGGAGAGGAGAGGGGGAAGATGGGGAGGAGGAGAGGAGAGGGGGAGGATGGGGAGGAGGAGAGGGGGAGGATGGAGAGGGGGAGGATGGGGAGGAGGAGAGGGGGAGGATGGGAGGAGGAGAGGGGGAGGATGGGGAGGAGGAGAGGGGGAGGATGGGGAGGAGGGGAGGGGGAGGATGGGGAGGAGGAGAGGGGGAGGATGGGAGGAGGAGAGAGGGAGGATGGGGAGGAGGAGAGGGGGAGGATGGGAGGAGGAGAGGGGGAGGATGGGGAGGAGGAGAGGGGGAGGAGGAGAGGGTAGTGCTGACGAGGTAGGAGAGGGGGAGGATGGGGAGGAGGAGAGGGGGAGGATGGGGAGGAGGAGATGGGGAGGAGGAGAGGGTAGTGCTGACGAGGTAGGGCAGAGGGAGAGAGATAAGCAGTGATTTAGAGACAGCTGTCTTAGTTTATTTTATTTTCCAGGTCTGAGAGAGCTGTTCCATAACCCATGCTCTCCTCCCAGAGTGAGATATAGAGATGCTCTATATTAGTAATGATCCCAACCTCATCCGCCTGGTTCATTTAATACCTTCAATCACCAGCCTGTCTCTCCCATTCTGATTGGGTAGATCAGATACCCTGATAAACACAGCTGGCTGAACAAACGTTGATTCATTACATATTTTTGTTCTAGATCTCAGATGCTGACTGGGCTTGTCTGTTTCACTACAGAATCAGTGGATGATTGATTGATTGATTGATTGATTGATTGATTGATTCTCACTATAAAAACTGTTTTTTCCTCAAACGTCTCACGTTTGTGAAATGTCTCATCAGCTCAATAACATTGGTGTGGCTCAGTCTCAACTGTTCTTTTCAGTGTGTGTGTGTGTGTGTGTGTGTGTGTGAGCTGCTTGCAGCTGTTGTGTTTATAGTCTAGGGGACGAAACAGTGCCCCCTACTGGCACCTGTCTGCCCTGCACCTTACAAACCAGTTATACTGTAACAAACATTAGAAACACTCAGTATAAAAAGTCTCATATTTACATCTTTACAGAAGTTATTTTACAGTATACAGTTCGCGGTGTATCACAATATACAGTGATATACAGTGTAATACTACATGTGTGAATACATGAATAGATGGTGTCCCTAGGGTCCAGTATAATTGTCCTGTTCTCCAATGTGAGGGCTTCATCTCGCCTGTCGGTCTGATAGTTTGAGAGTGGGTTCAGATGGTCATGGACCCTGGAGGAGTCTGGAGGAAGGCTGGACATCACCACCCAGAACCAGGCAGAACCAGGCAGAACCAGGCGGAACCAGGCGGAACCAGGCAGCACCTTTGGGTCCTCTTGGTGCTGTCCTCCTCTCTTGGTTCTGTCCTCCTCTCTTGGTTCTGTCCTCCTCTCTTGGTTCTGTCCTCCTCTCCTGGTCCTGTCCTCCTCTCCTGGTTCTGTCCTCCTCTCTTGGTTCTGTCCTCCTCTCTTGGTTCTGTCCTCCTCTCTTGGTTCTGTCCTCCTCTCCTGGTTCTGTCCTCCTCTCCTGGTTCTGTCCTCTCCTGGTTCTGTCCTCCTCTCCTGGTTCTGTCCTCCTCTCCTGGTACTGTCCTCTCCTGGTTCTGTCCTCCTCTCCTGGTTCTGTCCTCCTCTCCTGGTTCTGTCCTCCTCTCCTGGTTCTGTCCTCCTCTCTTGGTTCTGTCCTCCTCTCCTGGTTCTGTCCTCCTCTCTTGGTTCTGTCCTCCTCTCCTGGTTCTGTCCTCCTCTCCTGGTTCTGTCCTCCTCTCCTGGTACTGTCCTCTCCTGGTGCTGTCGTCCTCTCCTGGTTCTGTCCTCCTCTCTTGGTGCCGTCCTCTCCTGGTTCTGTCCTCCTCTCCTGGTTCTGTCCTCCTCTCCTGGTACTGTCCCCCTCTCTTGGTTCTGTCCCCCTCTCTTGGTTCTGTCCTCCTCTCCTGGTTCTGTCCTCTTCTGGTTCTGTCCTCTCTTGGTTCTGTCCTCTCCTGGTTCTGTCCTCCTCTCCTGGTTCTGTCCCCCTCTCTTGGTTCTGTCCTCCTCTCCTGGTTCTGTCCTCCTCTCCTGGTTCTGTCCTCCTCTCCTGGTTCTGTCCTCCTCTCCTGGTTCTGTCCCCCTCTCTTGGTTCTGTCCCCCTCTCTTGGTTCTGTCCTCCTCTATTGGTGCTGTCCTCTTCTGGTTCTGTCCTCCTCTCCTGGTTCTGTCCTCCTCTCTTGGTTCTGTCCCCCTCTCTTGGTTCTGTCCTCCTCTCTTGGTGCTGTCCTCTTCTGGTTCTGTCCTCCTCTCCTGGTTCTGTCCTCCTCTCCTGGTTCTGTCCTCCTCTCCTGGTTCTGTCCTCTCCTGGTTCTGTCCTCCTCTCCTGGTTCTGTCCTCTCCTGGTTCTGTCCTCCTCTCTTGGTGCTGTCCTCTCCTGGGAGTTGTCCTCCCTCCTGGTCCGGTGCGTGTATCTTTAATGATGAGGTAACCCTGCCCCCCCCCCCCCCCAGACCCCCTCTGTCCTCTTGGTCTACTGGTCAGGAGGGTCGGGGAGGGGTCAGGGTTCATCTGAGTGGAATGTGTCCGTAGGGTTGCTGCAGACACAGAGAGCCATTGTTGGGCAGCGGGTGGACGTGGTAGTGCTCTATGAGAGCTGCCAGCGTCGGGAAACTCAGGTCAACCTCCAGGTACACATGGGAGTCCTACACACACACACACACACACACACACACACACACGCACACACGCACACACGCACGCACACACGCACGCACGCACACACACACACACACACACACACACACACACACACACACACACATGCACAAACACACACACACACACACACACGCACAAACACGCATACACAAACAACACAAACAAAATATTATCACACGGCAAAATCAGCATTATACAAACACACACACACACACACACAAACACGCATACACAAACAACACAAACAAAATATTATCACACGGCAAAATCAGCATTATACAAACACACACCACACACACACACACACACACGCACACACACACACACACACACACACTGACCTCCTGGAACAGCCGGTAGTTCCTGGCTTTGCCCAGACTGACGTCCCACACCACCAGCACCTGCAGCAGCAAGAACACGCTTAGAACACACTAAGAACACGCTTAGAACACACTAAGAACACGCTTAGAACACACTAAGAACACACTTAGCTGGTCTAGAACACACTTAGCTGGTCCAGAACACGCTTAGCTGGTCCAGAACATGTTTACCTGGTCTAGAACACATCTAGCTGGTCCAGAACACGCCTATCTGGTCGAGAACATGCTTACAGTAGCTGGTCCAGAACACACTTGACTGGTCCAGAACACACTTAGCTGGTCCAGAACACACTTAGCTGGTCCAGAACATGTTTAGCTGGGCCAGAACATGCTTAGCTGGGCCAGAACATGTTTAGCTGGTCCAGAACATGCTTAGCTGGTCCAGAACACGCTTAGCTGGTCCAGAACACACTTAGCTGGTCCAGAACATGCTTAGCTGGTCCAGAACACACTTAGCTGGTCCAGAACATGCCTATCTGGTCCAGAACACACTTAGCTGGTCCAGAACATGTTAACCTGGTCTAGAACACATCTAGCTGGTCCAGGACATGCTTAGCTGGTCCAGAACATGTTTAGCTGGGCCAGAACATGCATGTTTAGCTGGTCCAGAACATGCTTAGCTGGTCCAGAACACGCTTAGCTGGTCCAGAACACACTTAGCTGGTCCAGAACACACTTAGCTGGTCCAGAACATGCCTATCTGGTCCAGAACACACTTAGCTGGTCCAGAACATGTTAACCTGGTCTAGAACACATCTAGCTGGTCCAGGACATGCTTAGCTGGTCCAGAGCATGCTTAGCTGGTCAAGAACACGGCTATCTGGTTGAGAACATGCTTACAGTAGCTGGTCCAGAACACACTTAACTGGTGCAGAACACGCCTAGCTGGTCCAGAACATGCTTAGCTGGTCCAGAACATGTTTACCTGGTCCAGAACACACTTAGCCGGTCCAGAACACGCTTAGCTGGTCCAGAACATGCTTAGCTGGTCCAGAACACGCTTAGCTGGTCCAGAACATGTTTACCTGGTCTAGAACACGCCTAGCTGGTCCAGAACACACTTAGCTGGTCCAGAACACACCTAGCTGGTCCAGAACACACTTAGCTGGTCCAGAACATGCACACAGGTCGGAGGTAGGTATTTTGCCCACTTGCGACTTGCCACCTCCGACCACAAACGAACGCAACATTAGAATGTGATCGAGAAACGGTCTCTACCTGTGCAGTCCTCCCAGTCCCTGAATTCCTGATGCAGTAGAGTCCATCCTTTGGTGACGTGGAAATTTCCTTAAATAACCTGCAATCAGTAACGACTCATTAATAATGGATCAGAACAGGACAGAGAGTAGAGTTCACTATCTCCCTCCTATCTTCTAACCAGGTCCAGTGGATGCCCCACTGTCACCAGCAGACCTCCCGGAGTCCGATAGACACCCCCGTGTCTGCTGTGGATGTCGTAGCATGTCCGTAGAATGTCCTCTCTCCTATGATGCTTTTAGCCTCTCTCACTCTGAAATGTAATTTAATGTAATGTATTGCTTTATAAATGTTCTTAGCCGGTAGACAAACATACTCCAGGAGCTTGCTCGATCGCCTTGTTGAGAGGGGTCAGGGAAGAATTTTTACAGCTCACTTATCTGGCCCCCTGGGTGATTACTGTTTTTTTGCTTCCCTCTGGAATATGTAGAGAGTGGGTCGTATGCCCACCTCCCTTGTTCTCTGTAAAGCGCATTGTGTTGCCTCTGGGTATGAAATGCGCTATATAAATAAAGCTTTGATTGATTGATTGATACTCTTCTAACAGAACAGACAGATAGTAGTGTTCACCGTCTACTCTTCTTCTCTGTGGAGCTCAACAACGGCCACTAGGTGGCGATGGAGATCACCAGGTTCTAGAACCTCTTACAGGAAACCAGACAGGGAACTTCCTCAGGGCTTTCCCCTCTTCTGTTTAAACGTGGGGGAACACACATAGAGATAGAGATAGAGGATGTAACATGTACTAATAGCCACAAGTTACATTTTCTAGCATAATAGTCGCTATTTTGTGGTAAATGTGTTTGGTGTTAAGTTGCTGTGTAGTGGCGTTTATTATTACGGCTAGTCGAGGAAGGGAAGTGGCTTGTGAGATCAGTCTTATACTCTGTGAACCCGTGTTGAAAGGGAACAGGACATGTCCACGCCAGCAGGACATAAGACAGTCGTGAGTCTCACCTTTCAACGTTTATGGTCTCTGTCGTGTCCACGAAGACGGACGTCGGCAGCTGGACCTGGGGGTTAGAATCACACGTTGGATCTCATCCATATCTCTATCGTATAATAACACATGCTGGATCTCATCCATAGATTTATATCTCTATAGCTAGCATAATAACACACGTTGGATCTCATCCATAGATTTATATCTCTATCGTATAATAACACATGCTGGATCTCATCCATAGATTTATATCTCTATAACATAATAACACATGCTGGATCTCATCCACGATGTATATCTCTATAACACAATAACACATGCTGGATCTCATCCATAGATTTATATCTCTATAACATAATAACACATGTTGGATCTCATCCATAGATTTATATCTCTATAGTATAATAACACACGTTGGATCTCATCCATAGGTTTATATCTCTATAACATAACACATGCTGGATCTCATCCATAGATTTATATCTCTATAACATAATAACACATGCTGGATCTCATCCATAGATTTATATCTCTATAACATAATAACACACGTTGGATCTCATCCAAGATTTATATCTCTATTATAATAACACATGCTGGATCTCATCCATAGATTTATATCTCTATAACATAAAAACACATGCTGGATCTCATCCATAGATTTATATCTCTATAACATTATAACACACGTTGGATCTCATCCATAGATTTATATCTCTATAGTATAATAACACACGTTGGATCTCATCCATAGATTTATATCTCTATAACATAATAACACATGCTGGATCTCATCCATAGATTTATATCTCTATAACATAATAACACACGTTGGATCTCATCCATAGATTTATATCTCTATAACATAATAACACATGCAGGATGTCATCCATAGACTTATATCTCTATAACATAATAACACACGTTGGA
>NC_140263.1:4100206-4115206 GCF_949987555.1 Borostomias antarcticus | reverse complement strand
AAGGCGGAACCATTCTGGGTCACAAACTGCATATTTTACAGGGTCTTTGGAACCAAACCAGGGTTCTAACTGACCTGAAAAGGGTTCCATCTTGATGTTTCAGAGGGTTCAAGAACAACTGGTCCTACATGGCACTATTTCTTTTCCTTTTCTGAGAGTGCATCTCTTCAGGGTTGTGTTTGAGTGGAGAACCGTTTCCAGTGGAGGGATACTGACCTGTTGTACCCGTTGAGGGAGAACGCCCCCTGCGGTTGTGCAGAGGTACTGCTCTTGAAGTAGTAGACACAGCCCTTGTGGATGATGAGGTAACGCAGAGGCCCTATGGGGAAGAGAGGAGCAGAGCGTTAGCCAATCACAGGAGTGGAGACTTAGCCAATCACAGGAACAGAGAGTTAGTCTCTCTTGCATTAGAGATTTTCTATCTCAGTGAGACTAATGTGAATACATACTGTAAATGTTAGTCGCACTGAAATGAAAAAAGCATTCTGTCCCATTTTGGTTCACATAATTGGTCATAGTGTTCACCTATTCAACGATCTATGGCAAAAAAATTACAAAATTCTACTTTTGTTGTAATCTTATATCAAAGTATATAATTTCTTACTTCCTGGAAAACGGTAGATCACGTGCAATGACGACAACAGGTACCTTAGATTTTAGGCCGATAATCTCACGACATCCACCCGTCAATCAACGCTATCCTTCTATCGAATCTGTCTAAAGTTCTTAAAACCCGTCCACTTGTCAATGTTCCAATCAAATTCCTCTAAACGCATGTCCCGCCCTCATAGCTTGTTTGCGTCGGAAATACGTCAAATTACGGAAGTTAGATGATCTCAAACGTCCGTTTCAGTGCGACTTTAATCTGACCGGACAGACGGATCTGCAGGTTTCCCAAAAGCTGCCTTCGTTAAGAGGCTCTTTAGCCCATTCAGTTGACCAATCAGAGAGCTTGCCCAGACCAGTTGACCAATCAGAACGCTCTAAATGAATGGCCCAAGAGTCTCTTAACGAAACGCAGCCCTGGCTCGTAGGAACTCACATTTCATGAGGCTGATCTGGCTCCCGCCCTTCTTGTGCAGGTAGCCAGAGGAGGACACGCCCCCGGGCATGGTCAGCAGGTTCTGAGCCCCGATGGCCCGCATGGGGACCGGCCATGACACCTCCTCTGTAGCCATGGTTCTGGGGGAGGAGAGGAGGAGCAGAGAAGAGAGGACAGAAGAAGAGAGGAGGAGAACAGAGGAGTAGAGAAGAGGAGAGGGAGGAGGAGAAGAGAGGACAGGAGAAGAGAGGAGGAGAACAGGGGAGTATAGGAGAGGAGAGGGAGGAGGAGAGAAGAGGAAGGTAGAGGAGAGGAGAGGGAGGAGGAGAAGATAAGACAGAAGAAGAGAGGAGGAGAGAAGAGGAAGGTAGAGGAGAGGAGAGGGAGGAGGAGAGAAGAGAAGACAGAAGAAGAGAAGAGGACAACAGGAGAGTACAGGAGAGGAGAGGGAGGAGGAGAGAAGAGAAGACAGAAGAAGAGAAGAGGACAACATAGGAGTACAGGAGAGGAGAGGGAGGAGGAGAGAAGAGAAGACAGAAGAGAGGAGGAGAACAGGGGAGTACAGGAGAGGAGAGGGAGGAGGAGAGAAGAGAAGACAGAAGAAGACAGAAGAAGAGAGGAGGAGAGAAGAGGAAGGTAGAGGAGAGGAGGACATAAAGGTACATTATGGAACATTACATTACTGTACATCATGGAACATCAAGGAACATTAAGGTACATTATGCTTTCAGAACTCATGCGTTTGCATCAGTGCTGGGATTTGAACCGACAATCTCAACGTTGCTATTCTATCTCTCAAACCTCTGAGCTATCATCCCAAAGTGAGGGTGTAGCGCGAAAATCAACTCCATCTGATAAGACCGCCGTCACACTAACCTTGTCAGGGGTCAGAGTTCAAGAGCTTTTAGATTCACATGGAGAGTGACGTTGACCAAGGAGTTCAAGAAGTCTGGACAACGTAAAGCTGAGGTCTAATTCAAGAGTTTCATTCTAAAACATTTATATCCATCATTTGAAGAATGACTGATCACCTCTTGAAAAATCATGCTGGTAAAAAAATACAGACATGTTTATAGAATATTTTGAATTGCATGAGCCATCTTATGCCATTTAATATGATATGATATTCCTGTTTTGGGCCGAAACACTTCAATTGAGCAGCAGTTCAAAATATAAATACTGTAACATCTCACAAACAGAAGTTTACAAATCCAACCATTCAATGTTCACTCCTCAAGACATGGCGGTGAACAACCTGGTCCTACACCTCCTCCTCCCCTGGTCCTACACCTCCCCCTACTACCAGCCTCCCCTGGTCCTGTCCTGTCCTGTCTTGTCCTAGTCCTGTCCTGGTTCTGTCCGTCCTGGTCCTGGTCCTGGTCTAGTCCTGGTCTGGTTCTGTCCTGGTCCTGTCCTCTCCTGGCCCTGGTCTAGTCCTGGTCTGGTTCTGGTCTTGTCTTGGTCCTGGTCCTGGTCCTGGTCCTGGTCTAGTCCTGGTCTGGTTCTGGTCTTGTCTTGGTCCTGGTCTAGTCCTGGTCTGGTTCTGGTCTTGTCTTGGTACTGGTCCTGGTCTAGTCCTGGTCTAGTCCTGGTCTTGTCCTGGTTCTGTCCTGGTCCTGGTCCTACCTCCTGCTCAGCCTCCTCAGTCTCTCTGTGTCTCTGAGCCGTCTCCCTGTAGAGACTAGCGCTGGGAGCACATCCATGACTGGACCAGCAGCTCTGCTCTGATACCACTACGCATGCAGACTGAGACTGGGGCAGAGAGCAGAGAGCATGGAGCACCAACACACACACACACACTCACTCACACACACACACACGCACACACACACACACGCACGCACACACACACACACTCACACACACACACACACACACACACACACACACACACACACACACACACACGCACGCACGCACGCACGCACGCACACACACACATACATGCACGCACCCACACACACATACACACACACACACTCACACACACATACACGTACGCACACACACACACACACACACACTCACACGCACACACACACACACACATACACGCACGCACGCACACACACACACACACACACACACACACACACACACACACTCACACACATACACATACATGCACGCACCCACACACACATACACACTCACACACACACACACACACCACACACACACACACACACACACACACACACACACACACACACACACACACACACACACACACACAAATGCAGGACCTGCTATCTCAGACCTTGACCCTGGGGCAGACAGGAAGTGGACGGTTTCCTCTGGAATGTGCATGCCCTCTCCTAACTGCTGATTGGATCACAAGCTCTGTGTTTCCTGTTTGCCCAGTGTGGTGTGGCGTGTGTGTGTGGCCTGGCAGGCCGTGTGTGTGTGTGTGTGTGTGTGTGTGTGTGTGTGTGTGTGTGTGTGTGTGTGTGTACGTGCGTGTACAGCATGGCTAATGTGGCTAATGCTAGTCCTCTGGGAGAGAGCGCAAGCCTTAGTGAGACTCGTCCGTACGGAGCTGTGTGTAGCAGACAGACTCATCCGTACGGAGCCGTGTGTAACAGACAGACTCATCCGTACGTAGCTGTGTGTAGCAGACAGACTCGTCCGTACGGAGCTGTGTGTAGCAGACAGACTCATCCGTACGGAGCCGTGTGTAGCAGACAGACTCATCCATACGTAGCTGTGTGTAGCAGACAGACTCATCCGTATGGAGCTGTGTGTAGCAGACAGACTCGTCCGTACGTAGCTGTGTGTAGCAGACAGACTCGTCCGTACGGAGCCGTGCGTAGCAGACAGACTCGTCCGTACGGAGCTGTGTATAGCAGACAGACTCATCCGTACGGAGCTGTGTGTAGCAGACAGACTCATCCGTACGGAGCTGTGTGTAGCAGACAGACTCATCCGTACGGAGCTGTGTATAGCAGACAGACTCATCCGTACGGAGCTGTGTGTAGCAGACAGACTCATCCGTACGCAGCCCTGTGTAGCAGACAGACTCATCCGTACGGAGCTGTGTATAGCAGACAGACTCATCCGTACCGAGCCGTGTGTAGCAGACCGACTCGTCCGTACGGAGCTGTGTGTAGCAGACAGACTCATCCGTACGGAGCTGTGTGGAGCAGACAGACTCATCCGTAAGCAGCCCTGTGTAGCAGACACTCATCCGTACGGAGCTGTGTGTAGCAGGCAGACTCATCCGTACGCAGCCCTGTGTAGCAGAGAGACTCATCCGTACGCAGCCCTGTGTAGCAGACAGACTCGTCCGTACGGAGCTGTGTGTAGCAGACAGACTCGTCCGTACGGAGCTGTGTGTAGCAGACAGACTCGTCCGTACGGAGCTGTGTGTAGCAGACAGACTCATCCGTACGCAGCCCTGTGTAGCATACAGACTGGTCTATGGCGAGAGGCCACAGCGGGCTTCAGATCCAACGCTGGTTGAGGATGGAACCAAGCTGTGGTTTGGCCGTCCTCAGAACGCAAGGGTCATATATCTTTACCCAGAAGAAGGCAGGAAGCGTCAGATGCAAAGTTTAGACTTCTAATTCTACGTACGGCTTCTAAACAACTCTGGAATGCTGGCTATTCTGGACCGCGGGGACGGGAAAGGGACGTCCCCCCAGACGACTCCGTCACGCTCTGATGTGTGTTTGTGCGCTGACCCTATCTTTAACATCGAAACTCTTTCATGTTCTGCTGTGTTTGTGGGTCGGCCTATCAGACCCTGACCCTAACCTTAACATCTAGATGAGCAGGGAGAAGTGTGGCACAGCTAGCAGGGAGGGAGGGAGGGATGGGGTAGAGTGAAGAGGATGGAGGAAGGGAGGAGGAGAGGAGGGAGGGAGGATAGCAGGGAAGGGAGGGAGGAGAGGAGAGAAGGCGGTTATTCCCGCCCTCTGCGTGTCCTCAGCTTCAAGGGGACATGAACGGACGAATGGTAAATGGACGGCACTTATATAGCGCTTTTCCACCTTAGCGGCACTCAAAGCGCTTTACAATGGCCTCTCATTCACCCATTCACACACACATTCACACACCAATGGCGGTAGCTGCCGTGCAAGGTGCTAACCTGCTCATTGGGAGCAATTTGGGGTTAGGTGTCTCGCTCAAGGACACTTCGACATGCGGACAGCCGGAGCTGGGATTCGAACCACTGACTCTTCGATCACTGAACGACCCGCTCTACCAACTGAGCTACAGCCGCCCCACGAAAGCAGCTTTCTCTGCCACTTCCTCTCTGGCATCTCCCTCTCTTCCTGATGTCGTTCTCGTCTCCCCCAGGGGGTGGGTCGAATGCGGAGAACAAATTTCACACACTCAGGTGTGGAACTTAGTCTTAGTCTCTGTCCACACACCCCGGCCAGCTGGCTTGGCAGAGACATTATCGTCCCTAAGAGCTCCAGTGTCCTAGCAAGGCAAGGAAGTGCAAACAGGAGAGTCCAGGAACATTCCTGACCATTCTCACTTCCTGGTTCCTATTTCTGCTGACCCAAACGAGAGTGGAATAGTCTAGATGTAGGAAGAAAACCAAACTAGAAATGGTGTTCAGAGAGCACAGACCTCCGCCCCTGAGTTTCGTGTGCTCTGCGCACGCCAAAGTTGAATGGGTTCTAAATTGGCCCGTGCTACACCCTTCCAACGAATTTCATGAAAAGCAGTCTGGTAGTTTTTGTGTAACCTTAGTATCAAAACGAATGGAGGTGAATGGGCGTGCGGGCCGTGCTTGGGCGGCTCGAGATTCACTGGGGAGTCGGTAAAAATGAGCTGAGGTGTGGTGCCCCCCTCGGATCACAGCCAGCTTTGATCTGGTTCTAAGGTGGCCCATGATGCACCCCTTCACCGAGTTTCATAAAAATCGGTTTAGTCGTTTTTGCGTTATCATAGTCCAAAAGATGAATGGAAGTGAATGGGCAGTCCGGCTGTGTTTGGGCGGCCCGTGGAGTCGACCTGTGCTTCGGATCTGCTCCAGTTTTTGCATAATCCTGCTAACAAACACACACACACACACACACACACACACACACACATAGTCTAGTGGGAAGAAAATGGCTGAAACTGACTCAAACAGAGAACAGAGATGTGAGAAGAGTTTGGTTGTGCTGGTGGATCAACTACTGAGGGGACAGATGGTAACCACACACACACACACACACACACACACACACACACACACACACACACACAAACACACACACACACACACACACACTCTCTCTCTACCCCTACACCCAGCCAGAGCTCGTTTTGTAGCTAGCTTATAACTACTGTAGTTTATAACAGCTGACAGGTGCATAGTGATGTCTCTATAACAGGTGGCTAGTTTATAACAGCTGACAGGTGTGTGGTGATGTGTCTATAACAGGTAGCTAGTTTATAACAGCTGACAGGTGTGTGGTGATGTCTCTATAACAGGTGGCTAGTTTATAACAGCTGACAGGTGTGTGGTGATGTCTCTATAACAGGTGGCTCGTTTATAACAGCTGACAGGTGTGTGGTGATGTCTCTATAACAGGTAGCTAGTTTATAACAGCTGACAGGTGTGTGGTGATGTCTCTATAACAGGTAGCTAGTTTATAACAACTGACAGGTGTGTGGTGATGTCTCTATAACAGGTAGCTAGTTTATAACAGCTGACAGGTGTGTGGTGATGTGTCTATAACAGGTGGCAGGCTAGCTTATAACTAGTTTATAACCTCTGACAGGTGCTGAAGAGTTTCTGTCTGTCTGTCTGTCTTTCTCTGTCTGTCTGTCTGTCCGTCCGTCCGTCCGTCCGTCCGTCCGTCCGTCCGTCCGTCCGTCCGTCCGTCCGTCCGTCCGTCCGTCCGTCCGTCCGTCCGTCCGTCCGTCCGTCCGTCCGTCTGTATGTCTGTCTGTCTGTCTGTCTGTCCGTCTGTATGTCTGTCTCTGTCTCTCTGTGAGCACTTCTGAAAGTATCACCCTCACACCTCCACTACCCCCCCCCCCCCTCCTCCCTCAGCATCACTTCCTGCACCCTAATAAGACCATGGCCTGTCAACAGGAAGTAGTTAGCATACAGAATCCACATGGTTTCACACTACCAAGAAAGAGAGAAGTGGACCTCTGACCTGCGACCCACAACCACAAACCCAGCTGCCCTCCGGTCCATGTTGCTAACGTAGCAGAACTCAGCACAGCATAGTTACGGCTGGCTGATCCACTTTGTCCTACTGGGTCAAATACTCTGATCAAATACATGGATGTATTGGTGGTGTATTTGAATTCCACTTCCACTTCCACTGGAGGAATTAAATCAGATGAACCCTGAATCCTTCCGACACTGATCATCCACTGACAGTATGTGTGTGTGTGTGTGTGTGTGTGTGTGTGTGTGTGTGTATTTCCCAAAGACGAGTGACACTGACTGACGGCGAGATAAAGATTTGTTTCCTGAAAGATTAGTTTCTCTCCCTGAAACGGCTTAATATCTTCAAACACCTGCAAACACAACACAGCCCCCACCTCATCCATACCTCATCCTCTCTCGCTCAGAATCAGACACTGCTCTGTGAACTACAGTAAAGACTATTAAACAGTTCAGTAACATATAACTGTGTTAGTGTATGGAGACATACATGTTGACAAACGATCAACCACTCTCTGATAACAACCCCCTCCGATAAGAACAATGAACAACACCAGAAGGTTTAACAGCTAAAATCAACGTCAGAAATCAACCTGAGATCAACCTGAAATCAACCTCAATTCAAAACGAGCCAGAAATCGACCCGGTTTGCAGTAGTTCGAGCGCAACTGACAGGGACGACAACGGACAGAGAGGAACGGGTAACAGCTCTGCCACTTACGAAAAGTCCCGCTCCTTGAAACACATGACGCCACCGGACCTGGGGCACAGGACCACCGACTTCTTCTTCCTCACAGACACGGCCATGACAGCTTCCGGACAGCCCACCCTACCATCGTACCTCAGAGCTGGCCCGCGGAGAGACGGACGGATGACAGACAGAGACGGAGAGAGAGCGAGAGGGCGTGCTGATTCGCTGACACCCCTAGAGCGCTGTGAGGCTGGCTGTGGTCTGGGGCTGGCGGATGCTTCCGGACGCTCTGACTCCAGGCCCTCGCTTCTCATTGGTTCCCGCAGGCCTGTGCCACCACTTCCTGTTCTCGCAAACAGAACGCTAGATTCGACGACGGACTCAGCACCCACAGCAGGGCCGGTAGAAATGGAGGGACTTTCCACCGATGACCCCACAGTGGAACAATGGCCAAGGAGGAGGGGGGGGGCGGTCACTAATAGAGACACAATGGTGAATTATCCTGACTCTGCAACTTTCTTTCTCTGAGAAGATGTCTAATCTTTCTAACTACTATCTGTGTGTGTGCTGCAGTACTGTAACACTGTAAAAAACGTACAGCTGTAACACTGTCGTACTAAGTAACACTTTATAACTGTAAAAACTGTACAGCTGTAACACTGTCATAATAAGTAAAACTGTATAACTGTAAAAACTAACATTGTCATGCCTTGTCATGCCTCGTGGTGCTTGTGGTGAACTCTCACTCTGTGCTCCGGCGTGTCTCACGTCTCTGTCTGTGTCATAGAGATTAGTCCTGTAATACTGTGACTCTGTGACACTCGATCGATCGTGAACATCCAGTTGCCAGTTCTACCATTAAAGAGAGATCTACAACCCCCTCAGTCGCAGAACGGACTCAGGTGAGACCCCCTCCTCGGGTCATACGTCTCTAAAAGAGACCGCCACCACAGCAGCTCTCTCTTGAATCATCTGAGACGCCATCTCTGAGGTGACCTGCGGTCTCACAGACATCCTGCCCAGACATGCTCGGACCGATATACGAGCCTCCACTAGCTGGCTAGCCCTGGTGCCATCAGCTAGCGTGCACTGGGCATGAGGTGAATGAGGAAAAAGACAAAAGAAAGTATTATTTCTACAAAGGCTAACAAATACTCAAGACACCATGTTATTTTTCTTTGTTCATTGACATATTATTGACTGAAATTGTTTATTATTATTCTTTCATTTTATTTCATTATCGTTTATTTAATTAGATGAGAGTTAATTGAATTAATTATTATTCTTTTATTATGTTAAAGGTATAATATGTAGTATGTGGATTATTTCCCCCATCTAGTGTCTAAAGATAAGAACTGCAACAACACAACGTATTGGTTGCCAAAATGCCAGAGAATGCTTTTTCAGTCATACTGTGATAAGATCTTTACTCCGAGAGGAACATAACGTTACACTAATCAGTAATCACAATCAAGTATTTCAGAGTGCCATGTAATCTTACGTTAGATGCTGTAGTGTGGAGATAACGTTAGGTCTGGCTATGCAGATTCCAAGAAAGATAAAGATAGCTAGTTAGCTAGCTTAGCGGGCTAGTAGAAAAGTAGCCATGTCACCATGCGACTTTATCCTAAGCTAGAATAGTACCTGGCAACCCAGCGCACAGTACCAACGCTGTAATACTATTGGCTGGTATGATATCAACAGAGTGTCATTGTCGGGCCGTCAAAATTTCATAATGTAATAATTTCAGACAAAATATCATTTTTTATGGAAAAGCAATACTTTTACTGTGCAGTCTTCGCAAAGCCCTATGGATGTATTATTATTTTTTAATTATTTTATTTTAATCCACATATAACATATCATACCTTTAAGAAATAAACCAAAGCCAGTTGGTAAACTTATTAGTCTCGTGTATCTCAACTTAATTTTCCATTCCATGTCTGGGATTCATGGCATTGGACGGTCTCTCTCTCCCTCAAATCACAGAGGACAACATTAGCAAGGCTGCTGGTCCTTCCTGTATCACCAAGACAACACAACACAAACAACACCGACCGATAGCCCTCGGAAAGAACTAGAATGTTCTTCGAATGAAAACACGAGCTGTTTATACCCATTAAACACTCACACGGTGTGTATTCTGTAGAGAGAGAAGCTCACCCATGTAGTCCTGCTGCGGCCGAGTCTTGTTCTCATCAGAGACCTGTTTGATCAGGCTACTTCCTGGCCTGCTCGCCCGAGAGCTGTGATCTCTATGAAGTGTCTATAGACACCCTCCCTAGGCACACACACACACGCACGCACACACACACACACACACACACACACACACACACACACACACAAACACAACGCAGAACACTGAGACATCCTCCACTAACAAACTCACGCAAGCACGCACGCACACACACACACACACACACACACACACACGCACACACACACACACACACACACACACACACACACACAGACATCCCCACCCCTGCAATGAGCTCAATATAGACCAGCTCAGCTACTCAACCACAGCCTGGCCAGACACATGCAGCAGAGCACACAAACACACTGTCTGTAATCTGGAGGCGCGCACACACACACACACACACACACACACACACACACACACACACACACACACACACACACACACAGACACACACACACACAGCAGAGCAAACCCACAGTATGTACTGTGGAGGGCTGTGCTAGTGATTGTACTGTGTCATAACAAGGGAGCACAGAAGAGCTTTATTACTGTAGAAAGAAAGAAAGAAAGAAAGAAAGAAAGAAAGAAGAAAAAGAGAAAGAAAGAAAGAAAGAAAGAAAGAAAGAAAGGAAGAGAAAGGGGGAAAGAAAGAAAGAAAAAGAAAGAAAGAAAGAAAGAAAGAAAGAAAGAAAGAAAGAAAGAAAGAAAGAAAGAAAGAAAGAAAGAAAGAAAGAAAGAAAGGAAAAGAGAAAGGGGGAAAGGGAGGAATGAACCAGGAAACATATCAGCTGGTGTTTTACAGCAAGTGTGAGTCATACAGAGACCATCGAGCAAACAGTTTCACAAAGGTTCATAATCATATCAGCAAATAATAAGACTTCGCCTGGCTAGCCTGCTGAGACTGGTATACTACAGCACTGCTAGCATGCTGAGACTGCTACCTACTACAGCACTGCTAGCATGCTACAGTAAGACTGGTACCTCCTACAGCACTGCTAGCATGCTACAGTAAGACTGGTACCTCCTACAGCACTGCTAGTATGCTACAGTAAGACTGGTTCCTACTACAGCACTGCTAGCATGCTACAGTAAGACTGGTTCCTACTACAGCACTGCTAGCATGCTACAGTAAGACTGTTACCTACTACAGCGGCACTGCTAGCATGCTACAGTAAGACTGGTACCTCCTACAGCACTGCTAGCATGCTACAGTAAGACTGGTACCTACTACAGCGGCACTGCTAGCATGCTACAGTAAGACTGGTACCTACTACAGCACTACTAGCATGCTACAGTAAGACTGGTACCTCCTACAGCAGCACTGCTAGCATGCTACAGTAAGACTGGTACCTACTACAGCACTGCTAGCATGCTACAGTAAGACTGGTACCTACTACAGCAGCACTGCTAGCATGCTACAGTAAGACTGGTACCTACTACAGCACTGCTAGCATGCTACAGTAAGACTGGTATATACTACAGCACTGCTAGCATGCTACAGTAAGACTGGTACCTCCTACAGCACTGCTAGCATGCTACAGTAAGACTGGTACCTACTACAGCACTGCTAGCATGCTACAGTAAGACTGGTACCTGCTGCTACTGCAGGGGGAGGGGCAGGAAGTGAGAGAGGATGAGTGGGGAGGGGCAGGAAGTGAGAGAGGATGAGTGGGGAGGGGCGACGGAAGGGAGAGAGAGGGTTCAGCGATGAGAGAGAAAGTAGGAAAGATAGGGAGAACTGGAAAAGAGAGTAAAACTCACCATGTAGGGTCAAATCAGACGGACGGACGGACGGACGGACGGACGGACGGACGGACGGACGGACGGACGGACGGACAGACAGACAGACAGACAGTAGAGGGTCATGCTCCATTGTTTGCAGAACAAGCCAATCAGGAGAGGAGAGCAGAGAGGAAGTGCTCGGCCTACCTAGAGAGGAAGTGCTTGGCCTACCTTGCCAGGTAGCTCCCAGGTTGTGGAGAGCACATCTGGGAGTGGCGGTGCTAGCGATTAGCACAGCGTCGACTTCTCATGACGGACCGCCCTCTCTCACTGCTCTCTCCTCGCCTTCTCCTCACTCTCTTCTCCCTCTCTCTCCTCTCTCTCTCTCTCTCTTCCCTTTTCCTGGTTCAGTTTCCTCTCACCAGAGCTGTCGTCCTCCAAGCGTTTCACCAGAGCTGCAGAGGCAGAATTCACTACAACTACAGCTAAATGTAGAATGCAAAAAGACGGTCTACAGTATCAAATATGCAACAGTTGAGTTTATTGCTTTACAAAGTTACAACATCCTTCAATAGGTTTTTGAGGTGAGCTTGAAAGCAGTGCGAATGGAGAAGTACTGTAGACAAAATCTATAATTATCTCGTTGTCTATGTCTTTCACAATATATTTAATGTCTAAATGAACTTCCTACAGTACACTGTATGAACACCATGGGAATGTACTATCTAAAGTTTCTAGCCTTAGCCTTAGCCCCGAACCCTAACCGAAGCTCTGGCCCAAACCCAACCCTAGTCCTAGTCCAACTCCTAACCCTAACCCTAACCCTAACCCTAACCCTAACCCTACCTCTAATCTTACTTTAATGTATGTCACAGCTGTTTTTTGGTGATGGCTATAGGGTAATGAGGTCAGTGGGATTAACTGATCCTGGCTGTGGAAACTAGAGGGTTGCTGGTTTCAGCTCCACCGTCTCCTGCCATTGTGCCCTTGGGCAAAACATTCTGAAGAATACAGAAGGGGTGTCTCCAGGACTATGGGTGAGACATTGTTATGTAAATGAGCTTCTCGATATTCTCGACAGTTTGTTTTCTGCTGAAGTGTACGTGGGTGAAATGCTACATTTGATTTGCATGTTGCAGTTAGCTTTACTAACTTCACTACTTTGTTGAAGAGGAGTCATACTCGTAGGTGGTTTCATCCTCCCCTTCTCTTTCTCTCTCTCTCACTCTCCTCCTCTCCCCTTCCTCTCTCTCTCTCTCCTCCTCTCCCCTTCCTCTCTCTCTCTCTCTCACTCCCCTTCTCTCCCCTTCCTCTCTCTCTCCTCCTCTCCCCTTCCTCTCTCTCTCTCTTTCTCTCTCTCTCTCACTCTCCTCCTCTCCCCTCCCCCTCTTTCTCTCTCCTCCTCTCCCCTTCCTCTCTCTCCCCCTCTCTGTCTCCCCCCCTCTCTCCTCCTCCCCCCCTCTCTCTCTCCCCCCCCTCTCTCTCTCCTCCCCCCCTCCCCCTCTCTCTCTCCCCCCCTCTCTCTCCTCCTCCCCCCTCTCCCCCCCCTCTCTCCCCTCCTCCCCCCTCTCTCTCTCCCTCTCTCAGTTACCTGAACACATCAAACTTGCTCTTTCTGCTTACTAAACCCCAGAATTGTTTCACCTCAGTGCCCCCCCATCCCCCCCCACACACACTGACATTCACATTCACCCCCCCCCCCCACACACACACACACACATTTTCACCAACATCCACATGTTCACACTCATAATATCCTTTCTGTTTCCATAACAAGTTCAAGGTCAGGTGATCACCTCCCGGAGGTCTGACCAGTCAGGTGATCAACCCCCTCATAGGTCCGACCCAGTCAGGTGACCAACCCCCTCGTAGGTATGACCCAGTCAGGTGATCAACCCCCCCGGAGGTCTGACCCAGTCAGGTGACCACCCCCCCTCCGGAGGTCTGACCCAGTCAGGTGACCACCCCCCCTCCGGAGGTCCGACCCAGTCAGGTGACCAACCCCCTCGTAGGTCCGACCCAGTCAGGTGATCAACCCCCCCGGAGGTCTGACCAGTCAGGTGACCACCCCCTCGTAGGTCCGACCCAGTCAGGTGATCACCCCCCCCGTACAGTAGGTACAGTATGACTCAATCAGGTGTTCACCCCCCTGTCCCAGAAGCACGACACAGACAGCCATGTTGGTGAATGATGATGATGATGATGGTGATGAAGGCCAGTCAGGTAGGTGGGGGAAATACCTACACTGTTATGTTCTTGTTGGCTAGAGCCGTAACAGAGACAGACTGGTTTCCGTGACGTCAGGACCGACGCCTACTCCAATCACTTCCTGTTAGGCTGTGACCCGAGTATACACACCGGCACGTGGTTGGCTGTTACACTGATAAACAACACACACACATTACATTACAGTCATTTAGCAGACGCTTTTATCCAAAGCGACTAACAATAATTCTATTTAACGTAGGAAAAGCCAATGTACTACTACTTGCCAAAACGTACAAGTGCATTTTCTTTCTAAAACAAGTGACTAAGAGCATGATCTAGTGCTGAAGGCAAAGTGCAAGAATAGCAATCTAAAATACAATAGGTGCTTAAGAGGGAGGATCGTTGTAGTACTTCTTGAAGAGATGAGTTTTGAGCCTGCGATGAAAGATGGGCAGCGACTCTGCTGTCCTGACATCAGTGTGGTCAGTTCGTTCCACCACTGCGGGGCCAGGACAGAGAAGAGCCGTGACCGTGTCGATCGACCGCAGGGGCCTCGGAGTGACGGGGCAACCAGTCGCCCCGAGGAATCAGAGCGTAGTGGTCGGGGGTGAGCTTCTTGTCTTTGAAATCGAGAGTTTAACATGTTTTTGAATGATTTTTCAAGATGCCCATCCACATACCATTGTATGACCAAAACGGTGGTAGAGCAATTATCAACTTTCTTGAAAATTCTAGCTTTGTCAACGTTTTGATCTGAACCATTGTATATGATCATAAGTAACCTTAAAACAGGGCTAAACATGCATTTTCCCTTTACTACTCCTTTAAATGTAGCTGGCTGTTCTAATAGTAGATTGAGATGAAAGGAAACTTGTCCTTGAGTCTTTTGAAATGCGCTATATAAATGTAAATTATTATTATTAGTAGTAGTAGTAGTCGTAGTATAGTAGAAGTAGTAGCAGTAGTAGTACAGAAGTAGTTGTTCTGTGTGTGTGTGTGTGTGT
>NC_140263.1:4087706-4095206 GCF_949987555.1 Borostomias antarcticus | reverse complement strand
AAAACCCGTCCACTTGTCAATGTTCCAATCAAATTCCTCTAAACGCATGTCCCGCCCTCATAGCTGGTTTGCGTCGGAAATACGTCAAACTACGGAAGTTAGATGATCTCAAACGTCCGTTTCAGTGCGACTTTAAGCGTTTTTATACAGAGATCCCACTGTATTGCCCTATAGAAGACCCCTCAATTCTCTGGCTTTGTTTGTTTATAATGAACCAAAGAAATACAGCATAATGTGTGATTTGATATACAGTAGCATGCCAGCAATCTGGAATCGAGAGGCATGACCCTTGGACGCAACATTCGCTAGTTGTTAAACAAGTCCATGCACCTGTATGGACAATAGTCCTATAATGAATGTTGAAATACAGACATATCTATCTCTACTAAACACCTCAAGCTCTACTCTCTGTGGATGTAGAAAACACACGGTTTCCTGAGTAAACTTGTCTGAGACGATACTAAGACACAAAGCATAGTTTTGGATGTAAACATCTAAATGTACTTGATTTATTGAGACGTTTCAGCCTAGCGGCCTTTGTGAAATTTCTCCCGTTACTGGAACCTCTCCAAGACTACGGTGTGCGTTTTCTCCTTTACTCACACACACACACACACACACACACACACACACACACGCACACACCCAAACCTTGTGAGACAGGTTAATTACTGCATAGTAAATCTTCGCCTCGGGCCCTGAAACAATTTTCCACAGTAAAACAGTAAACATCACTGCGTCTTTCTGTGTCTGCGCGTGTGTGTCTGTATGTGTCTGTGTGTATGTGTGTATGTGTGTCTGTATGTGTGTGTGTGTGTGTGTCTGTGTGTATGTGTGTGTGTGTGTGTGTGTGTATGTGTGTGTGTGTGTGTGTGTGTATGTGTCTGTGTGTATGTGTGTATGTGTCTGTGTGTATGTGTGTATGTGTCTGTGTGTCTGTGTGTATGTGTGTATGTGTGTGTGTGTCTGTGTGTATGTGTCTTTGTGTATACGTGTATGTGTGTATGTGTGTATGTGTCTGTGTGTATGTGTGTGTGTGTGTATGTGTCTGTGTATATGTGTGTGTGTGTATGTGTCTGTGTGTATGTGTCTGTGTGTGTGTGTCTGTGTGTATGTGTCTGTGTGTATATGTGTATGTGTGTATGTGTCTGTGTGTATGTGTATGTGTATGTGTGTATGTGTCTGTGTGTATGTGTGTATGTGTCTGTCTGTATGTGTGTATGTGTCTGTCTGTATGTGTGTGTGTATGTGTATGTGTCTGTGTTTGTGTGTGTGTATGTGTGTGTGTGTGTGTGTGTGTGTGTGTGTGACTGTCTCAGCTCCAGTGAGTCACATGCAGTGAAATGTCACAGTGTGGTTTCTCGGGGTAGCTAGTCAGCTGCTGTATTTCATGTGGCTAATAAACTATGAAACAGGCTGAGACTTAATAAACACTTCCGTTTGAAACAGGCAGAGATGGACCTCCTGCTGCTCTGGATCTGGTGTACTTCAAACTGAAGGGCTCATCCCTACGCCCTACATCCTACGCCCTACGCCCTACGCCCTACGCCCTACACCCTACACCCTACGCCCTACACCCTACGCCCTACGCCCTACGCCCTACACCCTACGCCCTACGCCCTACACCCTACACCCTACACCCTACACCCTACGCCCTACACCCTACGGAGTGTCTTCACTTCTTAGTGAGCACTGTGAAGGGCATAGGGAGTAGGGTGTCAAAATAACGCTAGTTTGGAATGCCCTTCAACGTCATTTTCAGGGCTGTCGCATGTGTCAACAGCCTGTCACAAGCTATAGCCTACTAACCATAAGCATTGTTAATTAATTAATCCTATCTTAACTGAAGCTAAGCTTTCTTAGTGGGAAAGTGATGTGTCCTATACAAGATCAGACCAGAACAGACCAGACAAGAACAGAACAGAACAGAACAGAACAGAACAGAACAGAACAGAACAGAACAGAACAGACAAGGCCAGGCCAGGCCAGGCCAAACCAGACACAGACACAGACACAGACCAGACAAGACCAGACCAGACCAGACCAGACCAGACCAGGTCCGACCCGACCAGAACAGTGAACTGGCTACAGAGCTAAGTTCCCGAGCAGTGACCTGAACTGGGCAGGTCATGATGATACAATCATGGCTTTTGGAGGAAGAACAGGAAATGTAATACATTGTGGCTTTAATGGCAGCCTAAAATAGCAACAGAGTCATTCAACCAGTGACACAGTACAGTTCAGCTGTCGGTCTCCACTGTCTGATGGTGGAAATAGTCTAGTAAAACATATTTGTCAAACTGAAACTATGTGTTTCTGTCTCTCAGACTGTCTGAAAACAAATTACACATTAATATAATATAAAAGTGGGCTCGCAATGGTCCAGTGGAAAGCTAGTCTGCTCATGGAATTGAAACAAGGATGTAAACTGTGTTCTATGTAAGCCCCACCCACTCAGCCCAGTGTTCTATGTAAGCCCCACCCACTCAGCCCAGTGTTCTATGTAAGCTCCACCCACAGTTGGGTCTGAGCCTGTAAGAGTCAGTAGGCCAGCCCAGTGGTGTGGTACTGAAGTCACTATCGTAGAGTAGGGGCTCTATCACTGAGGAGAACACACACACACACACGCACACACGCACGCACATATACACATACACACACGCACATGCACATGCACACACACACACACACACACACACACACACACACACACACACACACACACAAACACAAACACACACGCACATATACACATACACACACACACACATGCACGCACATATACACATACACACGCACATGCACATGCACACACACACACACAAACACACACACAAACACGCACATATACACACACACACACACACATGCACGCACATATAGACATACGCACACACACAAACACACACACACACACACACCACACACACACACACACACACACACACACACACACACACAAAGAAAAGTAACATTTATTTTCCATAGTGAATCAGTCCCAGTGGTCTGTGCTCGGTTGTGGTCAGCGAGGCTGAGACTCTATCTGTAGTCACGCTGCAGCGTCCTACGCTGGTCAGGCTATAGGCCTGCTACCACAGGGGACTCCCCCCTCCCTCGGTTGGGTGAAGGACCGGGGGAAGGATATGGTTAGGCTTTACTGGGACATCAGGTCCGCCCCCCGGCAGAGCCGGCGTGACCTACAGACAGAACACGCTCTGGAACCCCCTCAACCCTAACGCCAGCTCTGAACCCAGGTCCTGAAGATCCTGAGCCAGCACATTTGCACTTACATCTTAATCCTTTAGAGGACGTTCTACTTCCTGGTTTGTCCTATGGAGTTTACCCAGCCTTGTAAAAGAAGCGTTAAGTTTCTCTGTCGCTAGTGTGTTTATCTAATAAATGGCATTATTTTCCTCATGCGCTTTTCCTTCGTTTTTCAGATATGTACAGTACATACACACAGGCTCGTAAAACACATGTATAGATCCTGTCCTCACACACAGGCTTGTAAACGGCCCAGAATGCCCTTCTGCTCGTCCCAGAGAACGAGCGAATGTAAACGACCGAGAAGTGGTTAGTGTTAATCCATGTTAAATCCCTCGCTGCTCCGCTCGAGCTAATTCATGAATGTTTAATGAACGTGGTTGATGTTTGAGCAGCTTGTAAAAGCACTTTATGAAGCCATTAATGTGAAGTTTGACTTGGAGGATTCTGTTGAGCAGTGGAAACCGCTGGAATGAAATATAGACCAGCGGATAGACCAGCAGATATAGACCAGCAGATATAGACCAGCAGATATAGACCAGCGGATATAGACCAGCAGATATAGACCAGCAGATATAGACCAGCGGATATAGACCAGCGGATATAGACCAGCGGATATAGACCAGCGGATATAGACCAGCGGATATAGACCAGCGGATATAGACCAGCAGATATAGACCAGCAGATATAGACCAACAGATATAGACCAGCGGATATAGACCAGCGGATATAGACCATCAGATATAGACCAGCGGATATAGACCAGCAGATATAGACCAGCAGATATAGACCAGCAGATATAGACCAGCAGATATAGACCACTCGATAGGCGACCAGAGATATAGACCGGCACATAGAGTCATACTATTATAGTCAGAGACTCGTGTTGTCATGAGCAGAGTCGTACTATTATAGTCAGAGACTCATGTTGTCATGAGCAGAGTCGTACTATTATAGTCAGAGACTCATGTTGTCATGAGCAGAGTCGTACTGTCCTACAGGAATAAAAGCCTGGACACAAAAGCTACATTTTCAAGTTTCAGATTTAATTCAAAGTTTAAAGCACATTTAACAACCAGGTCTGACCTCCCTGTTTGACCCGGAGGTTTGAAGACAACACAGCCGCCCGACCCGGAATCTTCCTTTCTCATAAACACCGTGTTTTGCCAACGATCAAAGATGTTTCATTTAATACATCGAATTTATACGAAAACAAGGGTAACAACATGATTACATAACAAACGAAAATGTTCTTTTACCACAGAACTTGTTACGTTTTATTGGAAGACCCCGAAACCCAGAATCACACCCAGAATCACACAGCAGCAGCAGAGCAGCTGGCCAGAGCTGGACAGCCCAGCGGTTTGAGGTAGACATGGCAGATTCCTCACATACAGCACTGGACCTTTACATCTGAAACGTCTGTCTGATCTGGGATCAGCCAGGCGGGTCAAAGCAGGTGAGACCTGGACCCTCTGTGATGGAATGTTCTCATTCAGTCACAGGAATGTTTCATTAATGGGCAGTGGAAACAGACATATCCCTTTTGCAGAATGAGAGATTCTTTCTGAACAATACTAGTCCAGCCGTGAGGACAGACATTTTTCGAAGGGTGGACTTCTGTAAATCAGGGTGGGCTACTGTAATTTAACCGACAGTATAATATGCGGCTGGTCAAGCGCAGACAGGTAATATTAGCGTTAGCATGTTTCTCTCGAGGAACATAGGGCTAAGCTTGGGCAAGGGAAAAATAAAGTTATAAAAGTGAAGAAATCAAGATAAACATTTTAAAATTAAGTGTCTTGAAGCATAAAATGGAAAATAAAACCCACTAAATCCCACGCCTAATCTGAAATTAAGAGTTGTTTATATTCCCTGAACAGTTTTTCCTCAGTATTCTCCAAATAGCGTTGTTTATTTAATTCCATGAATAGTGTTTTAACCTCCTGAAGGTCGACATCCATAAGCGGTCATATAGCGCTTTATCCTATTCCCAAAATAGGATATTTTCTGGAATATGTAGAGAGTGGGTCGTATACCCACCTCCCTTGTTCTCTGTAAAGCGCATTGTGTTGCCTCTGGGTATGAAATGCGCTCTACAAATAAAGCTTTGATTGATTGATTGATTGATTGATTGATTGATTAATTGATTGATTGATTGATTGATTTTATCTCTATTAAATGAATGAATACTGGAGCCCTTTCCTTCATCTGGATCGATACGTGGATCAGTGACGTCCGATACCCGATCCCTGAACCACATCTGTATGGGAGCCCGATCCTGATCCTGGATCAGATCGGTTCCATCTCTAATATTCATTCACTTTGCTCTTTGACTAAAACACTGACAATGTTGCACCATGGGCAAGAAACCAGACTCAACATGTACAGTAAGTAGGTGTACAGTAGCAGACGGGAATCTAACCGCCGTCTATCCGCTCCGTCCCACGGACTCGGGTTGTGGTGCGTTCCGGTTACCGTACGGCAGCCGGGGGGTTGACCGCGCCCGTTCTAGACCATGACGGCGTTCCGCCAGATGTGCTGCGGCACGTTGCGTCTGAGAAGCGTCTATTTTTGACAGATGCCGCATCTGGGACACATCAAATAGTAGAAGAAGAAATGTGAAGCCCCTGATGAGCTGTTGGAATATAGACCTGTCAGAATATAGACCTGTCAGAATATAGACCTGTCAGAATATAGACCTGTCAGAATACAGACCTGTCAGAATATAGACATAATATAGACCTGTCAGAATATAGACCTGTCAGAATATAGACCTGTCAGAATATAGACCTGTCAGAATATAGACAGAATATAGACCTGTCAGAATATAGACCTGTCAGAATATAGACCTGTCAGAATATAGACCTGTCAGAATATAGACATAATATAGACCTGTCAGAATATAGACCTGTCAGAATATAGACCTGTCAGAATATAGACCTGTCAGAATATAGACAGAATATAGACCTGTCAGAATATAGACCTGTCAGAATATAGACCCGTCAGAAGAAACAAAACGCTCGCTCCTGAAACACAACTGGCGGGGGCGGACGCCATGTGGAGGGCGGAATAAAAACCTGACCACATTCGGAACGCCACACAAACGGAGTCGGTGCAATCGAGGCGGTCTGCACCTCCTAGCTTCCACCGTTAGACCAAGAGAGACTAGGTCCAGTTAGCTTGACTCCAACAAGTGAGGCCGGGTTGCCTTGTCACTTTGCTCAGCTCAAACGTGTTGAGTTACAGCAGTCTCAGCAGTAGCTCCAATGACCCAGTTGAAGAAGATAATAAATAAAAGTGTGTTTATAACTGAAGTCACCAGTTCCTGTGCCTATATGTGCTGTATAGAAAAAGGGTTCGACGGTAGAACCATTTGTAACAATAGAGCCCTCTGAAAAAAGGTTGCATAGAACCCTACGAATCCTCTTCAGTCCCCAAAGGTACAGTCTGGAACCCAGAAGGGCTATTTCTGACCTTAAAAGGGTTATATTTACTACAGATGACCCGAAATGCCTTTATGAAACATTTTTTCAGAGGGTTCCATTTTAAACGTTCTACGTAGAACTGCACGCTCTCGTTTTCAGCGTGGATAGTGCAGCTTTATCTCCGGAGCAGACTGTTGTCTCGCCACAGCAGCGTGTCAGAGCAGAGCAGAGCCCCACCCTGCTTGGCACTGGTACAGGAACACCAATGACATCCTCAGACATAAAGTAAACAGCCCTTTATAATACCCAGGCCCAGACTCTCCCCACCCAGGCCAGGCTAAACAAGGCCGAGCAGCGCTGCTGGTGTCAGATGTTGTTAGCGGGCCCAGTCATCAGCCCTCATCAGGTTCTACAAGACGTCTTCATCACACAATTACACATGGAATGTCTGGAAGTGGTCGCCATGGGAGCCACCCCGATCTCCCAGACACGCTTGCAGACGGGAAGATGGATTCGCAGCGCGTAGGTCGTGTTGTAGCCCGAGGAGCTAGCGCAGTGGTGGAGGGTAGACAGCTGGTGTCTCTGTTGGGGTGTGGAGACCTCTCTCTGTGGAGTGCTGGTCTCTCTGGCGTGTGGAGAGCTGGTCTCTCTGTAGAGAGCTGGTCTCACATGGTTACAGTCAGTTGTCAACAGGGTGGATGGTGGAGGGTTTTAAGCAAATCTCAAATCCATCAATAAAGAAGATCTGATATTTCCAAAGCATATTTCAGATGTTATAAAAAAACAAGACATGCACCATGCATGGATG
>NC_140263.1:4065206-4077706 GCF_949987555.1 Borostomias antarcticus | reverse complement strand
TCACACACACGCGTTAACCACCATGTCTCTCCTCCTCCCTCTCTCCTCCTCCCTGTCTCTCCTCCTCCCTCTCTCCTCCTCCCTGTCTCTCCTCCTCCCTCTCTCCTCCTCCCTGTCTCTCCTCCTCTCTCTCTCCTCCTCCCTGTCTCTCCTCCTCCCTCTCTCCTCCTCCCTGTCTCTCCTCCTCCCTCTCTCCTCCTCCCTGTCTCTCCTCCTCCCTCTCTCCTCCTCCCTGTCTCTCCTCCTCCCTCTCTCCTCCTCCCTGTCTCTCCTCCTCCCTCTCTCCTCCTCCCTCTCTCCTCCTCCCTGTCTCTCCTCCTCCCTCTCTCCTCCTCCGTGTCTCTCCTCCTCCCTCTCTCCTCCACCCCTCTCTCCTCCTCCCCTCTCTTCTCCTCTCTCTCTCTTCCTCCCTGTCTCTCCTCCTCCCTCTCTCCTCCTCTCTCTCTCCTCCTCCCTCTCTCCTCCTCCCTGTCTCTCCTCCTCCCTCTCTCCTCCTCCCTCTCTCCTCCTCCCTCTCTCCTCCTCCCTGTCTCCTCCTCCCTCTCTCCTCCTCCCTGTCTCTCCTCCCTCTCTCCTCCTCCCTCTCTCCTCCTCCCTCTCTCCTCCTCCCTGTCTCTCCTCCTCCCTCTCTCCTCCTCCCTCTCTCTCCTCCTCCCTCTCTCCTCCTCCCTCTCTCCTCCTCCCTGTCTCTCCTCCTCCCTCTCTCCTCCTCCCTCTCTCCTCCTCCCTCTCTCCTCCTCCCTGTCTTACCCCTTGCTCCCTGTAGGGGGCGGACCCCACAGCCTCCGTAGCCACGCCCTCACCCTCAGACGCCACCCCTCTGGACAGCCAGGACAGCGTTGACAGCGATGACGACACCCAGGAGAGCGTGAGTGACCAGTCCTGCTGTACTGACCAGCGGTCAGAGAGATCAAACACGGGGGTCTCTCTCTCGTGGTCTCATCTGGGTTAATGAACCCCGCAGCGTCTCACTGACCTCACGTGAAGCTGTGGTCCTGTGGAAGATTCATATACGCCATGTTTCCATCCACACGTTTTATGCGAATTAAGTTATATCGAATTAAAAATGCATTATGGAAACAGTAAAATTCGATTAAAAAATCATGAAAATCGACAAAAAGTTTGTACTGTCGATCTCATCGGATTTTCTCTTAGATAAAAGTATTTTGTGATAAATGCTTTATCCGATTTAAAGCTCTAGATGGAAACGCACGTTCGCCGGCTTTATTCACATTCATATTTTTCGCGATCCTCACACAATTCGATTGACAAGTGGATGGAAACATGGCTAGAGAGTCACATGTTCACTCTGATGGAGTCAGGAAATCAGCTTTGGTCTGGCGTGAACATAACGAGATGTGCGTGTGTGTGTGTGTGTTTAGGAGGACACAGATGAGTCCAGTGAGAGTTCGGAGTCCGGGGAGGCGGAGACCACCGCGGCCCCCGGCACTGTGGAGCCCCTGGTGGAGACCACCCCCGGCCCGGCCGAGCCCACCGCGTCCCCAGACTACGACAGCGGGAGAGGGGACAGCCTCGGCAGCCCTTACAGCGACTACAAGAAGACCATCATCTACCACGAGACCAACACCATCGAGAAGGTAGAGAGAGACAGAGAGAGAGAGAGAGAGAGAGGAAGAGAGAGAGAGACACTGAGAAAGAGGCAGAGAGAGAGAGACACTGAGAAAGGAAGATAAAGACAAGGAGAGACGGAGATAGAGAGAAAGAGGGAGAGAGAAGAGAGAGAGAGAGAGAGGGAGAGAGAGAGAGAGAGGGAGAGAGAGAGAGAGAGAGGGAGAGAGAGGGAGAGAGAGAGGGAGAGAGAGGGAGAGAGGGAGAGTGACAGACAGAGAGAGAGAGAGAGACAGAGAGAGAGAGAGAGAGAGAGAGAGGGAGAGAGAGAGAGGGAGGGAGAGAGAGATAGACAGAGAGGGAGAGAGAGACAGAGAGACAGACAGAGAGACAGAGAGAGTACAGTATATGGAACGTTTTTTAAATCGTGCCACATGATGTTACCTCAGAAAGTCTTTATCTGATGTTCAGGTACTTAATCTAATCCAGGTTCTCCTGTATTCTCAGTATTGTATGCTAATCCTAATCCCTCAGGTACCCTCAGACTACAACTTCTACAAGGGGAAGATGGTGGGCAAGATGTCCATCTACGATGTCACCCACGGCAATGAAATTGAGAAACAGGCCCTGAAAGTTTACAAGGTAGAGGTTAGTTTTCTCTCACACACACACAAACACAAACACAAACCACACACACACACAAACACAAACCACACACACACACACACACACACACACAGCACACCCAGTTGCACAGTTCCGATTGAATCCGTTCTTTACCGAGACACTTCATTCTTTTTGGTGTCTAAACATATCGCCTTCTCTCTCTCCCCTCTCTCCTCCTTGCCCTCTCGCCCCACATCCTGGTCTCTCTCCCTTTCTTCTGTCGCCCCTCTTCTCCCCCCCCATCCCCAAACCCCCCCCCCCCCCCAGGCCCTGCAGGTCCACGAGCTCCTGGACGAAGACACCAGCACCCCGGAAGTGGAGAGCCAGGGTCTGGACGCCTCCTTCGGCTCCACCCAGGAGGAGGAGTCTCACCGCCAGGCCCCCGACCAGGAGGGCGGCCCCTCCCAGAGCACAGAGGAGGAGGAGGCGCAGCAGGAGGAGGAGGCGGCGCAGGAGGAGGACCAGACGGCCAGCGAGAGCTCCAGCGCGGACGAGAGCGCCAGCACCAGCGCCAGCGAGGCGGAGGGAGCCAACGAGAGCGCCAGCGCCAGCGCCAGCGAGGAGGAGCAGGACGCCAGCCAGAGCAGCGAGGAGGCCGCCGCCACCGCCACCCCCGGCGCCGCCGACAGCCAGTCGGACGAAAGCGCCGAGAGCCACGAGGGCGACTCCGCCGAGGAGACGACGGCCGAGGAGGCGCCACCCGTCATCAACGCCAAGTAGCTCCACCCACCCTGCACGGAGAGGAACGTCACCCGAGCCGGGGAGTGGCTCTGTGACCTTTCGACCCGTGCGACCTCTGTGTGTGACCTCTGGGAGGAGGGTTCAGAGTTCAAACTGAAAATAACAAGGACACGTTTCTAATATCCAGACTAGTCTACTGCTTAGACTGCATATATAAATACATACATACATACATACATACATACATACATACATACACACACACATACATACATACATACATACATACATACATACATACATACATACATACATACATACATACATACATACATACATACATACGGTCTAGGGGGTAGGCTAGGCTGGAAGTTGAGACAGAGCTTCACCCTCATGACCTTATGGGGTCAAGATCCAGCATTATGATCTCACCATGACAGACCGAACAGTCAGTCTCGTTCGTTGCACAATCCTTATTGTATCATGTTTTTACTGTAATGTATCATATTGTAACATTTCTAAATAAATAAAGTTTTTTTTCATAAAAGCCCGGGTATATTTATATGAGTTTATCATTGCAATTCATACCGTGCTGGGACAAGAGGTCAAAGGTTAGGGTGGAGGTCAAGGTTCGTCCACTGTGGGTTGTGTTCAGGTTCCCCCATGGTTGCTGGTTTCAGTAGCTCATGAGACAACCTCCGTTGTGCCCTTGAGCAAGACACAACACCTACACTGGTCCAGCCCAACCCAGCAGTACTGCTTTAGAGTTATCCTGTGCCCAGCTGTGTACAGTATGACTGCATGTGTGTGTGTGTGTGTGTGTGTGTGTGAGAGAGAGAGAGAGAGAGAGAGAGAGAGAGAGAGAGAGAGAGAGAGAGAGAGAGAGAGAATGAGTGTGTACATGTTTAACTGTACTTGTGGGGACACAAGTGTTAACGTATACTACCTGTAGTTAAACAAGAAAAATGAAACTTCTGAGGACATTTGGAAGGTCCTCGCAAACTTTGACCCTAGTTTTAGGGTTTGAAGACTGTCTACCCCAAACTGTCACAATTGTTTACACTATCTGACTGTTGAAAGATATTCTAGAGACCAACAGGGCAATGCGTAGTGCAGTAAGCTTAACTGAGCACATGGTGGCGCTGTCGGACCGAGTCAGACCTTGGTATCAGTAGCTGTCTGGCCTCAGAGAGAGAAGCTTGCTTTCGTGTTATCTTGAGCCATGTTACGAAGCAGCTTTGGGGTTGGGGGGTTAGGGCTAGGGGCGGTTAGGGTTAGAATTAGGGTTAAGGGTAGGATTAGGGTTAGTGGAGAGTGAGTGAGATGTTTATGGATAGTTAGTTGAGCGACAGACCCTAACCCTAATCACTTGATGTATACCAGCAGTTCCAGTTGATATTTTGTGGATAGTAAATAGTTATCTGACCCATCAAAATAAAGTGTGACCCAAATCTCTAAAAACTGACAGAATCTGAATTTGAATTTTTATATATTGCCATGCAGTTTTTTTTTATGTATTAGGAATTTGCTTTCGGTTCGGCATTGAAACGACATTTGACAGGGTCAGGGACAGGACAGTGCAAAGGGCAATTACAAAATGATAATGCAAAAAAAAAGGATGAGCTAAGAAAAAGAACAATATACAATAGGTAGTGTGGTCAGTGTATATACAGTGAGTATGCAGAGTGTAATGTATATGTGAGTGTGTGTATGAGTATATGTTTATGGCGTGATATCTGAGTGTGGTGCATCTATACAGTACATTCATCAAAGAGAGATGGCCTTAACACCCCAATGTAAGCTTTGTGAAGTAAACATACCAGTCTTTTCTCTGTTCATATACAGTATATATTAACTTTATTATTTATATATAACTTTATTATTTATAACGGTGAAGTTTAAGTTGAGAGGGAGGGAGAGCTGAACATGAATGAATGAATGAACATCTCCGTTTCCTCCCAGACAAACAACACAAATCAGATCAGCTGACACGGTTGCTCCGGCTGATTGGTCCATCCCTCCTACCCTCGTCACATGTCAGTTGTCCCCTCTGGAGTCTGTAGTCGGGATCATTTCTGTAGTAGGGGGCGGAGTTGTCATATTTTCTGTGGTAGGGGGCGGAGTCGTGATCATTTCTGTAGCAGGGGGAGGAGTCGTGATCATTTCTGTAGCAGGGGGCGGAGTTGTCATATTTTCTGTGGTAGGGGGCGGAGTCGTGATCATTTCTGTAGCAGGGGGAGGAGTCGTGATCATTTCTGTGGCAGGGGGCGGAGTTGTCATATTTTCTGTGGTAGGGGGCGGAGTCGTGATCATTTCTGTGGCAGGGGGCGGAGTCGTGATCTCTTCTGTGACCCAGCGAGTAAACGCTGTTGATGTTGTCGCTGTCATAATGGTTGTTGTGTCTGGGACCTTAGTTCCAGGTGTTGGAGGTTGTGTGGTGGTCTCAGAAGATTCAGAAGATTCAGAAGATTCAGAAGATTCAGAAGATTCGGAAGATTCAGAAGATTCGGAAGATTCCGAAGATTCGGAAGATTCGGAAGATTCTGAAGATTCTGAAGATTTGGAAGATTCAAAAGATTCAGAAGATTCAGAAGATTCTGAAGATTCTGAAGATTCTGAAGATTCTGAAGATCCTGACGATCCTGACCATCCCCAAAATCTGGGGAATTTCAAATATTCCACTGATTCAGATGACTCCGATGACAAATCAAATGATCTGCCGCTCTGGTAGCCGAATCTACGGATCTGTTGAGAGAACAACAAACACTGTCAGTCCTCTACCTCCATATCCTGTCCTCTACCTCCATATCCTGTCCTCTACCTCCATATCCTGTCCTCTACCTCCATATCCTGTCCTCTACCTCCATATCCTGTCCTCTATCTCCATATCCTGTCCTCTACCTCCATATCCTGTCCTCTACCTCCATATCCTGTCCTCTACCTCCATATCCTGTCCTCTACCTCCATATCCTGTCCTCTACCTCCATATCCTGTCCTCTACCTCCATATCCTGTCCTCTACCTCCATATCCTGTCCTCTACCTCCATATCCTGTCCTCTACCTCCATATCCTGTCCTCTATCTCCATATCCTGTCCTCTACCTCCATATCCCCTGTCCTCGACAGCTAATGCTAGCGCAACACAAGCACAGAGAGCCCAGCACAGCGAACGCAACAAGAACTGAGACGGCTGTGGGAACGAGAGAGAGAGCGTCCATGGTGGAGACAGAGATAGAGGGGAACCAAGGAAGGGACAGAGGAGAACCATGGAGGTCTTACCGGCCAGCAGGAGGCAGCAGTGAGCAGGACGACCAGCAGGACGCACCTCAGTAGCTCCATCTTCCAGGACGTGCGGTCTGAGAGAACCAAGTGATGGAAAAACAATGAGCTAGTCTGTCTGAACGAAGAGCTGAACTGTCCATGTCCAGAGTCAATTCCAAGATACTTCAGATACTAGCTATTCATTGTTAGTAGTTGTTCAGTTTTTCTCCATTACACCATCTGACGAAACAACAAAACCTCCACGTGTGGCTGTTCCACATCGTTAACTTGCTACCATCTTACCTCGTTATCTTAATTGCTCGTTGGCGTCTGTGGTCCAGTTCCAGGGTGCAGAAGCTCTCCCAGAAGTATGTCGGTCAGGTGCAGGTATACTCAGTTCAGATGAGGTACTGCTGTATGATGACGTTCAGCCAAAGCTGTTGATCTGAGGTCCTCCCAGGTCCAGGGGGTGTAGATATAGGCACTAGGCAGGGCCTGGGAGAGACAGCCGGATGGGGGCTGGGCCCAGAGCTAGGTACTGGCGCTGAGCCAAGGCTTGGGTGAACGCGCACCACGCTGAAGATGACTGGTCCTGGAATGTTACAGAAGGATGACTTGGACTCCCTCTGACGTCTGACACCACACTGTCATTTCAACACTCCTTCCGTCCTTTCTTCCGTAGTACTGTGGTCTCTATGCCACAGCCAGCCCCTGGCTCTGGCTCTGAAGCTGGGGCACTGCTCCATGAAGAGGCTGGTTCGAACTGAGGGTCTTCTGGCAGGTACAGGCTGCTGAGCATCAGTGTAACTCTTGTCAGTACTGTATATCAAGTGTATATAATGTCACCATATGGTAAATGGACTGCACTTATATAGCGCTTTTCCACCTTAGCGGCACTCAAAGCGCTTTACAATGGCCTCTCATTCACCCATTCACACACACACTCACACACCAATGGCGGTAGCTGTCATGCAAGGCGCTAACCTGCTCATTGGGAGCAATTTGGGGTTAGGTGTCTTGCTCAAGGACACTTCGACATGTGGACAGTCGGAGCTGGGATTCGAACCACTGACCCTTCAATCATTGAACGACCCGCTCTACCAACTGAGCTACAGCCGCCCCTAGCCCCTAACCTACATATATCACATATATGTAGTATGCATATGACAGATGACAATATAACCCTCCCTCTGGATTATTCATAGCTATAGCATGTACATAATTCATCCATGCCTTTATTTAGCTTTGTGTAATTTGTAATTATTTGTAAAAACAAACAAACAAACTAATTACAGCACATCACGGAGGCGGCGGTAACATTTCACTGTACACAATAAATGTGACGAATAAAATCAGAATCTGATTCTGCCCGTTACTCAGCAGTAGGAAGCTACATCATGCAACTATTATTATAGAATGCAATGGACCGTGCTGTTAGTGTAGGCTACCTGTACGTTGATAAATCACACCACATATTCAGTCTGTACCATTCTCACTATTATACCGCCACTATGACAGAAACATTGTTTTTGTACCTGTAAGTTAATACCTTAATTTCAACACTGACAGTAGTCCAACACCCACACAGGCCATCCTAAGCCCATCCTAAGCCCATCCAAAGCCCGTCCAAAGCCCGTCCTAAGCCCGTCCTAACCCCTCTAGGGGGCCATTGTAGGCGGAACACTTTTGTCTAACTGTCATCAATCTCAAGTCTTGAGAAAGAGGAGGATTAGTGAATACGTAAATAGAAACTTTAAAATAATGAACTTTTCATGTGGTTCGTTTCCATTGCTGAGGGATGCGTGTAGTCACGGATCATGTGGTCGTTGCTGTATTCTCCAAAACAACCTCCGTACTTAAAATAG
This sequence comes from Borostomias antarcticus, assembly GCF_949987555.1. NCBI lineage: Eukaryota > Metazoa > Chordata > Actinopteri > Stomiiformes > Stomiidae > Borostomias > Borostomias antarcticus. The sequence continues at coordinate 4,069,665 of NC_140263.1, read as the reverse complement.
CTGGCCGACACTTCATGTCTTGTTCCACATTTTTACATTAAAACATTATTTCCTTTTTAGGGAAATCATGAGAAGATTATTTGGGAGATGTATATTTGCAACGTATATTTGCAAACTATCTCAATTTGCTTCAGCTGGTAGGGCCCTGGAACTGGTTTAATAGTGTATGTGGATCATAGCAGATATAGACAAATATACTCCAGGAGCTTGCTCCAGGTTGCCTGTTTTAATATCTGTGTTGCTTTTATGGCTCTGTGTGCTACTAACCCTGTTCTGCCTTCCCTCTCAATTATGATGATTGCATTATTAATTATTAATTACAAAGTATTGATTATTAATTGGTAATTATTGCATATGTATTATGTAATATTTATTTTTTATTATATATTACGTATTACTTATGATTTATTTTGACTTATTATTATTATTGTTACATTACAGAGAGTAGATTCTACAGATGGTTTATTACACAACTTGCCTCCCACAATCAGTGTCTTGGATGATGTACGGTACATTCTGCAACCAGTTGTGTAAGAGACTAGCGCAGAGTCAGACACATTAGCATGACAGGACACTGATGAGGTCTTTGGTTTGACCACAACACGCAGACAACAGGACTGAGTTCAGTTTTGGCAACACGTTGCAAAACGTTTCTTTGGAAACAGCATGTGAAACAGTGTCTTATGCAAGCGTTGCATCTATGGCTGAGAAGATACAGCAGGGATTCAGTCTGCTGTGACGGTAACATCTCACACCCACCAAACGAGAGGAAACCAACCTCAAAGCCCGTTGCACACCGTTTCACGACGTTTCGACATCAATTTGGACGAGAGTGCGGCTAAATATCACGTCAAGTCTGAGCTTGTGTACGCAAGTTTGAGAATTGCAATGAGACTGATTCTGACTGGCATCTAAGCGTAGCACAGCCACATAGGCCTATTCATCACTCCAAAAATGTAGCGTACCCTACGGCAAAATATTATATTTTGTAAAGGCCTCTTCTATGTGTCATACATCCCTAACATAAATGGTTACAAAGCCTTTACAAAATACAATATAATAGTAATGGGGTAAACAGATGTTTGGAGTAGCCTTAGAGTAATTTTAGAGTAATTACTAATAGATTATTTTGTTAATAATCTTACAACCGTTGAACGTATCAATGTACTGGTGACATAATTAGGCTACTCGAAACGAAAATTAACAAATGAAAAGCAATAGGTAGACTTCAGTCACAAGAGCTTTGACAGTCATCATATTAGTCATCATAATGCGATGCTCTGGAACCTATGCATGTCATCATCATTCAGCCGTGGTGACAGGAGTGGGCGAGCGAGGTAGGCTAAGCGCACCAGTCATGCCGACACCAGTCATGCCGACAGTTTTAGAGGAAATGGAAACAGAGATACAGACACAGATACAGAAATACTCTACCGAGGTTTGCTCATTTAAGGGTTAGATGTTGCAACTCGTCTGTTGCTGCTTTTCTTGACCAGGTCTCCGTTGGAGGGTGATGAATGAACGGTACAGGCTGAAAGGAAGCCTCCTACATCATGTCCTGTGGCATGCTGGGAGATCTGGCTCTGCCCTCCCTAGATCACCACAACTATGTTGACTGGGGGATTCATTCAGAGGTGTCAGACACACTTTAGCCAGATTGCATTTTGCATTACTGTACGCTTGGGAATTGTTAAGGCACCATCAAGAACAGCTGCATTACAAATGATACACTGAATATCCAGAAGACACAATGAAACAAAACTTTACTGATGGTTATACTGTTTCACTACTAACACTGGTTCTAATACTAATACTACTAACACTAGTTCTAATACTATTACTACTAACACTGGTTCTAATACTAATACTACTAACACTGGTGCTAATACTAATACTACTAACACTGGTTCTAATACTAATACTACTAACACTGGTTCTACTACTAACACTGGTGCTAATACTAATAACACTAGTTCTAATACTAATACTACTAACACTGGTGCTAATACTAATACTACTAACACTGGTGCTAATACTAATACTACTAACACTGGTGCTAATACTAATACTACTTACACTGGTTCTAATACTAATACTACTAACACTGGTTCTAATACTAATACTACTAACACTGGTGCTAATACTAATACTACTAACACTGGTTCTAATACTAATACTACTAACACTGGTTCTAATACTAATACTACTAACACTGGTTCTAATACTAATACTACTAACACTGGTTCTAATACTAATACTACTAACACTGGTGCTAATACTAATACAACTAACACTGGCTCTAATACTAATACTACTAACACTGGTTCTAATACTAATACTACTAACACTGGTGCTAATACTAATACTACTAACACTGGTTCTAATACTAATACTATTAACACTGGTTCTAATACTAATACTACTAACACTGGTGCTAATACTACTACTACTAACACTGGTTCTAATACTAATACTACTAACACTGGTTCTAATACTAATACTACTAACACTGGTTCTAATAATAATACTACTAACACTGGTTCTAATACTAATACTACTAACACTGGTTCTAATACTAATACTACTAACACTGGTGCTAATACTAATACTACTAACACTGGTTCTAATACTAATACTACTAACACTGGTTCTAATACTAATACTACTAACACTGGTTCTAATACTAATACTACTAACACTGGTGCTAATACTAATACTACTAACACTGGTTCTAATACTAATACTACTAACACTGGTTCTAATACTAATACTACTAACACTGGTGCTAATACTAATACTACTAAGACTGGTTCTAATACTAATACTACTAACACTGGTTCTAATACTAATACTACTAACACTGGTTCTAATACTAATACTACTAACACTAGTTCTAATACTAATACTACTAACACTGGTTCTAATACTAATACTACTAACACTGGTTCTAATACTAATACTACTAACACTGGTTCTAATTCTAGGCATTAGCCCATTTTATGCTCTCCTCTAGGGCGCCATCTTGAGGTTGATGAGGAAACCAACATCCTATCCAAAGTCATGCTGTGAACAGATGTTCAAAGAGATAGAATACAAGTACAAACTTACTGTACAATAGTACACTACGATGACATTTTATTTATAAAGCACTTTTCACATAGATGGTCCAGGCCCCTCTTTAGGTGACGTTCCTGAGGTTGATGAGGGTGGGAGACAGCCGCCCCCCACCGAGGTAGGGGTAGTGTGTATACACCTGGGGACCAGCAGGCACGCCCTGGAGGCTAAACTGAACTCTCCCTACGCCACCCTCATAGGGGCTATACTGGGTGGTAAAGGGGTAGTACCCCATGGGGTTATAACCGAGGGGGTTGTAACCAGGGTTGTTCCCAAGGTTGTAGCCAGCGAGAGGGGTGAGATAGTTAAGGTTGGGGGTGAGGAGATAGTCCAGTTTGGGTGGGGGGTAGTGGAAGGCGCTGGAGATGGTCTTGATGGGAGAACGCTGAGCCAGGGGTTGATGAACAAACCGCGGACTCTGAAATATCACAATACATTATCACAATGTTGTTATTACAATATCACTATTTTGTTACTACATTATCACAATGGTGTTCTTACATCACAAGGCTGCTATTATTATTTAACAATGGTGTTCATACACTTACATATTATTATTATTATTATTATTATTATTGTATTATTTGTACTACAGTATTACTATACAAATGTAACTGGTCAAATGCATGAAATGCACTATATAAATCAAAAGTTTGATTTGATTTGGTCCACTCGATCCAGTACTTGCATCTCTGCCTTAGCTATAGTACAGTAAAGTACAGATAGCTCACTTTCAAATATCACCATTCTACAGTTACCCCTACACACACTGACCCTGACACACACATACCCCTACACACACTGACCCCTACACACACTGACCCTGACACACACTGACCCCTACACACACTGACCCCAACACACACTGACCCTTACACACACTGACCCCAACAAACACATACCCCTACACACACTTACCCCTACACACACTGACCCTAACACACACTGACCCCTACACACACTGACCCCTACACACACTGACCCTGACACACACTGACCCCTACACACACTTACCCCTACACACACTGACCCTGACACACACTGACCCCTACACACACTGACCCCAACAAACACATACCCCTACACACACTGACCCTGACACACACATACCCCTACACACACTGACCCTGACACACACTGACCCCTACACACACTGACCCCTACACACACTGACCCCTACACACACTTACCCCTACACACACTTACCCCAACAAACACATACCCCTACAAACACATACCCCTACACACACTGACCCCTACACACACTGACCCCTACACACACTTACCCCTACACACACTGACCCCTACACACACTGACCCTGACACACACATACCCCTACACACA
>NC_140263.1:4052706-4060206 GCF_949987555.1 Borostomias antarcticus | reverse complement strand
AGAACACATTATTGCTAGCTAGCTAGAAAGGACAGATTCCTACTACTGATAAATCTCGAAAAATACAACTGATAACTGGTAGAAATAGGACTAAAGTGATATAAAACAAAGAATATCTTAATTAAACGAAGCTAGCTCAACTTTCAAGTGTATTTCGTGTATATTAACATCATTTTGTCCACGGACATTCACAGAACGTTAGGCCTACCTCCATACTGTGAGGTTTTACCCAGTCCTTCGCTACTAAGAAGGACGCAGGTACCAGTTTCAAACAGTGGATGGCATAGTTCTCCTATTTAGCAGGATTTAACAAGTAGCCTACCAATTCAACTATGTTACGTGTGTGTGTGTGTGTGTGTGTGTGTGTGTGTGTGTGTGTGTGTGTGTGTGTGTGTGTGAGGACATCAGGTGACACTCAAAGGTTGGCTTTGCTTTCGCTCTATAAATTTGTCAGGGTTGGACTTCCTGTCTGTGGCAGGAAGTGACCTGTTTAAATTAGACTGATCCAGAGTTGATCAGTCCTGTGTGTGTGTGTGTGTGTGTGTGTGTGTTTGTGTGTGTGTGTGTGTGTGTGTGTGTGTGTGTGTGTCCTGCGTGCTGAAGGTTTAGACTGCTGACAGGAAGCAGAGGTGTCTGGGTGAACTCTGTGGTTAGTTACGGAAGGGAGGAGGTACGAGAACAGAGCGGAACAGCCCGGAAGCAGTAGGTTGCCTTGGCAGCACCTGTCTCTCCTCAGTTCAGTTCAGCGTGCTGTAGAAAGATCCGGGGCCTCATTACAGAAAAATATCCTAACTGCTTATCGTATCCAAAGATAGGAAAAATCCTCCTATTACACAAGCAATTCCTAATCTCATTGGCTGTATCCTATCTCAAACCTCCTATCTTATCTTAACTTAGGAAATCCTAATTTTAACTGTAAATTTGATTTGAGCAAACCAATGGACACCATGGAAACTACAATTTTACTGCTGAAAAATCTCTTTCCTTGTATGAAAACCCTTAACGTTTCTCCTTAGCTAAGGAAACGGGATTCTGTGCAACACCCTTAAGTAATTCCCTTAACTAAGGGGAAATTAACCTTTAAGGGTCATACTTAAGGGGAAAACTTCAGATGTTTTGTGTTTTTACTGAACTTGCTTCGGTGGAAAGACAGTTAGCCTACACGGAAATAGCCCAGCCTACTGTATGTGCATACAACTTCAGTTTTATTTAAACTTCCGCCTGGAAGTTTTTCTTTTGCTTCAGTGGAAAGATAAGACAGTAGCCTAACTGCAATATGTGCCCACATCCTCGGTTTTAGGCTATCTATACTTCCATCTGGAAACTTTTTCAAACTGAATTTGCGGTATGGGAGGATGAATCCTTAGTCATCGTGTTATCTCAGCGAGTTTTCTATTAATACATCCATGGTTAAACCACTAGGTCGGCCTAACGGTATCAGCCATAGACTCTGCCACCTCCTAGCTAGGCTACATCATGGGCATGTTATGAATGAACTCCCACTTTATCACGCTGATGCTTTTAGCCTCTCTCACTCTGAAATGTAATTTAATGCAATGTATTGCTTTATAAATGTTCTTAGCCGGTAGACAAACATACTCCTGGAGCTTGCTTGATCGCCTTGTTGAGAGGGGTCAGGGAAGAATTTTTACAGCTCACTTATCTGGCCCCCGGGTGATTACTGTTTTTTTGCTTCCCTCTGGAATATGTAGAGAGTGGGTCGTATGCCCTCCTCCCTTGTTCTCTGTAAAGCGCATTGTGTTGCCTCTGGGTATGAAATGCGCTATACAAATAAAGCTTTGATTGATTGATTGATTGACTTTATCACGCTGTTGTAGCCTAGCCCTAGGGAGAGAGATGGCATTGACACGGTCAGCGATTAGTGGTAGCAGATTTAGAAACGGGTGTTATTGTGATAATCTGACCACAAATCTACATGGTTACTTTCTACCCCCCAAATATTAGGCTACAGCTTTTAATAAACGGTGCTTTGGGACAGGGTCTATGTCTTCCTAATTTAGGATTCTTAACTTGGAAAATCCCAAATTACGAGGGTTCTGTAGCCTAATAGCTAAATTCCCATCCTAAAATAAGATTGGATTTTTTCCTGAATGCAGTTAGGAGATGTTTCTGTAATACCAAACATCCTAAATGTCATTCTAAACTGAGATGAGGTAGGATAGGCTACTGTAGGATTTCAGACCTAGGCAAGGCAAGGCAAGTTTATTTATATAGCACATTTCAGCCACAGGGCAATTCAAGGTGCTTTACATGAGACATTAAAAGCATTAAAACAAAAAGCAAGACATTATAGACATTTAAAACAAAAGGCAGGACAATTAAAAGCATTAAAACAAAAAGCAAGTCATTATAGACATTTAAACAAAAAGCAGGACAAATAGAATACAGGAATAAAAGTTACAGTGCAGTATACTGATAAACATAGCTACTCTTAGAAAGCAGTGGCAAAAAGAAAAGTCTTCAGGCTTTTTTTCAGACCTAGGACAGTTCTGTAATGAGGCTCCTGGTCCCTTTCCTGTCAGGGGGGGGGAAACATTCGTTAACACAGGGTCAACACCCACGTGGGTTAACACAGGAGCTTCAGACACAAGCTGTTTCTCCAGAACACTCTGCATCTCCAGCCCAGCGCTGTTGTTAGGTTCATACACACACGCGCGCACACACACACACACACCATATGCACACACGTACACACAGGCCAGATGCTGTTAGCCCCAAACACACGTACACTCACCACACACACACACACACACACACACACACACACACACACACACACGCACACACACACACACACACAGTCCCCCTGATGTATTTCAAGCCTGTTAATAACAGACTGTGTTCCTGCGCCTGCCCATGCATCCTCCTGCTGCTCCCTCTGCCATTACTGGAACAGAACCCTGTCAAGAGAACCCTCTCAACAGAACCCTAAGAACAGAACCTCCCAGGGTTATGATGCCTCAGCTCTCTCTTAGAATAATGTACTGTAAGTGGAGGATCTGAGGAGAGAGAGAGAGAGAGAGAGAGAGAGAGAGAGAGAATAGAACAGTGTATTCACTAACCAGTACAGGTACATTGGAATTCTTGTAATGGCTTGTCTTTACAATATCTTATCAGCTCTAATCAATACTAATCAGTCATTTCAGTTTATAGGTACACAACTACACATTTGAAGGTTCCCGTTCTGCCAATTCACTACAGTATGTGTAGGCTAGCAGTCTATCAAATTGATCCTCATCTACTTATTCCAGGTTAGAGAGAGAGGAGGAGAGGGGAGACAGGTTAGAGAGAGAGGAGGAGAGGGGAGACAGGTAGAGAGAGAGGAGGAGAGGGGAGACAGGTTAGAGAGAGAGGAGGAGAGGGGAGACAGGTTAGAGAGAGAGGAGGAGAGGGGAGACAGGTTAGAGAGAGAGGAGAGGAGAGGGGAGACAGGTAGAGAGAGAGGAGGAGAGGGGAGACAGGTTAGAGAGAGAGGAGGAGAGGGGAGACAGGTTAGAGAGAGAGGAGAGGAGAGGGGAGACAGGTTAGAGAGAGAGGAGGAGAGGGGAGACAGGTTAGAGAGAGAGGAGGAGAGGGGAGACAGGTTAGAGAGAGGAGAGGAGAGGGGAGACAGGTTAGAGAGAGAGGAGGAGAGGGGAGACAGGTTAGAGAGAGAGGAGGAGAGGGGAGACAGGTTAGAGAGAGAGGAGAGGAGAGGGGAGACAGGTTAGAGAGAGAGGAGGAGAGGGGAGACAGGTTAGAGAGAGAGGAGGAGAGGGGAGACAGGTTAGAGAGAGGAGGAGAGGGGAGACAGGTTAGAGAGAGAGGAGGAGAGGGGAGACAGGTTAGAGAGAGAGGAGAGGGGAGACAGGTTAGAGAGAGGAGGAGAGGGGAGACAGGTTAGAGAGAGAGGAGGAGAGGGGAGACAGGTTAGAGAGAGAGGAGGAGAGGGGAGACAGGTTAGAGAGAGGAGGAGAGGGGAGACAGGTTAGAGAGAGAGGAGGAGAGGGGAGACAGGTTAGAGAGAGAGGAGGAGAGGGGAGACAGGTTAGAGAGAGAGGAGGAGAGGGGAGACAGGTTAGAGAGAGGAGAGGAGAGGGGAGACAGGTTAGAGAGAGAGGAGGAGAGGGGAGACAGGTTAGAGAGAGAGGAGGAGAGGGGAGACAGGTTAGAGAGAGAGGAGAGGAGAGGGGAGACAGGTTAGAGAGAGAGGAGGAGAGGGGAGACAGGTTAGAGAGAGAGGAGGAGAGGGGAGACAGGTTAGAGAGAGAGGAGGAGAGGGGAGACAGGTTAGAGAGAGAGGAGGAGAGGGGAGACAGGTTAGAGAGAGAGGAGGAGAGGGGAGACAGGTTAGAGAGAGAGGAGGAGAGGGGAGACAGGTTAGAGAGAGGAGGAGAGGGGAGACAGGTTAGAGAGAGGAGGAGGAGAGGGGAGACAGGTTAGAGAGAGAGGAGGAGAGGGGAGACAGGTTAGAGAGAGAGGAGGAGAGGGGAGACAGGTTAGAGAGAGAGGAGGAGAGGGGAGACAGGTTAGAGAGAGAGAGAGAGGAGGAGAGGGGAGACAGGTTAGAGAGAGAGGAGGAGAGGGGAGACAGGTAGAGAGAGGGGAGACAGGTTAGAGAGAGAGGAGGAGAGGGGAGACAGGTTAGAGAGAGAGGAGAGGAGAGGGGAGACAGGTTAGAGAGAGAGGAGGAGAGGGGAGACAGGTTAGAGAGAGAGGAGGAGAGGGGAGACAGGTAGAGAGAGGGGAGACAGGTTAGAGAGAGAGGAGGAGAGGGGAGACAGGTTAGAGAGAGAGGAGAGGAGAGGGGAGACAGGTTAGAGAGAGAGGAGGAGAGGGGAGACAGGTTAGAGAGAGAGGAGGAGAGGGGAGACAGGTAGAGAGAGAGGAGGAGAGGGGAGACAGGTTAGAGAGAGAGGAGGAGAGGGGAGACAGGTAGAGAGAGGGGAGACAGGTTAGAGAGAGAGGAGGAGAGGGGAGACAGGTTAGAGAGAGAGGAGAGGAGAGGGGAGACAGGTTAGAGAGAGAGGAGGAGAGGGGAGACAGGTTAGAGAGAGAGGAGGAGAGGGGAGACAGGTAGAGAGAGAGGAGGAGAGGGGAGACAGGTTAGAGAGAGAGGAGGAGAGGGGAGACAGGTTAGAGAGAGAGAAGAGGAGAGGGGAGACAGGTTAGAGAGAGGAGAGGGGAGACAAGTAGAGAGAGGAGGAGAGGGGAGACAGGTTAGAGAGAGAGGAGGAGAGGGGAGACAGGTTAGAGAGAGAGGAGGAGAGGGGAGACAGGTTAGAGAGAGAGGAGGAGAGGGGAGACAGGTTAGAGAGAGAGGAGGAGAGGGGAGACAGGTTAGAGAGAGAGGAGGAGAGGGGAGACAGGTTAGAGAGAGAGGAGGAGAGGGGAGACAGGTTAGAGAGAGAGGAGAGGGGAGACAGGTTAGAGAGAGGAGGAGAGGGGAGACAGGTTAGAGAGAGAGGAGGAGAGGGGAGACAGGTTAGAGAGAGAGGAGGAGAGGGGAGACAGGTTAGAGAGAGGAGAGGAGAGGGGAGACAGGTAGAGAGAGAGGAGGAGAGGGGAGACAGGTTAGAGAGAGGGGAGGAGAGGGGAGACAGGTTAGAGAGAGAGGAGGAGAGGGGAGACAGGTTAGAGAGAGAGGAGAGGAGAGGGGAGACAGGTTAGAGAGAGAGGAGGAGAGGGGAGACAGGTTAGAGAGAGAGGAGGAGAGGGGAGACAGGTAGAGAGTAGGGCTGTATATCATCTTGGATTTCGCGATACGATACGCATCACGATACACAGGTCACGATTCGATACGTATCACGATACAGAGGTCACGATACAATACGATACGATACGATACGTATTGCGATACACACATCATTTACTGAAAGATTTTAAGTGTTCAAGACTGAAAACTGAATGGCTCAAATGCACTATATAGATAACTCAAACTCAATGACTGGACAGAGAACTAGCTAATAAATATTTTACATTTGATATCCATGCTTTTTAAACTGTCAACATTGTAGTATTTATCGTTTTTCAAAATTATTTATATGTATGCTTTTTTAACTTAATATTGTAGAATATGCTTTTTAAACTGGATTTAAAAATTTAAATAAAAAAAAAATAAAAAAAAAGATTTTTTTTTTTTTTTTTTTTTAATTTTACAGCGCCCGGCTGTATCGATACTCCGGGCTGAAAGATCGATACAGTATCGCGAGACTACGTACCGCGATACATCGTTGTATCGATACAATCCTACAGCCCTAGTAGAGAGAGGGGAGACAGGTTAGAGAGAGAGGAGGAGAGGGGAGACAGGTTAGAGAGAGAGGAGGAGAGGGGAGACAGGTTAGAGAGAGAGGAGGAGAGGGGAGACAGGTTAGAGAGAGAGGAGAGGAGAGACAGGTTAGAGAGAGAGGAGGAGAGGGGAGACAGGTTAGAGAGAGGAGGAGAGGGGAGACAGGTTAGAGAGAGAGGAGGAGAGGGGAGACAGGTTAGAGAGAGGAGGAGAGGGGAGACAGGTTAGAGAGAGAGGAGGAGAGGGGAGACAGGTTAGAGAGAGAGGAGGAGAGGGGAGACAGGTTAGAGAGAGAGGAGGAGAGGGGAGACAGGTTAGAGAGAGAGGAGGAGAGGGGAGACAGGTTAGAGAGAGAGGAGGAGAGGGGAGACAGGTTAGAGAGAGAGGAGGAGAGGGGAGACGGGTTAGAGAGAGAGGAGGAGAGGGGAGACGGGTTAGAGAGAGAGGAGGAGAGGGGAGACAGGTTAGAGAGAGAGGAGGAGAGGGGAGACAGGTTAGAGAGAGAGGAGGAGAGGGGAGACAGGTTAGAGAGAGGGGAGACAGGTTGTGTGGTCAGATTGGTACTTTAGGGCATATATTTTGACATTGTCCTAAAATACAATGTTATTGGTCAGAAATACTTCAGACAATCTGTGATATTAACACTCTGAACTTAGACTGATTGGTTTATTTGTTAGCAGCTGCTAGGAAGTGTATTACAAAGTGTTGGAAAACAGAACTAGCCCATTCAAAGGCTACTGTACGTGGATTGGACTGTGTGGAGAATGGTCAGACATGGAAAAAAGTGTTGCAACTCTGCAACATAAGCAACGAAACGAAACGAAATTGGGTTAGACTTTGAGACATAATATCGTGCTAAGATATAACTTATGCCACTGTGCCTGAAACCTATACTCTCATTTTCTTTTTCCTTTCTTTCACTAATTGTTGCTCAACTCATATTAAATATTACTTTACTTAGGCTATATTAAATATGTAATTATGACATTATGAAATATATTGTGTTAACCAGGCCCACTCTACTTTAGGATGACCCATTTGTTTTTTGTTGTGTTTTGGTTTTTCTTTTCTAGTGATGTTTGATTTGAGTGGATTGCAATGCTACTACAATACTAACACCGTCCGTCCCTGGTGAAGATGGACAGGAGCGCTTGTTTTGCCTCCGGGGGCGGCCCCTGCACGCTGCCCACTGCCTGCTCCCCGCTGCCCGT
>NC_140263.1:4020206-4047706 GCF_949987555.1 Borostomias antarcticus | reverse complement strand
CAACTTTTTCTTTTTTTTTTAGCTGTAACCTTAATTACATGACTGCCAAGTTATGCAACACATCAATACTAGGGCTGGGTATCGATACTGATTTCCAAAGATGAATGAATGAATCATTGAATGAATTAATGAACTATTCATTCCTTCATTTATTCATTCATTCATTAAATAAAAGATCGATTTTGGGATTCATGAATCGATTCTGAATCATTTGATTCAGAATCGATTCTGAATCGATTTTTTAAACCCAGCCCTACTTCTTACAACATGTGGCTATCATAACACAGCCACAAGCACAACAACAAAGTTAGTACAACATAGGCTTCACTCACTTTAACTCTGACTTACGTTGACTCTGTGAGAAGCATAGCAGATTGCATAATGTAATGTGGAATATCCCCAACAGTTATGAACGATGTCCCAATAACCCGAGCTAGCCTTACCTGAGCTGAGGGCTCTGGACTCCGCCTCCCCCACGACGATGGAGGGGCTTTCAGGAGACCTGCTAGACACCGAGGTCGGCAGGGAGGCTGGCGGCTTTGACGCCCCGGTGGTGGTCGGCAGCGCGGCCGTGCTGGGGGTCAGGGTCTGGGGGGAGGCGGGGGTCGGGGTCTGGGGGGTGGTGGGGGCCGAGGTCTGGGGGGAGCCAGGGGTCGGGGTCTGGGGGGAGGCGGGGGCCGGGGTCTGGGGGGAGGCGGGGGAGGCCAGGGTCTGGGGGGAGGCGGGGGAGGCCGGGGTCTGGGGGGAGCCAGGGGCCGGGGTCTGGGTGGTCCCGGACGACGTGGGCCCAGCGGAGGTCTCGTTCGCGTCGGGGCTCGTGGCTGAGGACTGTCCGGTGTCTCCGGCCTCAGTGATGGGGCCAGGCGTGGAGCGCTTTGTCACGTGCGTGCTGGCGGCAGACGAAGTCGCGTCCGTTCCCCCGACGGACGGCGTGGTGACTCCCGGCACTGTTGCACTCTGGGTAGGGGCGGTCTGAGCGGCCGTGCTGGCGGCGGCGGCCGCCGTTGGGAAGGTAGATGGGAGTGAGTGTGAGGACGGCATGGTGGTTGGTGAGTCGGGGATGGTGGCGCCGTCACCGGGACCTTCTTTGGGATGATTTTGGGGGTCAGGGGAGGAGGTAGCTGCCACCTCACTTTCTTCTCCCCTCACTCCCAGGAACAACCACCCTGCAAGAACAAGAAACAAACAGTTTAATAACATGAATTACAATGTTTTCATTAACCTGTAAACTATCATTCCTGCGTATGACGCTTGAAACATTGCTTGTTTACCGAGCATCTTTGTGAAAGGCAAGGCAAGGCCAGGCAAGTTTATTTATATAGCACATTTCAGCCACAGGGCAATTCAAGGTGCTTTACATGAGACATTAAAAGCATTAAAACAAAAAGCAAGACATTATAGACATTTAAAACAAAAGGCAGGACAAATTAAAAGCATTAAAACAAAAAGCAAGTCATTATAGACATTTAAACAAAAAGCAGGACAAATAGAATATAGGAATAAAAGTTACAGTGCAGTATACTGATAAACATAACTCTTAGAAAGCAGTGGCAAAAAGAAAAGTCTTCAGGCTTGATTTAAAAGAACCAAGAGTTGCAGCAGACCTGCAGTTTTCTGGAAGTTTGTTCCAGATATGTGGAGCATAAAAACTGAATGCTGCTTCTCCATGTTTTGGAGAAGCAAAGAGACCACATCTCAACAGACTAAACTGTTTAAATAAAAAATGAAATGCACACAGTCTGATCGATTAACAAAGTAAACAGTGACGTGAATGTTTGTGAAACATATGTTTCATGCAAAAAAGTTGTCCCTCCAGAAGCCTGACTGTAGGTTTCTTTTGAAAACAATCCCAACTCTTGTAATCGGCTAACATGTGTTGCAAGTCAGTGTTGTTGTTGTTGTTGTTATTGTGTTACATACCCGCGAGCAGAATGACGACTCGGACCCTCATTATCTGCACCGTGTCCTCGAGCGCTTCTGAGTCTCTCCGGGCAGCAGCGCGAGGTCTAAGTTGCCCCGGTCGCCTCGAGCTAGCCGCTGATTGGCTGCCTGAGCACAATGCAGTCTGACGTCCCTCCCTCCCTCCCTCCCTCCACCAATCAGCCTCCGGCTCTCAGCTGCACCGACGTAGTGATGCCAATCAGCCGCTAGAGGGAGGTAGAGCCACGCAGACGTGTGACCGTGGTTAGAAAGAAGTATGAATGGTATTATAATAGGCTCTGTGCACCAGCTTCACTATTTCCTGAAAGTCACTTGGCATCTTTATTTCCTGTCCTATATGATTGGATTAAGTGATTAATCAGGTGTGTGGCAGACCCAGCACACACCTGATTAATCACTTAATCCAATCATATTGGACAGGAAATAAAGAAGCCAAGTGACTTTCAGGAAATAGTGAAGCTGGTGCACAGAGCCTATTATTAGCCTCTAATGTGACGTGATAAGAATGAATTTGGCATTATAATTATTATTAACACATGCAGATGAATTAATTTGGTATTATTAGCCTCTAATATGACGTGATAAGAATGGCATTATAATTATTTTTTACAACATGCAGATCAATTAATTTGGTATTATTATTAATATTGTATTGTTATTATTGTTGTTGTTGTTGTTATTATTAGCCTGTAATGTGATGTGATAAGGAGAAGTTAAGCGTTTTGGTCATGAGCCCATGTCATTTCTCGGTCAGAAGAGAATAGGATCACACGGCTCCATGCCCAAGCTCTACAATGTTTCTCTTTTATTGTATATTGTGTACATTTTGTGTACATATCTGTCTGTATTGGTGATGGGACACCACCTCCACCTTTTGGTCATCCTCAAACCATGTTTTAGTTGAGACATCTAGCTTATCTTTAGTTGTCCTGATTACATTATTAGTATTCATAGAGGCACTCAAACCGTATTCTAAACGCATGTTGATTTCTGTACCCCGTTGTAATATTTAAACAGAACTCTGGATTTCATTGACTCAATGTTTATTCAACGTATTTCCTCACATTCTATTGTTGCAAGATGATTGGACAAGGAGCTTCTGATGTCACCAACTATTCTCAGGTGTGCTCTGTAATTAGCCCCAGGTGTGTCACTTAAAAAGGTGCTCGTCAGTTTGAAACGTTGTCAGACAATAAATCCCCTTACAGAATCTAGAGGTGTTCAGTTTCTCTCCTTTTTAAGAAGAGAATAGGATAACAAGGCCTGTGATATAAAATGTGGAAAATAAATTTAATTTCATGTTTTATTGTTCACTATATGATCGTTTGAGGACGTTCTCTCGTGATGAAATGCAGAAGCGTAACCTGAGCTGTTCTGAGCAGATGATGTCCAGAGGTTGCAGTGGGTTATTTACAGCTGAAGTATTTAAGACGGTCAACTTTATTTCTGAGGCCTGAATAGAAGGCGATCTCAGTCTGCACCACTGGTCCTGGGAGAGGACAGCTTGGATGGTAGAAATGCAGAGTACACATTTCATTGGCGACTGCTTCAGCGTGTGTGTGTGTGTGTGTGAATGTCGCCATCCATTGCACGTGTGTTGTGTGTGCTTTAATTTGAAGCCCAGACCATGTGTGTGTGTGTGGGTATATATATATATATATATACACACACACACAATTATATTTACTGAGACAGGAAGGGGCAGATTGTGGTGGTACAGTATGTAGAGTTTTCAGAGTGATAATGGCTCTAGCAGGATGCTGGTGTGGTGGTATATGTAGTTTTCAGAGTGATAATGGCTCTAGCAGGATGCTAGTGTGATGGTATATGTAGTTTTCAGAGTGATAATGGCTCTAGCAGGATGCTAGTGTGATGGTATATGTAGTTTTCAGAGTGATAATGGCTCTAGCAGGATGCTAGTGTGATGGTATATGTAGTTTTCAGAGTGATAACTCCGGTAGGATGCTGGTGTGATGGTACGTATGTAGTTCTCAGAGAGTGATAATGGCTCTAGCAGGATGCTAGTGTGATGGTACGTATGTAGTTCTCAGAGAGTGATAATGGCTCTAGCAGGATGCTAGTGTGATGGTACGTATGTAGTTCTCAGAGGGTGATAATGGCTCTAGCAGGATGCTAGTCTGATGGTACATGTAGTTCTCAGAGAGTGATAACCCCGGTAGGATGCTGGTGTGATGGTACATATGTAGTTCTCAGAGAGTGATAACCCCGGTAGGATGCTGGTGTGATGGTACATATGTAGTTCTCAGAGAGTGATAACCCCGGAAGGATGCTGGTGTACTGAGCAGAACAAACATGGCGTCCGGTTAGTCCGCATTCCCTCTTCAGCTCCCTGCCCAGACTCCCAGAATAGACTGTTGCCCAGTGTCCATCCTTGTCAGGGTGCAGCTCTGTCACCCGCTCTATAGCCCCAGCGTCCCCCTATCTGTCCTCCTGTGCTGTTCTTCATTATGCCTCTAGGTGGCGCCAGAGAGTGGAAGGTGATGAGCTGCGCAGTAGCGTTCGGGTTGGAGCGTATAGACCTAGGAGTGGTGACTGATACTACCTCCGTTGATGGAGAGCATTTGTTATTTTAATGACGTAACCGAGGATTATTATTCATCGTGTGATTGTATTTTCTACGACACAACACCTCCGCAGTTTCGTCAGATTTACCATTCGGCAGGGTGGGGGGTTGGAGGGGTGTGTGGGGTTGGAGGGGTGTGTGTGGGGTTGGAGGGGTGTGTGGGGTTGGAGGGGGGTGTGGGGGGTTTGAGGGGTGTGTGTGGGGATAGGAGGAGTGTGTGTGGGGTTGGAGGGGTGTGTGGGGGTTAGGAGGGGTGTGTGTGGGGTTGGAGGGAGGGGTGTGGGGTTGGAGGGAGGGGTGTGGGGTTGGAGGGGTGTGTGGGGGCAGTAGGAGTGTGTGGGGGGGTTGGAGGGCTGTGTGTGTGTGTGTGTGTGTGTGTGTGTGTGTGGTGTGGGTGGTAGGTAGCCCAGCCCAGGTAGCTTGAATAAGGTACTTAACCCCAACACTAGCACAGAAAAATGCAAGTTGCTTTGGATAAAAGTGTCTGTTAAGTAACTAAATTGTAGTGTGATAGAGTGTAATGGAACATTTTGATCTGACCAAAACAGTCATGATGACAGATTCCATCCTGCAGGACCACATTCCTCCCAAACCCTGTCATGTTGGTATGAAGAAGCGCGCACACACACACACACACACACACACACACACCTACACACTTTATATTCTTTGTTTTGAAAATACATCTTTTGTTGCTCTTGGATACATCATGAGTGATCTGTTTAAAGAAATATAGCCTATTGAATTGTTTTACAGAAACAAACATAATTCAGTTGCAGATGTTGTAGGCTACAAATCTACAACATTAAATAATTAATTCGATTTCATATTATGAATGAATCATATGTATACAGCTATTATATAGCCTAGATCTATCATATGTTGATGTAACGTATGCAAAATGAGTTTATCATGTCACTTAGTCACTTGTTTTAGAAAGAAGATGCACTTGTGAGTTCTGGCAATTAGCACATTGGCTCTTCCTACGTTAAATGCAATTATTGTTAGTCGCTTTGGATAAAAGCGTCTGCTAAATGACTGTAATGTAATGTAATGTAAATGACTGTAATGTAATGTAATGTACACACAGAGAACCTTGTCAGAGGGGTTTTGGGGTTCAGTGGATTGTGATTGTTCTTGATAGAGGGATCTACTGTTGGTGAAGGAAGAACAGTGTGTGTCTCTCTCACAGTCTGTAGAGTGTACAGTATTTGTGTATTGAGATACAGTATGCTTATTGTCACACTCATATGCCTACTGTGTATGTGTGTAGCTACCCAACACAGATACTGTGTATATCTGTAATGTAATGTAACTTCCCTAGACTTCTCATCAAACTGAAACCCATCAGTTTGAGAGTTCAGATGAATGCTTTTCTAGGTGAGTTCACATTAACATGATAAAGCGACCAGTCGGGTGAAACTACCCTTTTCTCCACTGGAGCGCGCGCGCCTCTCCGGTGCGCCTCTCCGGTGCGCCACGCCCACTCGCCACGCCCCCGGAGTTTCACGCACAGGTGTGTTAAAGACGCTCCGCACACAGCCTACCGGGGACAGTCCAGGCATCTCCCGTGGACACCGGTTGGAAACCACGCACAACGCGTCTCTCGCCATGCCCAACAACCAAGCGCAGGAATGGATCCGCACGTCTTTACGCACGCCCGGCATCTTCATCTTCGGTCTGGTGATGGCGCCCTGCGGCTGGATCCTCAACCTCACGTCGACGGTGGCGCCCAACTGGAGGACGATCCATAACATCCCCGGCGACTCCGCGGACCTCATCCTGCAGCAGGGCATCTGGGACATCTGCCGGGCCTTCGACACCTCCCGGGAGATCGAGTGCAACCAGCAGGACGAGGTCTACTTCGACAACCAGATCATCAACATTGCGCAGGGACTGATGGTGGCGTCTCTAATCGTGACGCTGATCGGTTTGGCCGTGGCGGTCCCGGGGATACGGTGCTGGACGGATCGACCCAACTGGGTGGTGGCCGGGCTCGGGGGTCTACTCATCTTCCTGTCCGGTGTGATGACCCTCATCCCCATCTCCTGGTACACCAACATCATGAACACCATCACCGCGCCCAGCACGGACATCCGAGTGGGTTTCTGCATCGTGCTCGGTTACATCGGTGGCATCTTCGAGGTGTTGGGTGGGTTCGTTATCTTTATTGGGATCTGCCGGTGCTGCGGGGGTAAGAACCGGGGTGAGAAGCCCTTGGAGGAGGTCACGCAGTTTAGGCACAACAGGGCACCGGTGCAGCGGTTCGACGTGCCCAGCGTGGCCCGGAGCAAGAGCAGCGCCAGCAGCGTGCCTTACTCCAAAAACTCCCTGGACGAGGAGGTGGACTTCCCCCGGGCCAAGAGTACGGGAGCCCGGACGGTCAACACCTCGTACAGCGGACGGCCGTATGATGCTGACCTGTGAGACGGACTTGAGAGAAGGTTACAGGGTCAAATGAAGGAAACGAAATAAGGGAAAGTCTTCCAGCTGATGTTTTTAACTAGACTAACTTGTTTTGTTATAATGGTGAATGACATATGAATTCTTCTAGACATGCTTAAGTGAATTAATGACTAGATAGAATTATACCGAAGGTGTTTGTATACAGCCACGTGTTTTGTAAATATCTTGGAGCTAAACCTATTGTATTTTAGGGATTGTGGAATTTTAAAAACCCCCTTTTTCTGCACTTTAGATCGTAACAAGGCAAGCCAACGTTTTACAAGCTGTTGTGGAATGCTTATGATACCATGAAGTCTGTGATGTACCGTACAGTCTTTGATTAAATGTTTACTACATTCATGAATAGTCGTTGTTGATGGATTTGTTCATTGTCTTTACACTAGGCCTACCCTCAGAAAGCCCAGTGTTAACTGCCTGCTAGGGGCCTCATGGTGTCAGCTCTATGCATGGGTAACAGATGGGCGAGGTGAGGTCTTCCACAAGGGAATCCAAACATCTACCGGTAGACCAGACCACACGGGAATCCAAACATCTACCGGTAGACCAGACACATTCCCAGAGCTCTGGATGTGATATCGGGCTATTCTGGCAGTCTGTAATAGGCGGGGCCCCTCACTGTCCCAGGCGCCGTTCAAAACAAGCTGTACTTCATACCTCCGATGTGCAGAGTCAAAGTTTGTTTCTCCACGCCCTCCCTTCAGCGCTGAGGTTGACACACATGCTCTGCTGCTATGCTGTCTGACTGGTTTGGGGAGTGTGTGTGTGTGGTGAGTGTGTGTGTGTGTGGTCTCACAAGACTTCTCATGACTTTATTTATACTGGATAGTTCAGAATCAGGAAGTGTTTATTGCCAGGTAGGGTTTTCATAGTAATTTGATTTGATCTGTTGCTGCACAACAATGAATACAAACACAAGAACGAGACAGAATACAAGCAGCAAATACAATTCAATACTACAAATACTACAGTGCAATGTACAAGACAGGTGTGCAAAGTACATCAACTTCTGGGCCTTCTTGGTGAGGGAGCTGATGTTCTGATGGCGCCCAGGAAGCGTACGGACTCCATAGTCGACTGGGGAGTCAGGGTGGTGTGTGTGTGTGTGTGGGGGGGGGGGGTTCTGAAGTCCACAACTATCTCCAGTTTTAAGAGTTGAACTCCAGGTTATTTCGGCCACACCAGGTCAGCAGCGGGTCAATCTCTCACCCGTAGGCAGAATCAACCCCCATGAGTTGTGTTATACTGTGATTCCTTTCTTGTGTGCCAGTGGGGAACTATGCGCATGTTTTGTTTTTTTACTTTCAAATCAGCCAAAGGGCCAGTTTGACTAATACTGAGTCTTACCTGTTTGATTAAATTAACTAAATTAACACCCATACCATCAAATTGCTAGCTTTAATACTATTCTATAACAGCAGTGGGAGGTGGTCATGTCTGTGCGGAAGACAGGTCTACTCTCAGGACAAAGACAAGCATGGTAACAGCTCTGACAAGAATAACTGAGATTTTTTTTCTGCCACAAGTGCTGAGAAAAGTCATGCTACTCAAAATCGTATTAACTCCCTCTGCTGCGTACGCTCCTGCACGGTTCACAGCTCTGAGAAGCCCCGGGCGAGAGGAAATGAAATGACATGACAAGTGGAAACATACCTGACTCTGCTACACTACGGCCCTGTTGACATAAACATGACTGCCACTTCCTGGGTCAGGTTTCATGAAGGCTCGAGCTTGATCAGAGGAGGTGATGCCATCCTCCCTCAGAGCGTCAGCGAGCAGGGGCAGGTAGGTTAGTCCAGGGGCACGTAGGTTAGTCCAGGGGCACGTAGGTTAGTCCAGGGGCAGGTAGGTTAGTCCAGGGGCAGGTAGGTTAGTCCAGGGGCACGTAGGTTAGTCCAGGGGCAGGTAGGTTAGTCTAGGACACAGGTAGGTTAGTCCAGGGGCACGTAGGTTAGTCCAGGGGCAGGTAGGTTAGTCCAGGGGCAGGTAGGTTAGTCCAGGGGCAGGTAGGTTAGTCCAGGGGCACGTAGGTTAGTCTAGGACACAGGTAGGTTAGTCCAGGGGCACGTAGGTTAGTCCAGGGGCAGGTAGGTTAGTCCAGGGCCAGGTAGGTTAGGACAGGGGCAGGTAGGTTAGTCCAGGGGCAGGTAGGTTAGTCCAGGGGCAGGTAGGTTAGTCCAGGGAGAGGTAGGGTAGTCCAGAGACGGGTAGGTCAATCTAGGGACAGGTAGGTTAGTGCAGGGGACAGGTAGGTTAGGGGGGAAGGTAGGTTAGTCCAAGGGCAGGTATAGGATGGGGGCAGTTTGTCCAGGAGGCAGAGAGACTGATCATCAGTATAGTACTGTATGTATGAGTTATAGACAGTATACCAGAGTCAAATTAAATAAACCAGCACTGCTGCCAGATTCTTGCCAACGGTCTTGTCCTTCTGCTCACCTTGCCTCTAGTATGTGCTTAGCGTCCTGTTCTGATGTCTGTCATGTGTGCTTAGTGTCACACAGTATGTGTTATAGGCGTGTTTGTCCCCATTGTGCTGCCCTGCTGTAGTCTGTCTTACAGTATATACAATCTTATGCATCTGCTTGTCACCGTCTACTAATTTGTCTTTGTTTTGTCTCTTGAGCTTTTAATTTTTTAACATGTGCATCTTTCTACCGTATTTTATTTTGTAGGTTGTCTTAATTTGGCCAGGGACGACAGATGAAAACTAGCCTGTAAGCTAATTCTGGCTCATATGCAGCTTGACTGATTTGTGCGCATTGTCCCTGATAAAACAAGAAATGAAATGGAGTATAAGAAAAGCATTAGCATACTTTATTGATTCAAAACAAGTCAAACAGGACTAACACACCTACGGCAACATGACAGTCCAAAAGCAACAGGAAAAAAAAAACAAATTTGTTCATTTCCACAGTTCATTAAATAAACAACAATACATAAAACTGTTTTTCCCAACTATAATTTGTCATCTGGACCTCAATCAAACTATAGTCCGTCATATCTGGCAACTAGAAATCCATGCTACTGTACGAGCGAAAAGTACATTTCACTGCTCATCGTCCTGTATAATGTAGTATGTGAAAAAGAAACAACTTTGAGAAACACATAGTCCAGTTCCCTTGATTTGACCTCTTGACCTCTAGGCACTAAGCAGCCACACCACACTAGAGAACCAGGACCCTGAGAACCATCAGACTGAACCAGAGGAATGACGCAGCAGCCAAACCAGTTGGGAAACAATCTATACCCACCGCCCAATCAGACAGGGTTGTTATTTTTAAAACCTTAGCTCATGGTTTCGATGCTGAGAGATCGGTGGAATTCTTAGTTCGTTGTGTCAGAGTTGTACGTTTCCTACAGATAGGACGGTAGGAGGCTAATTATGTAGCTAGGGAGGTATGTAGGTAGGGAGGTGGTTCAGTAGGTAGGTAGGTGGTTCAGTAGATAGATGGGTAGGTAGGCAAGTAGATAGGTAGGTAGGTAAGTAGATAGGTAGGTAAGTAGATAGGTAGGTAGGTAAGTAGATAGGTAGGTAAGTAGATAGATAGGTAAGTAGATAGATAGGTAGGTAAGTAGATAGGTAGGTAGGTAGTTCAGTAGATAGGTAGGTAGGTAAGTAGATAGGTAGGTAAGTAGATAGGTAGTTAAGTAGTTGGTTAGGGAGGTTTAAGGAGGTAGGAGGCTAGGTAGATCATTAGGGAGCTAGGTACTGTAGGCAGTTAGGAGAGGAGTGGAGGGTTGCGTAGGTAGTTAGGGAGGGAAGTATGTCGATGGTTTAGTAGGTAGTTAGAGGGTAGGTAGTAGGCAGTTAGTGAGGTAGGCAGGTAGGTATGCAAGGTAGGCGTGTCGCCATGGAAAATACCATCGTAACCAGCCAAGCTTGTTCAGTCTCCTACGCTTCCCAGAATGCAAAGCATACAGCCTAGTCTGTGGTTTATCAGTTTAGGAAGATCCAAAATCAGTCTAGACTTTAAACTGAAGAGTATGCTGCTTACTGAGAGTACTACAATTCCAAAAAAAACAAGATGCATCAAATTCAAATGTAGTTCAAGACACTTCCTGTTCTAGAAGTCTAACGCATGGTACAAGAGTTACCCAATATAAGGTCCGGTATGAAAGCAGGTTATGACTATAACAGTAGCCTACTGTAGTGGTATGGTATGACTGCACTGTGAAGAAGGTGCCGTGGAGGATGGTTCCAGGAGAGGAAGTCACGTTTAGACTGATGATCTGTGGGGGGGTTGAAGATGGAGAAGATAAAACGACAGTCCAGACTTCTGACAGATACAGTAACACGTTCTAAGATGTTCTAAGATGTTCCACGCCTCACCTGGCGGAGGCGGTTCTAGGGATAGCCTCTCTCCACACTGTTCTCCTCCCTCATAGCAGCATAGGCCTTCCTGGAAACACGCCAACAACAACAACAAACCAGGTCAATGTTCACCTGATCAAAGACACCACTTCGTATATCAGACCGACACCTCCCCTTCCTGCTGAACCCTGCTGACCCCTAACCCTAGTCTGACTCAACGGATGTAGGTTTTGGGGATAAGCCTCGTCATTTGTTTGTTACTGTCCAATCAGTGGCGCCGATTCATGTCGTCGGCCAATCGGTGGCGACGGGAGATTCTCCCAGACTACGTGAAACGGTAACCTAGCAACCCTCCGCCGAAGACGATTGTGATTCGTTTAAACGAAATACGTTTTTTCCCCCTTATCCCCGAATGTTAATGAGTACAGCCAGACCTTTCTCCAGCACTGGCACGGCATAAACCAAGTGTGGAGATGGGTCTGGCTATGGGGGGTCTGGCTAAGGGAGTCTACCCTAACCCTAACCCATCCACCGAGGGTCAGAGGTTAACCCTAACCCCTCCCCTCCACTGCTGAACCATACTGTACAACCCAGAGAGCACTGCAGGCCAGGGCTGAGTTTCCCCAGAGGCATCGTAGCGCTACGATGAACGCCGTAGCTTACGATGAACGTAGCGCTACGATGCCTCTGGGAAACGCGGCCCAGGGCTGGTCGTGGCGGTCACCTGCGCTTGACCTTGCGTCTCTGCCGGGCGAAGGCGACGAGGAAGGCGAGGACGAGCAGGCCCAGGATGGAGAAGAGGACGCCCAGCGTCAGGGGAACGCTGACCGCCTCGTTCACGCTGTCCACGCAGAACGGGCCGTGGTAACCCAGCAGGCACTCGCAGCCCGGCTGGGCGTCCGCGGTTACGCAGCTTCCGTGACCGTGGCAACGCGTCAAGCCGCAGGCGGAGAGGTCCAGACCCCGGGCTTCCATGGCAACGGTGGTGGGGGTAGCCATGACTGGTGGGGGGGGGGGGTTGAGGGGGGGCTGTTCAGGACGGTCTCAGCTGAAGATGGGAGGGGACACACTCTGGAACACACGTGAACAAACGTGTAAACACGCAAGTAACCGGAGGTAAACACAGGTAAGAAAACAAACAGGTAAATAGTAAACATGTAAACAAAAATAAAATCTACACAGGTAAACACTACAGACTATTACACACAGGTACACTAGGGGCGTGAGAGCCAGCCATCTCCCCTTCCTCCAGGGAACACAGGGAAGTAATAAATCACACCTGCCTGTGTGTGTGTGTGTGTGTGTCTAACAACTTTAGACACCAGTTTATAACATTACTGGTGATGGTGACAACCCTCTGAGCTCTCCAAGATCTAGCATTTATAACCATGGTTACTCAGTAGCTAGTCCACTCGTCTCAAAGCTAGTGACCAGTAGACAGGACAGTTAAGCTAGTGACCAGTAGACAGGACAGTTAAACTAGTGACCAGTAGACAGGACAGTTAAGCTAGTGACCAGTAGACAGGACAGTTAAGCTAGTGACCAGTAGACAGGACAGTTAAGCTAGTGACCAGTAGACAGGACAGTTAAGCTAGTGACCAGTAGACAGGACGGTTAAGCTAGTGACCAGTAGACAGGACAGAAACTAGTGACCAGTAGACAGGACAGAAACTAGTGACCAGTAGACGGGACAGTTAAACCAGTGACAGTCGACGGGACCGTTTGGTCAGACAGCACAACCCATTAAGACCAGTGGACAGGTCAGCCCTACATCGAGGGACTGGGCTTCAACTCAAATCATCCCATATCCCGTCCCGTTCTAGACGAGCGGTAGTCTAGCCTAGCCTCCCCAAACACACAGCCGATACGCCAGCAGCCAAGAACAGCCCTTAAAGACAACACCCATTCGCCCAAAAACATCCCCGAAGCATTAGTTGACAGGAATGTTAAGCAGAACGGTGTTCAGGACCAACGAAGCAGGACGAGGGGACGCTGGCGTGAGCCCCAGACATCCAGTCCTTCAGGTTCCTCCAGTACAAAGACTGTTCAACCAGCGCCCAGGGCAGCCGTGACATACCTACACATCCCCTGAACACATCCCCTGAACACATCCTCTGAACACAGTCGTACTCACGGCTCGGAGGAAGGCGGGCTGTGTTCCGGAAGGTTCCGGGGTCTGGCTGGTCGTCCGTCTGTGTGGAGCCGAGGTGCGGGACACGTCCGAACCCTGAGAGAAAAAGTACTGAGGGAACCTCCGAGAAGAAAAGACAAAAAAACTAGGAACAATAGATGGGATCAGGAAGTGGAAGCGGAGTCCTGAACCCCCTCCAGGCAGCCAGCCCTGCTTAGCGTGTACCTGGGCGGGTCACACAGACAGATCGGGTTACGCCCCACGAAACAGGAACTTCCCATGCAATCTGTGCTGCAGTTTCAACCGCAGTCCTCTCACCTGAGTTATTCTGAGGGGTGTGTGCGCGCCTGTGTGTGCGTGTGTGTGTGTGGGGAGAGTAAAAGACACATACCAACCACTACAAGGATCCAGGTAGCTTACAACAGGTAAAACCCTGCAATTGGGTCATCAGTCAGACAGGGGAGGAGGGCATGTTGAAATCAGGAATGACATCAGAATGTTCTCCTTGGTCTGCGTGACCAGACACGTCTTGTTGTCGTCCGAGATGACGCAGTAATAGCTAGACTGGTCTGAACAGAACAGACCTGGGGTCAGCTTTTACGGGCGTTCAGATGTAGGGCACGGTAGGAGGGTTACGGGACAGGACAGGAACTCAAACGCTAGAGAAGTGGTGATCGTGTGACAACGCTACAGCGATACGATAGGAGGATTGATTGCGATGACATTCAGGTTTCAGACTTCATCTTTTTATTTCATAGAGAATGACAGGTTTATTTAATGGAGAAGGACAGGGAGGTTTTGCGTAGAGGAGGGAGCCGTTCTTCCCCATGGAGAGGCGCTCCGTCAGCTGAGGACACTTGCAGCTGGGGAGAAGACATTAGAATACAACTTTATTGTTCAGCCAGAGCTGACAGAAACAAACATGGCTTCATGAAAACACAACCCCATCGCTTAGTCAAGGGAGGTTGAGTTAGTAGTTTCACAGAAATGTACTGCATCACCCCGACTGCCTCAATTCTTCTGTCCACAACTCCTTGTGTACTCCTGTACTGTGTGTGTGTGTGTGTGTTGTGTGTGTGTCTACTCCCGTACTGTGTGTGGTGTGTGTGTGTGTGTGTGTGTGTGTCTACTCCCGTACTGTGTGTGGTGTGTGTGTGTCTACTCCCGTACTGTGTGTGTGGTGTGTGTGTGTCTACTCCTGTACTGTGTGTGGTGTGTGTGTGTGTGTGTGTCTACTCCCGTACTGTGTGGTGTGTGTGTGTGTGTCTACTCCCGTACTGTGTGTGGTGTGTGTGTGTGTGTCTACTCCCGTACTGTGTGTGTGGTGTGTGTGTGTGTCTACTCCCGTACTGTGTGTGTGTGGTGTGTGTGTCTACTCCCGTACTGTGTGTGTGTGTGTGTGTGTCTACTCCCGTACTGTGTGGTGTGTGTGTGTGTGTGTCTACTCCCATACTGTGTGGTGTGTGTGTGTGTGTGTGTCTACTCCCGTACTGTGTGTGGTGTGTGTGTGTGTGTGTCTACTCCCATACTGTGTGTGGTGTGTGTGTGTGTGTGTCTACTCCCGTACTGTGTGGTGTGTGTCTACTCCTGTACTGTGTGTGTGTGTGTGTGTGTGTCTACTCCCGTACTGTGTGGTGTGTCTACTCCTGTACTGTGTGTGTGTGTGTGTGTGTGTGTGTGTGTGTGTGTGTGTCTACTCCTGTACTGTGTGTACATCACCATTATACTTTATTGTTCAGCCAAAGCTTCTTTTTTTTTTTGTAACAAGTTACATGAAAACTCAACACCCCATCGTGTAGTCAAGGGATCATATCCATGGTTACCTTGTCGCTAGGGTCGTCAGAGTCGTCGGAGTCATCGGGGTCGTAGAGGTCGTTGCCGAAGGACTCTGCGTATACCGCCCTGCCCTCCATGTTGGTCATCAGCGTCTCCTTCTCCGTGGCTCTGCTCCTGGCTCTGGCTCGCCTAAAGACACGCATCGCGGTGGTCAAACTAGAACCGATGTGCCGGGGGGACTCGAACCCACAATCGCCACGCAGGGACTTGATGCAGTATTTCTTGTGCGCCCCTGTACTGTGTGCATCGTCCCAGGAGGCGGTCAAAACATCCTCACAAACGTGTCAGGCTGCGTTCCTAATCGCATACTACTCTACTATATAGTATGCCAAAAAAAGGATGTAGTATGTCCCAGTATGCCACATGCAGTATGGCAAAAATACCAGGATGTCCTACTACATCCGGTCGTATTTTGCAGTATGCAAGCCAGTTTTTCTGGCTATTCTGACCCACAATCCCGTGCGCAGCGGAAATGTGCGTCACATGTGCGAGTCGCGACAGCTGTAGACGAACGTCGCGTTATGGACGGCGACGGATGCGGGCTAATTTCAAGGCGCAATGTTATGACAAGGTAGTATGTCCCAATTGGATGCCTACTGCTTGCAAAGTACGTACTTTCTAAGGGCAGCTGTAGTAGGTACTGGTAGTAAGAAGTAGAAGTATGCGATTCGGAACGCAGCCTCGGTCTCAGTACCCCCCTCTCCCTCCTTCTCCTCCCTCTCTTCTCCTCTCTAGCTCCTCCCTCCCTCCCAGCCCACGGTGTGTTCTCCCCCCCCTCCCCCTCTCGTTGCCCCGCCCCCCCCGTGTGGCGTTGTGTACCTCCGCCTGATGACGAGCGCAGCGATGACGACGGCAGCCAGCACGCCGAGCAGCCCGAGCACCAGCGGGGCCCGACCCCTCCTCCCCGGCTCCTCCCCCGCCTGGCAGGACGCACCCCGGTATCCCAGCATGCACTGGCAGCGCGTGACTCCGCCCTCCGTGACGCACATCCCGTGGCCGCTGCAGCGCTGCAGGTCACATGACTGGCCCTCCTTCTCTAGGGGCGGCGTGCCGTAATCGGGGCCACCGTCTTTGGGTTTGGCCCTAGACGCCATGTTGCTATGGGAACCTGGAAGGAAATGACGTCACAAAGACGCACTCAGCAGTCCGACACGCCGCGAACACCTGGAACCAGCGTTTAGAACGAGGGGAATGACATCACAAAGAGAACTCACATTCCTGCTCATCCGATTGGTCGGGGCAGTCAAAATCGCCGTCGCAGAACTTGGCGTTGGGGAGGCACCTACTGCCGTCCCAGCATGCTTTGCTGCCCTGAGGGCATTGGGGGGAGGGGCTGCAGGTGGTGGAATTCACAAGCTGGTAGCCACGCCCACACTTACAGCTCCGCCCACCTGGGTAGGCCAGGCACAGCTGGCTGCAGCCTCCGTTCCTCTCCGAGCAGCTATTGGATCCTGGGACAGCGAGGAGAGACGTGATTGGGTAAGAGGGATGTGATGTCTAGCGTGGGGCGGGTTCAGGAGGATGCAACATTAGGAAGCGCCAAGATGATGCTACTGTACCGACTAAAAATTACCAGTAAATGGTCTGTACTTATAGAGCTTTTACCCATAGTGCTTCACCACGAAGGCCTCTCATTCACCCGTTCACACACCAATGGCGGCAGCTGCCATTGGTGTGTTAGCCTGCTCATTGGGTGCAATTTGGGGCTCAGTGTCTTGGCCCAAGGACACTTTGACATGTCAGGAGCCGCCGGGATTCAAACCGCCGACCCTATGATCACTAGATGACCCGCTCTACCTCCAGAGCTACAGCGCATAAATATTACTGTGTTATATTTATGTGCATCCTTCCTGCTGTTCGTGTCTTTTTACCCTTGCTGCCAAATTAATTGCCCCCTGGGTGACAAGAAAGTTCAAAGTTGAAACACTCGCAATACCCCAGCTAACCACCAGGGGGTTGTAGTCAGTGACGCTAGCCCGAACTGAGCCGTTTTGTTTTTGTTTGAGTTCTGGGAGCGTCGTCACGTGTAGCACGGCGCCCTGACGGGTACGACGGCGCAGGAACGCCGCTTCCTGCTGATGGCGGACGCGCCAAGGCAACGCCGAGGCTGGCGGAACGCCAGGACGTGAGATAACGCACCGCCGTGCGAAGCTGGGCGTGTTTGATGTGAATGCTTTGTGTGAGAGAATGCATGAGAAGTTGTGTGTGCTTGTGCTGTGTGAGAGAGAGAGTGTTTGTGTGTGTGTGTGTGAGTGTGTGTGTGACTAGCCTATCCCTCAGAGGTGTAGAATATAAAAGGCCGTTTCAGTGCGGGGGCCGGGCTGAGAGAGCTGAATACAGCAGAGAGACTGAGCCTCAGACAGACGGGGCCTTTAGCCGCCGCCAAGACGCCCCCCCCAGCACAGATCACCTCCCCCGGCCTCATTCACCTGCTCCTCTGGGGGCAGAGATCTGCTTCACACACACCCTCCACAGAGCCAGGCTTCTCACACACCCAACCACCCACAGCTACCTTCACAGGAGAGCACCCGTTATTCACCGCTCCTCGGTTACTCACCCTGAACATGGATTTTCTGCATCTGTCTGAACTGTTGACGATTTGCGTTTTCTGTGACCACTAGGGGAGCCATTGAGCAGAGCGCCT
Source organism: Borostomias antarcticus (assembly GCF_949987555.1). Lineage (NCBI taxonomy): Eukaryota > Metazoa > Chordata > Actinopteri > Stomiiformes > Stomiidae > Borostomias > Borostomias antarcticus. The sequence goes on along the minus strand of NC_140263.1, from coordinate 4,029,795 downwards.
CTTTTAGCTTCATGGTTTTGTCATGCAAATCCGTTTATGATGTTTATTTAACTAAACCCACCTGCGACACAAAACACAGCCCCACACACACACACACACACACACACACACACACACACACACACACACACACACACACACACACACACACACACACACACACACACACACACACACACACACACACACACACACACACACACACACACACACACACACACACACACACACACACACACACACACACACACACACACACACACACACACACACACACACACACACACACACACACACACACACACACACACACACACACACACACACACACACACACACACACACACACACACACACACACACACACACACACACACACACACACACACACACACACACACACACACACACACACCCCCCCCCCCTACCTGTCTGGCTGGTCCTGCTGTAGGCCTTGACTGCCACCACGTTGGTCTTCACCTCAAACCACAGCTGCTTTGGCTGGAGCCCATCGCTGAACCACAGTCTGGTCATGTCTACGAGGAAGAACGCACACGCACATGCACGCGCGCACGAGAACGAAGAGTTGAGTCAAACTTGATTTGCACAGATGATTGTAATACTAGCCGCCCTCGGGCACCTAGACAGGACACAGATCACATCCCTCCTCCGCCATCTGCTGGTCTGATGAGTATAATCTCTACACGAGAGAGAGAGAGCCAGAGAGAGAGAGAGAGAGCGAGCGCTAGAGACCGACAGAGAGAGAGCGAGAGAGAGAGCGCTAGAGAGAGAGCGCCAGAGAGAGAGCGCCAGAGAGAGCGCCAGAGAGGGCTAGAGAGGGCTAGAGAGGGCCAGAGAGAGAGAGACCACTGTCCAGGGTGAGAGAGAGAGTATGTACTGTACCACTGTCCAGGGTGAGAGTGAGAGACCATTGTCCAGGGGGAGAGAGAGAGACCACTGTCCAGGGTGAGAGAGAGAGTATGTACTGCACCATTGTCCAGGGTGAGAGAGAGAGTATGTACTGCACCATTGTCCAGGGTGAGAGAGAGAGTATGTACTGCACCATTGTCCAGGGTGAGAGTGAGAGAGAGAGTATGGGTGAGAGTGAGAGAGAGAGTATGGGTGAGAGTGAGAGAGAGAGAGAGAGAGAGTATGGGTGAGAGTGAGAGAGAGTATATACTGCACCATTGTCCAGGGTGAGCCAGAGCAGCATGTTCTCTGTGCGCGTGAAGGACAGCAGGACCCCCGGCACGGCTTTGAACTGTTTATATCCTGACCCGTCCACTCCCACAGAGCTGATCACCCCCGCACCTGCAAACAGGACGGACGCAGACAGGAAGACAAGGACAGACAGGAAGACATGAGGACAGACAGGAAGACAGGACATTTCCATGGCTGAGCATTCCAATAATACTGTACATATATATATACCTCATATCTCTGGGTTCAACCCACCTACAGTACAGACCACTTACTACAGCTATTAGTGTAAAATAAACACAGCAATGTCAAATATTAACATTTATTCAAAACGAAGCATCATTCCCTCAATTCCGCCACGCAAAATAGTTCCCCTAACAAAAGGGTTGCCAAGCAACAACGACAATGCATTGGATCAAACGGGAGGCGCGTTAATACTGAAAATGGAATGATATGCGGTCCCAGGTGTGTTACAAAGTATTTTAACACGGCTTCCAGCCAATCAGAATCAAGAACCAGAACTAACCGTTGTATAAACTGGTATGATAGTATAGATGATAGTATGATTGTATAAACTGGCAAAATACCTACCTCCGACCTGTGTGCATTATATATATATATATATATATATACCATTATATCAGTTACCTAGTTATATCTATATACCATTATATCACAGTTACCTAGTTATATCTATATACCATTATATCACAGTTACCTAGTTATATCTATATACCATTATATCACAGTTACCTAGTTATATCTATATACCATTATATCACAGTTACCTAGTTATATCTAGTGCATTCGAGCAACTGGGGGCTGAGAAACATATCCGAATTTGCGACGAGGAAGTGCGAGTTCATGCGGCGTTTTATTGAATCACTCCTAGTAGCAAGTCGCAATTTCCCACCTCCCAGTTATAAACGAACGCACCCTAACTCACCTGAGTCGGCCCAGTACAGATGTCTCCCATCATCGGAGAAGACGAGTGACGCTGGCATCATGGCGTTCCTCCAGAGGACCGCCCGGTTCCGTCCGTCCATGTTGGCGCAGTCCAGCTGGGCCACGCTGCCGCCCGCCCCCCTGCCCAGCGCCGTGTAGCAGAGGCGCCCCGACGGGGGGTGCAGGGCGATGGAGCTGGTCCCCTGCAGCCCCCCCGGCAGCAGAACCAGGGTGTAGCGCCCCCCGCGGGCCGTGACGTGCAGGTGCGGCTGCTCCCGGCTGCTCCAGTAGAGGCCGTGCGTGACCCAGTCGAGCGCCATCGCCGTCACCGCGTCCCCGGGCTCCAGGCGCAGCGCGGGCTCCGCCTCCGGGGTCAGCCCGCCGATCCCCAGGGTCATCGCCGCCACCGAGCTCTGGCCGGCGTCCGCCACGTACAGGCGGAGCTCGTCGATGCCGGCGTCCAGAGCGGACGCCTCGTTCACGCCCACCAGGGGGAGCGCCCGGTGGTCCGGCCACTGCTTCAGACCCACCCCCCCACGCAGGCTCCGCAGGTAGATCTGGAGGGGGGGGGGTCAGGTAGACACGGTCAAATACAGGAGGTGAGATGGACAGAGAGTAGTTGAATCAACAGATATAGGTTTTCGGGGATAAGCCTCGTCATTGATTTATTACAGCCCAATCAGGGGCAGCGGATTTGATTGCCGGCCCAATCAGATTCAATCTTGACTACATGAACAACAACCGCCTAGCAACCCCTCCGCCCAAGACTAGAGAGAGACAGGCTATGGGGGACTAGAGACAGACAGGCTATGGGGGGCTAGAGAGAGAGAGAGACAGACGGGTAGATGACGGACGGATGGAGAGAGATACCCACAACGGACGGACGTAGAGAGAGGCGGCGCCCACCTGCGTGACGGAGGTGGGGGAGAGCAGCAGGAGGAAGGTGGACTCGACCGGGGGAGCGCAGGCGAGTCCGTCCCCGGAGAGGAGCAGCCCCGCTGGGCAGCGGCACACCGCCCTGGGCCTGGAGCTCGGAGCGGCCCCTGGGGGCCCCGCGGCCGGGCCGGGGGCGAGCAGACACAGGTGGGAACAGTTGCGCTTGGCACAGGGGCTGGAGGTGTTGGCCTGGGCCTGGGGGTGGACCACCTGTAGGGGGAGAGAGGCGGGGTTTAAATATGGTTTTAAAATCGGAATCGGACTCCTCTCTGATGCCCTCTCTGAGACCCACCTTGAGTCCGAACGGCTGACCGGGCCTCTTCAGGAGAACCTTGCGGTTCTTGCCCGTGTTCTTGTGGGCCGACTGGACGGTCCGCCTCTTGGTGTCGGACCAGTAGACCGCGTCGTTGAAGACGGACACGGAGAACGGACTGGGGGTCTCGGTCAGCTGGAGGAGCTGGGGGGTGTGTGTGGGGGGGACGGGGGGGACAGGGGGGTAAGACAACGTCCTCATTAAGAAAGAATACTCAAATTGTTTCTATAATAGTGTGTATCAAGGAAGAGTGTTACATCGATCCATTCAGGGGTTGCTGTGTGTGTGTGTGTGTGTGTGCGCGTGTGTGTGTGTGTGTTACCCTGACGTCCTTGCCCTCCAGCGTGGCGGACCCCAGACACCTCAGCTTCTCGTCGGTCCAGTAGATGCGGTCGTCCAGGGGGTCGACGGTCAGACTGACCGGCCAGCTCAGGCCCCTGCTGACCACCACCCTGCGCTCCGAGCCCTCCATCCCTGACCGCTCGATCTGGGGCTCGCTGCCGATCTCTGACCAGAACATCAGCCTGGAGGGGGAGGAGAGAGGGAGGAGGAGGAGAGAGGGAGGAGGAGAGAGGGAGGAGGAGGAGAGAGGGGAGGAGGAGAGAGGGGAGGAGGAGAGAGGGGAGAGGGAGGAGGAGAGGGAGGAGGAGAGAGGGGAGAGGGAGGAGGAGGAGAGGGGAGAGGGAGGAGGAGGAGAGAGGAGAGAGGGAGGAGGAGGAGAGAGGGAGGAGGAGAGGGAGGAGGAGAGAGGGGAGAGGGAGGAGGAGGAGAGAGGGGAGAGGGGAGAGGGGAGAGGGGAGAGGGGAGAGGGAGGAGAGGGGAGGGGAGGGGGAGGAGGAGAGAGGGAGAGGGAGGAGAGAGGGGAGGAGGAGGAGAGAGAGGAGGAGGAGAGAGGGAGGAGGAGGAGAGAGGGAGGAGGAGGAGAGAGGGAGGAGGAGAGGGGAGAGGGAGGAGAGAGGGGAGAGGGAGGAGAGAGGGGAGAGGAGAGAGGGGAGAGGGAGGAGGAGAGGAGAGAGGGGAGAGGGAGGAGGAGAGAGGGAGGAGGATGAGAGAGGGAGGAGGATGAGAGAGGAGGAGAGAGGGAGGAGGAGGAGAGAGGGGAGAGAGAGGAGGAGGAGAGAGGGGAGAGGGAGGAGGAGAGAGGGAGGAGGATGAGAGAGGAGGGAGGATGAGAGAGGAGGAGAGAGGGAGGAGGAGGAGAGAGGGGAGAGGGAGGAGGAGGAGGAGGAGGAGAGAGGGGAGAGGGAGGAGGAGGAGGAGAGGGGAGAGGGAGGAGGAGGAGGAGAGGGAGGGGGAGGAGAGAGGGGAGAGGAAGGAGGAGGAGAGAGGGGGGAGGAGGAGAGAGGGAGGAGGAGAGAGGGGAGAGGAGAGGGAGAGGGCGTTCTTCTTCTCGCCTGTTCTGTGCGTCTCTGCTTTGAGACGGGCTGCAGGTGAGGAGGCTGCTTCGTCCTTCGAGGAGGAGAGGAAGAGAGGGAGGAGACTTCGTTGAGTGTTCTTAGTCCAAGCACATCCTCCATCATCGGCAGATTAATCACGGGGTCCGTTATTTCCGCGCGGGCATTCGCCAGGCCGGCCGTACCCTCTCTGGGGCAGCAGGACCAGCGAGCGCGGCTGGTCCAGGTCCTCGTCCAGAACCACGGTGGCGTCCCGAGGCATCGCCGGCCCGGAGACCAGCCGCAACGCCAGGATCTGGCCCTCCTCGCCGTCCAGCCAGTACAGGTTCTCCCCGACCCAGTCCACCGCCAGAGAGTCGGACTTCACTCCTGGGGGGTCGGGGGGGGGGGGGGGGGGACAGAGACGTTAAAAACATCGAGATCACATGTACATCTCAGAGTGTGAAGGAGGCCCAACAGACTCACTGAGGTGTAACACTTTCTATTAACTTAACTAACAATCAACCTGTGGTCGATCGACACGGTCAGGGCTCTTTCCTGTCCAGCGGTGGAACGAACTGACCGCTGACGTCAGGACAGTAGTGTGACAGTGGCCATCTTTCCCCGCAGACTCAAAACTCATCTCATCAAGAAGTACGACCACAATCCTCCCTCTTAAGCACCTATTGCATTTTTAGTTTGCCATTCTTGCACTCAGCACTAGATTATGCTCTTAGTCACTTGTTTTAGAACGGAGATGCACTTGAGTTCTGGTGAGTAGTAGTATACTGACCTTCTACGTTAAATGCAAAGTCACTTTGGATAAAAGAGTCAGCTAAATGACTAATGTAATGTAATTCACCATTTTGAATTTTGAATACTGGACTCTGTAAAGCGCTCTGGGCATCATGAAGGGCGCTATATAAATCCAACTTGATTGATTGATTTTAATTAACGTCAACACAGCAGTGTTTATTTATTTAGAAAACCAGGTAAAAAGCAGTGGTGAGCTCTAAAGGCCCAGAGGACCCCCTCCTGACCCCTGACCTTTGAGCAGAACCCCCTGGGCGGGCGAGTTGGGGTCCAGGGAGGCCCAGAGGACGCTCTCCTGCTCAAGGCTCAGCCAGTAGGCCCTCTGGCGCCCCCAGTGGTAGTCCAGGGAGAAGACGGGTCGGCTGGAGGAAGTGAGCACCCTCAGTCTGGAGCTCCGCAGGCCCAGGAGGAGCAGCTCTGACTGAACCCCCACCAGCAGCACGGGCTCCGCTACACACACACGCACACACACACACCACACACACCCCAACATCAGTTACCAACAAGACATCACACACACCCCAACATCAGTAACCAACAAGACATCTCACACACACACACACACACCCCCCCACCCAACATCAGTAACCAACAAGACATCTCACACACACACACACACACACACACACCCCCACCCAACATCAGTAACCAACAAGACAACACACACACACCCCAACATCAGTAACCAACAAGACATCTCTCACACACACACACACCACACCCCAACATCAGTACACACACACACACACACACACCACACACCACACCACCAGTAACCAACAAGACATCTCTCTCACACACACACACAATTAGTAACCGACAAGACATTTCATACACACACACAGAACACCATCAGTAACCAATCAATAACCAGCCACACACATCAATAACCAATCAATAGTCAACAAGAAGTGTGTGTGTGTGTATTACCGGTAGTCTTGCAGGTGTGTGTGTGTGTGTGTGTGTGTGTCACCGGTAGTCTTGCAGGTGTGTTGGTCTGGCTCCAGCAGGTATCCATGGTGACAGTGACAGAGGTATGACCCGCGGGTGTTCAGGCAGGCGTGGCTGCAGACGGCCGGGCGCTGGTTCTGGTTCCGGTTCCGGTTCTGGTTACACTCGTCCACGTCCACACAGGACAGACCGCTGGGCTGCAGGCGGAACCCTGCCATACAGCCACACCTCTAACGAGGGGGAGGAGCAACAACCTGTCAATCATCTGGGGCGGCTGTAGCTCAGTTGGTAGAGCGGGTCGTTCAGTGATCGAAGGGTCAGCGGTTCGAATCCCACTGTCCACATGTCGAAGTGTCCTTGAGCAAGACACCTAACCCCAAATTGCTCCCAATGAGCAGGTTAGCACCTTGCATGGCAGCTACCGCCATTGGTGTGTTTATGTGTGTGTGAATGAGTGAATGAGGCCATTGTAAAGCGCTTTGAGTGCCGCTAAGGTGGAAAAGCGCTATATAAGTGCCGTCCATTTACCATCTGAAACGAGTGTGTGCGTGCGTTTGTGTCTGTGTACTGCACGTGCATGCGTGTGTGTCCATATACTGTGTGTGTGTGTGTGTGTGTACACCCACCGGTCCGTGTGGCGTGCTGATGCAGTACTGGTCACAGGGGGGCGGCGCCGGGCTGGAGCAGTTCTGCTGGACGCAGCCGGGACCCTCGTCAGAACCGTCTGGACAGTTGGTGATGCGGTTACACACGAGGGCCGGGTCCACACACTCCCCGCTGCTGCACTGGAACAGGTGGGACGCGCACCTGACCCGGCCACCTGGGACGGACACACACACACACACACGGGTCAGGAGACCTGGGGTGTGGGGGGCCAGAGATACCCCAACCAACCAACATCACATCTAACCTGCCTCCCAATTACACTTTAGAAGTCCATGGCTGGTTAACCAAAAATGGTGTGTGTGTGTGTGTGTATTAACTCACATCCTTTCTCGTCGCTCCCGTCGTCACAGTCCGTCTGTCCGTCACACCTCCAGGGGGCGGGGACACACTGGCGCTTGGAGGCACATGACCACTGGTACAGACCGCACCTCACGGCCAAGGCCTTGCAGTTCTGGGGACGGGGACGACGGTGACACGGATGACGAGTCGCAAAAAGACGACATGACCTCCGATATGACCTCCGCTCATCGAACTTCCTCCGCTTTCAACTGGTCATCCTCCCTTCGCTCCCTCCCACTCACAGCTCCACCCCCCCCGTCCCCTCCTCCTCCACCCCTCACCTTCACATCGTCACCCCCACCCTCCACCTCAACACCATCACCCCCAACCTTCACACCACCCTCCTCCTCCACCCTCACATTATCAACCCCCGCCCTCGCCCTCACCCTCTCATCCGACCCATCCTGGCAGTCGTCCTCCCCGTCACAGAGCCAGTCCTTCAGCACGCACTCGTGGCTGTGGGGACAGCGCAGCTCCGGGGGACAGCGGGGGGGCCAGGCGCAGCCCGCCTCGTCAGAGTGGTCCCTGCAGTCGGCGTGGCCGTCACAGCGCAGGCCCTGGGACAGACACTGGCCGCTGACGCAGCGGAACTCCGCCTTGGCGCACGGACCTGCGACTGGGGGAGGGTGATGGGGGGAAGGGGGGGGGGGAGAGAGAGAGATAGAGAGAGAAGAGAGAGAGAGAGAGAGAGAAGAGAGAGGAGAGAGAGAGAGGAGAGAGAGAAGAGAGAGAGAGAGGACAGAGAGAGAGGACAGAGAGAGAGGACAGAGAGAGAGGACAGAGAGAGGAGAGAGAGAGAGGACAGAGAGAGAGGACAGAGAGAGAGGACAGAGAGAGAGGAGAGAGAGAGAGGAGAGAGAGAGAGGAGAGAGAGAGAGGAGAGAGAGAGAGGAGAGAGAGAGGAGAGAGAGAGAGGAGAGAGAGGAGAGAGAGGAGAGAGAGAGAGAGAGAGAGAGGAGAGAGAGGAGAGAGAGAGGAGGAGAGAGAGAGAGAGAGAGGAGAGAGAGGAGAGGAGAGAGAGGAGAGAGAGGAGAGAGAGAAAGAGAGAGAAAGGAGAGAAAGAGAGAAAGAAGAGAGAGAAAGAAAGAGAGAAAGAAAGAGAAAGAGAAAGAGAAAGAGAGGAAAGAGAGAAAGAGAGAGAAGAGAGAGAAAGAGAGGAGAATGAGAGAAGGAGAGAGAGAGAGAGAGAGAGCGAAGAGAGAGCAGAGGATGGACAGCAGGGCACAAGAGGGAGAAGAAATATGAAGGACAAGGTGTTGAGGAGACAGAGGAGAGATATGAGACCAAACAGGAAACTATCTGGAGAGACGTGGTGGGCCGTGGGATCTCTTCTACTCATAGCAGTGTCAGTACTGCAGTAGAGCACACAAGACGTCCCCTACCACAGTGCAATCTCGTCCGAGCCGTCCCCGACAGTCCCTCTCCCCGTCACACAGGAAGGAGTCAGGGAGACATCTGGTCCGGTTGTCACAGCGATGGCTGCAGTCCTGAGAGGACTTCCCAGCAGTCCAGTTCATCAGAACGGTCCTGGCACTGAGCCGTCCCATCACACACCTGCTGCTGGGGGAGGCACTTCCTCCCATGGGCACACTGGAACTCACCTGGGGGGGGGGGGGGGGGGGGGGGGGGGGGGGGGCAGCGGCACTACAAGACTCAATATACATAATTTCACACAAATCAGAAAAGGTAATGGACCCAAAATGGACCCTTGGGGAACACCAAAAAGAAAGGTTCACTATATTCCGAAGCCGTGTCATTCCAAGAAACCCCCATAAGAAAATATCCCACCCAGAAGAAGCGTTTAGAGCATCATGTGGGTTTAGTATGGTGCTGGCAGGACAGAGGGCTGTGGGTGCAACAGCAGGGCGGCTGTAGCTCAGTTGGTAGGAGCGGGTCGTTCAATGATCGAAGGGTCAGCGGTTCGAAACCCAGCTCCGACTGTCCACATTTCGAAGTGTCCTTGAGCGAGACACCCTAACCCCAAATTGCTCCCAATGAGCAGGTTAGCACCTTGCATGGCAGCTGCCGCCATTGGTGTGTGAATGTGTGAATG
>NC_140263.1:4002607-4020006 GCF_949987555.1 Borostomias antarcticus | reverse complement strand
AGGACAGAGGCTGTGGGTGCAACAGTCTACATGTCTGCCTGGTAACCATACACACACTGACCCTTCTGGCACTGGGCCACGCAGCCCTGTTCGTCCGAGCCGTCCGGACAGTCCTTCTCTCCGTCACACACGTGGCTGTAGAGGACACACCCACTCTGGTCCAGGCACGGCTTGGAGCCCAGGCTGCATCTCCACGGACCAGGGCTGGAAACGCTGGCTGAGGTTGGACAGAAAAAACACACAACACGCACACATACAAACTGGGTCAGTGTCTTGCAATCAAGAGAGCAGGGCTGAGTTTCCCCAGATGAACGTAGCGCTACGATGCCTCTGGGAAACAGCCCAGTCCAGTTTCTCAGCCGTTTCGGTTTCGGAGTAAAGCTGCTGGGTGTTGCTGCTCCGGCCCAGTCACAGCCTCCTTCAGAACCGCCAGGGACAGCCTGACATTCAGCTCAGGCGTCGCTAACGTTGGGCCTATTTGCTTTGCAGTTGTGGTTTCCGCTCTATGCGGATACTGTCCAAAAACAGGTCCTACCTATGATGTGATGCAGCAAGAACTTCTTCTGGAATAGGCTACTTCTTGTATGTCCGTGTTTTATTCTAATTCGTAGCGACTGACGAGACTAGGCCGCTCCATTCAACGTTTGTGTGACGGGACACCAGCGGGCTCTAGACCGGAAAACAAGTGAATAGAAAGCAGGTTCTCTTCGGGGGGAGGCGAGGGTAGGGCATCGCTCACCGCAGCGTTTCTCGTCAGCCCCGTCCGCACAATCCCTCCTGCCGTCGCAGACCTGCTGCTGGGTCAGACAGGTGAGACCCAGGTCACAGCGCCAGGCACAGGGGGGCAAGGACGGGCAGTTCCTCTCGTCCGAGCCGTCGGAGCAGTGGGCGCGGCCGTCGCACACCTCCGACTTCAACACGCACCTCCTCCTGTCCTTACACAGGAAGTCACCTGGAAAGGAGAAGAAGAAGTTGATAGAAAACCAACCATTACACCAAAGTCAGTGCCTCTATAAAGAATTACAGTAAAAAGGTCAGAGACTTCATCAATTGACATTATATCCGGAGCCAAAGAAGCTCCAGGAGTTCCACTGAAGTGGCTCCCTGTGCTCTCAAAGGTCAAAGGTGACACATCTAATAAATCCTGCTTATCCAGTCCACGTACGGAACACCAGATGCCTCAAGACATGCAATATTTCTTCATTTGTCATCGTTTGTGACGAGCAGTTCAGCTGAAAGAGAGGAAGGCATTTGGGGGCACCTGGGTCTTTGCAAGCGTCCACACAGTCGCGTTCATCGTAGCCGTCAGGACAGTCCTCCTGCCGGTCACACAGCTGGGTGTGGGAGATGCAGAGTATAGAACCAGGACACCTGACCGACGGACTGCTGCAGACTGGCGGGGGGGTGGGCCGAACAGAACTGGTGGTGGTTTCACCTGGAGGAGAAGCAACACAACCTGCGTCAAATACCATTTGAAGCTTTTGAATTACTTTCAAATACATATTTAAAAAGGTATTTGATAAATACCTAATACAAGAATACACAATAGTATTTTTTATTTATTATTTATTTATTTCACTGCAATTGACTCAGGTCTGACACGCGCACACTTTATTGCAAGGGAAGACCACGATGAAACCAAGTCTCCATTTCAGATCCCAAGCTGAAGACCGTGGTTGTGTTTAGCTTGAACCAAGTCAGATCTGATTGTCAAATACCCATTCCACCTCCAGAAAAGCATTTGATATCATATGAATCCTCCATTTTGATCTATTGACCTGCGGAAAGCAGTCAGACTGAGGGACCAAACGTGCCACACAGGCATAGATAAGCATGATGTTTGTGCTGTTCCAGGTGCAAATAGCTAGCTAGCTAGCTAGCTACTGAGGGACCAAACGTGCCACAGAGGCATAGATAAACATGTTTTTTTGCTGTTCCAGGTGCAAATAGCTAGCTGGCTAGCTAGCTCCTGGCTCTTTAGGAGATACTAACCACAGTTCAGTTCATCAGAGCCGTCCTGACAGTCCCTCTCTCCGTCACACAGGAAGGAGTCAGGGAGACATTTGGTCCGGTTGTCACAGCGATGGCTACAGCCCTTAGTGGGCTTCCAGCAGTCCAGTTCATCAGAACGGTCCAGGCACTGGGCCTTCCCATCACACACCTGCTGCTGGGGGAGGCACTTCCTCCCATGGGCACACTGGAACTCACCTGGGGGTGTGGACACAGTACAAGATTAAATCCAGGTAATTTCATACAAGTCAGAAAAGGTAAGGGACCAAAGATGAACCCTTGCGGAACTCCAAAAGAAAGTGCACAGTATTCTGACACCGCAACATTCCAAGAAAGTTGTTTTCTATCGTATAGGCAACTACAGAACCACTGAAGCAGAGTGCTCTCCAATATATCAAACTACAGTGCATATTTCACTTAACGTCACACCACCACCCATGGACATGATGAAATGCAACCATTACAAGGAGTGCCCTAAATGAGTGCACCGACAGAACTGAGGAGGAAGAGAAGTTCTGACCTGGTTTGCAGTTGAGCTCACAGCCATGTTCGTCTGATCCGTCCTGACAGTCCATCTCTCCGTCACACACATGGCTGTGCAGGACACACTCACTCCCATCCTGACACAGTCTGGACCCCAGATGGCACTTTAGGGCTGCTGCCTGGGAGGTGGGTGCAGCTATGGTTGGACAGCCGACCTCATCTGACCCATCATGGCAATGAGAGCGTCCATCACACACTAGACTCCTGGGTACACAGCTCCTTCGGTCCGTACAGCGGAAGTCGCCTGGAAAATACAACAGTCAGAGGGATGAATCTGAGACGGTTTTGTGCTCATTTCTAAGATGACACTCAAAAGTCCAAAACACCAATCAACCGCTTACTTTTGTTGGGACACGTTTTGACACAGTTCTGTTCATCGTATCCATCAGGACAGTCCTTCTTTTTGTCACACAGCTGAGTGTGAGAGATGCAGAGTGAAGAACCAGGACACATCACTGATGGAGTTATGCAGGGTGGAGTGGTAGGAGGAGGAGGAGTGGTTGGAAAAGGAAGCTGGACACGTAGAGTGGTCTTGTAGGATGGAGGAACATTTGAAGACCTGCCGTTTGATCCTGAAGAGGGAAAGGCCAAGTTAGACCAGTTTGGAATATTTCCTTTTAACCGTCTCTACAAGTTGAGATACATCATGATTACTATGAGAGTATTGACCCAACTGGAGGCTTTTCAAGGGTAAATAATTAAGTCAAAAATCAATCTTAAAGGGGTAATGTGAGCTCAGAATTTTGGATATAGAGCCTAATTTACGACTTACCCATAATGTTGTTGATTGATGGAGAACATTTCAGCTGATTCCATGCCGTCTCTCGTTCGGCAGTTAGCGGCATGCTAATGCTAGCGCAATCGAACTGCAGAGCTGCCAAGTCTCACGTATTGCGCGTGAGACACGCATTTGAGCCTATTCTCACGCTCATGCCACACTTCACAATTCTCACGCCGAGAAATTACCAACCCCTAAATACTAGCACTTCAATGTCCATGGGACTCTTATTTTGAAATTACTAGAACGAGCGCTAATCTCGCCTCCCAGTCGTCCTTCACGGTCTAAACAATAGTTAGAAACCACAAGTGAAAATCACGTGACTTACCACAGTTTAGTTCATCAGAGCCGTCCTGACAGTCCCTCTCACCATCACACACCTGTTGCTGGGGGAGGCACTTCCTTCCATGGGAACACTGGAAGTCACCTGTGGGGGGGCACTTCATGATTAAATCCAGGGCATTTCATACAAGTCAGAAAAGGTAAGGGACCAAGAATGACCCCTTGCGGAACTCCAAAAGTAAGTGCAAGGAGCAAGAGAAGTCCTGACCTGGTTTGCAGTTGAGCTCACAGCCGTGTTCGTCTGATCCGTCCTGACAGTCCATCTCTCCGTCACACACATGGCTGTGCAGGACACACTCACTCCCATCCTGACACAGTCTGAACCCCAGACGGCACTTCAGGGCTACTGCCTGGGAGGTGGGTGCAGCTATAGTTGGACAGCCGACCTCATCTGACCCATCATGGCAATGAGAGCGTCCATCACACACTAGACTCCTGGGTACACAGCTCCTTCGATCCGTACAGCGGAAGTCGCCTGGAAAATACAACAGTGAGAGGGATGAATTGGAGACGGTTTTGTGCTCATTTTTAAGATGATATTGAAAAGTCCAAAACGCCAATCAACCACTTATGCTTACTTTTGTTGGGACACGTTTTGACACAGTTCTGTTCATCGTATCCATCAGGACAGTCTTTCTTTTTGTCACACAGCTGAGTGTGAGAGATGCAGAGTGAAGAACCAGGACACATCACTGATGGAGTTCTGCAGGGTGGAGTGGTAGGAGGAGTAGGAGTGGTTGGAAAAGGAAGCTGGACATGTAGAGTGGTCTTGTAGGATGGAGGAACATTTGAAGACCTGCTGTTTGATCCTGAAGGGGAAAGGCCAAGTTACACCAGTTTGGAATCAATGCTTTTTTCCGTTTCTACAAGTTGAGAGATTACATCAGGATCACTATTCACCCAACTGGAGACCTTCCAATGGTGCTTAAGTCATACAACACAATCTTAAGGGTAGAAAATATGATGGATGATTTGGCTACATCAAATTAATGACATAATTTCCCCTCAAATTTGACTGCCATTTGCCTTATTCACCTGGCAGCCATATTGGTCAGTCTGATGTAATTGGGGGTGCGGATGTGCCCGTTGACTTCAATGTTAAAAGTTCACTGTAAAAACACCACTTCAAGAACCAAAAGTCAAAATAACAGGCTGAATACACTATCGGGGTTACAAACTCATTACCAGAGGTGAATGAGCCATAGCTGCATTCACTCCCATGTATTTCCAAACGCGAAAACAACGGCAGTGAAAAACGATCAGTCTGGTAATGATGAGTTTGTAACCCCGATAGTCAAATTAACAGGCTGAATACACCATTTTGGTTCGTGTAGTGGTGTTTTTACAGTTAACTTTTAACATTGAAGTCAACGGGCACTTCCGCATCCTCACCCCCAATTACGTCAGACTGACCTGAGGTGAACAACGCGAATTGCAAACAGTCGACATAAGACAACTCTTGATCTAGTATTATGAGAAACAAAGGGGGACAGCCTATCAAAGAAAAGGATGGAAAGCTAGCATATTTTAACAAACAAGCCATGTATCTCGATTCAAATCTACAGCATCTCAAATTGACAGAGAATCTTTATTCTAGAGTTTCAGAACATTCGGATCAGAAGATACTAAATTCTGTCTTTGTCCATGAAAGACAATGAATCAAAGTATCAGTCTCAAACAATAGTTAGATATACTCCAGGTGAAAATCCAGTGAAAACCTACCACAGTTCAGTTCATCAGAGCCGTCCTGACAGTCCATCTCTCCGTCACACAGGAAGGAGTCAGGGAGACATCTGGTCCGGTTGTCACAGCGATGGCTGCAGCCCTGAGAGGGCCTCCAGCAGTCCAGTTCATCAGAACGGTCCTGGCACTGGGCCTTCCCATCACACACCTGCTGCTGGGGGAGGCACTTCCTCCCATGGGCACACTGGAACTCACCTGGGGGGGGGGGGGGGGGCACACTAATATCCCTTTTCCATACACGTGCTGGCTTGGTCTGACTCGGTTTGACTGTGCTTCAGCCCAGTGCCGCTGGGATTTGCATGTCCATTACAAGGGGTGTCTCTAACTGATGACGCGCCCACGCGCTTGTTGAGTCAATGACTTTTCAGCCATGTTTACTATTGCACTATGCAATGGTTGTTAGTAGTTATCCAAGAAACAGGTTAATGCTTCTTTTTAATCAGTCTAATAAAATACCTTTAGGTTATTCATGTCTTGTCCAATATAAACGTCATCTGAGTTACAGTAGTACAACTATGATTCCTCAGTTTCCTTTTGGAAGCGCGGCTCGGCGCAGCTTGACACGTTTAAACTGGTAATGGAAACGCAAAACAATACGGCAGATTGACAAAAGTGCCAATAGAAAAAGGCCTATACAGTAGGAGATTAAATCCAAAACATATTACAGAAGTCAGAAAATGCTAGGGATGGGAGTCAAAATGAACCCTTAAGGTACTGTAGTGTACTGTATTACAGTATGGCGCCTTGTCATTCCAAAGAAAGTTGTTTTCTATCGTATAGGCAACTACAGAACCACAGCCCAATGCCCTACACTATCAAATTGCAGTTCATATTTAACTTTAACGGTCACACCAGCCAAGGACCTTATGAAATACCACCATTACAAAAAGGAGTGGCCTAAAGAAGTGCACCCATAGAACTAAGGAGGAAGAGAAGTTCTGACCTGGTTTGCAGTTGAGCTCACAGTCGTGTTCGTCTGATCCGTCCTGACAGTCCATCTCTCCGTCACACATATGGCTGTGCAGGACGCACTCACTCCCATCCTGACACAGTCTGAACCCCAGACGGCACTTCAGGGCTACTGCCTGGGAGGTGGGTGCAGCTATGGTTGGACAGCCGACCTCATCTGACCCATCATGGCAATGAGAGCGTCCATCACACACTAGAGTCCTAGGTACACAGCTCCTTCGGTCCGTACAGCGGAAGTCACCTGGAAACCACAACAGTGAGAGGGATGAATCGGAGACAGTTTTGTGCTCATTTTTAAGATGACACTGAAAAGTCCAAAACACCAATCAACCACTTAGGCTTACTTTTGTTGGGACACGTTTTGACACAGTTCTGTTCATCGTATCCATCAGGACAGTCTTTCTTTTTGTCACACAGCTGAGTGTGAGAGATGCAGAGTGAAGAACCAGGACACATCACTGAAGGGGTTCTGCAGGCTGGAGGGGTAGCGGGTACTGAACGGGCAACTGCAAAACACATTCAAAACAAAACATCAACAGCCCTGTTAACATACACTGCGACCATCCCTCGGTGTTGAACACTGACCTTTCTGCATTTTCTTCAGAGAGACGACCACACCAACAACCGCACGATCGGCGGGAACGTCTTGGACACGGCTGTTGCGCTTGCGGTTCCACAGAGTGATGACCTCATCGGAGAGGGACACCACGAAGGGTTCATGGGCTGCCATGATGGATCCAGGGACGTTCCACCCATTCCCTGCCAGACGAGTCTTCCCCTGGCTAAGGCTCAGAATGGTCAAACCTGAAGGAGAACAACATGGACTAATGTTAGAAGAAATCTCACACCACAAACCTCTAATCCAATATTTGGGTCCCAACAACAGATTATACCTTGTTCCAAAATGGTAAATGGTAAATGGACTACACTTATATAGCGCTTTTCCACCTTAGCGGCACTCAAAGCGCTTTACAATGGCCTCTCATTCACCCATTCACACACACATTCACACACCAATGGCGGCAGCTGCCATGCAAGGTGCTAACCTGCTCATTGGAAGCAATTTGGGGTTAGGTGTCTTGCTCAAGGACACTTCGACATGTGGACAGTTGGAGCTGGGATTCGAACCACTGACCCTTCGATCATTGAACGACCCTCTCTACCAACTGAGCTACAGCCGCCCCCACAAAACACAGTGCAAACTATTGGGATAGTCAAAGCCTACTGACCCGCCCCTTCAGTGTTCCAGAGTAAACTGTTGGCCCTCGAGTCCAGGGCGATGCTGCCAGAGACTCCTATGTTCATCACTTCCCTGGCGTTTCCTCCAGATAGCCCCATGGTGAGGACACGGCCGTCCTCCAGCCAGTAGAGCTTGCCCCTCAGCCAATCTACGAAGATGTCTTTGACCTCACCCCCTGCGTGGTACAGTTGCCTGGGGTTACGCCGGAACACTGGGGTGACCCCGATGCAGATGTGGTCACATGACAGCCAGAAGACGTTGCCGGTTCTCTGGTCCACCTTGACGGAGCAAGCTGAGGGAGCAGAGTGGACAGACATTACATAACCTCTTTTGGAGCACAGTCTTGGACAACAGTGATGTAAACCCTATACCTGTACCTGGTCTGAGTGTTGGGACATCTTCCGTCTTGGCCTGGGTGAGGCTGAGGCGTTTCACTTGGCCAGTGCCGTTGGCCCAGTATAGCCAGCCACGGTACCAGTCTATGTCGAAGGCCTGGAGCTCCTGGTCAGTGGTCAACAGCCTAGTCTTCACCAGCTCTCTGCTTCTGAACTCCAACAGGAAGACGCTGCTGGACGTGCCATAAGCAAACCTGGGAACTGGACGAACAAAAAAAGTGTGTTCTAGAACAGAGAATGTTGAGCTCGTGTTCTAGAGTCTAGAGATGAAGATGGAAGGTAGTTAATAAAGCGTTATGAAACGAGAAGCCGTGGGATGTCACGGATATCGCCACGGCTAGCGGGAGTGGTTAGGTAAGAGTCTTACCACAGTTCATCTCATCGGAGCCGTCTGGACAGTCTCCGGCCCCGTCGCAGCGAAAGGCGACAGGTATACACAAGCCATTGTCACACTGCCACTCCGCCCCGCAGTTCTGACCTGAACACACACACACACACACACACACACACACACACACACACACACACACACACACACACACACACACACACACACACACACACACACACACACACACACACACACACACACACACACACACACACACACACACACACACACACACACACACACGGTGTTCAGCAACTGTGATGTTCCAATCATGTTCCAACAACTAGAACTCTAAATAAACTATTGCAGCGGACATCAACATAGCGACGTAGAGAATCGTGGTGATGTTTTTTACCTCGCAAATATCTCAAACTAGAGAAGAAAAAGACACAAACGAACTGACGTAGTTCCATGGCCGTTAAGCCAGATCGTCTGAATCAAACCGCTGCAGTCGCGGAGGAAGGGTTTTAATCAGTTTCAATCAGGGTCAGGTTCGTCCCGCTCGGAGTTAATTAGCAGCTGATTGGATTACTGACCCGCAGGTAATTGGGGAGCACTCGTTTTATACGCCTGCACGTCCCAGCACTGAACCGGCGTCAAAACTGGATGTATAGGATAATAAAGGCAATTACCTCCACGTTTAATGTAGTGCTGCTGGTTACAATGAAACAATCAAGATATGTGTTCTTTCAAGATCCCGAGATACGGAATATATGATAATACAATGTAAAAGAATGACACAATTTAATGTGTTAATGGTTTTATTCGAATTAACATGATCAAAGTATGACACATTTTGTAACATATTTGAAAGTCCTCCTCCTCCTCATCATCACCATCATCATCATCATCATCATAATCATCATCACCACCACCATCTTCATCATCACCACCACTATCATCATCCATAGCTGATCTCTCTCAGCCCGGGAGGTAAGACAGCAGTGGAGGTTCCTCTTCCTCCCCGGGACACCCTCCCTGCAGGCTGGCGGCGGTCAGCCGGGTCTGGGTCCAGGAGGGCTGGAGGTGTGGGTCCGGGGGGAGACGGAGGTGTGGATCCAGGTGTGGGACTTCCGGGAGATGGTGGCGTGGGCTGAAGCAGCTCTTCTCATTCCCCTGAGAGAGGGAGATGAAGAAAGCAGATAGGGAGGAAAGACGAGGAGATAGATGAGAAAACAAATCTGTCATTCCTGAAATAACTAGACAATTCTTAATGTATCAAACATCCCCACTCTATTTATTGTGCCTGAATATGAACCGGAGTTTCATATAATAATAGCCCATTATTGCCTTGTTGAGAGGGGTCAGGGAAGAATTTTTACAGCTCACTTATCTGGCCCCCGGGTGATACTGTTTTTTTGCTTCCCTCTGGAATATGTAGAGAGTGGGTCGTATGCCCACCTCCCTTGTTCTCTGTAAAGCGCATTGTGTTGCCTCTGGGTATGAAATGCGCTATACAAATAAAGCTTTGATTGATTGATTGATTAATTGATTATATGAGCCTCAGTCCAGAACTTGGTCAGATTGAATGTAGGTGGACTAGGTGTCTGTGGGGCTGGTGTGTTCTTACCAGGGGAGGGTATCTGGTTGTTCTTACCAGGGGAGGGTATCTGGTTGTTCTTACCAGGGGAGGGTATCTGTACATCCTGGGACTGACGGCCTCGGAGCTCTGGGAGTCTGCGTCTCGGGCGTTCACTATCCTGATATACAGCTCTGCACTGTCCAGCTACAACACAGCACCACACAGCACAACACACCACACACCACACAACACACAACAACACACCACAACACCACACAACACAGAAGGAGGTTATGGTGATCCAGATACAGCATGGTAAAGTTGATATGTGCAGAATGAAGACAGATAGGAAAGAAGGAAGGAAGGAAGGAAGGAAGGAAGGAAGGAAGGAAGGAAGGAAGGAAGGAAGGAAGGAAGGGACAGTGTTGAGTGTTGAGTAGGCTACCTGAGGGACAGTGTTGATCTGTCCTGAGGTCAGCGAGGGTCGGACAGGCAAGACCCGGATGAGAACCTTCCACCTGCCACTCTTAACTCGGTTGTGTCTGTCAAAGATGTCCACCTTAGCCCAGCCCCGCGGCACCAGGCGCATCACTTCCTCCTCACGCGTGTCATATCCTCTCAAGGCCTGGAGCTGGAACACCAATGAGAGGGAGGAGGAGGGCTGGAGTCTGCGGGAGGAGTGATAGAAAGATATCATCCGCTGGCGGGTTCCTGGCCATTTGCACATCGAATGGCGAGCAGACCTCTGGTGGATTATTAGCGTCAGGGACAGCGGTCCGCTAGTAATCCGAAATGCTCCCACTATTGCTCCACCAACATTCCACTGGTAGTTTATTGTCTATATCCTAGGCCCTATATTGACCCTAGGCTTATCATAGGTGCTGGCTTATAGGCACAACAAAAACATGTTTATTTTATATGTATGAGTCCAAAATGATAAAAAAAAAATAAAAAAAAATCTCATACTTAGATCCACTCTTTTAGACCTCCATCAGACCATATATTTGATTTGTTCTATCTGTCTGTTTTTCAAAGTAAGGAATGTGACTCTCTGAGAGCCTTGTTGTCCGTCTCTAACGGTGCCGGAGGGCTTGGATGAGCCGAGCTGGAGAAAGACGCTCTCCGCTGAGGGATCCAACCCTGGTCCCTCACCCTCACCTGGGCACCGCCTGCCTGGTGGAGAGCATGGCCAGGCTCCTTCTGGCGTGCTGCGGGGGAGGAGGCAGCACGGAGAGACCGGCAGGCTCGCAGTAGGCCAGGGGCAGGGGCGAGGGGGTCCCCAGCTCCTGGTCCCCACTGTACAGGCTTACCAGGAGCCTGCACGCCCGGTAGGACGGACACAGGCCCAGCACGCAGTCGTAGAACACCACCAGCCCTGCCCTGCGGGGGGAGACAGAGAGCAGTGCTGGAGGTAGTGATAATATGTGAGGTAGGGGTGAGGTAGCCAGTTACAGTGAGACATAGGAAGACGGTTGGGGTGAGAGGAGGCTGAGGTAGGGGTGAGAGGAAGCTAGGTTCGTAGAGGGGCATGTTGGGGTGTGTGGGTTAGGGTGAAGTAGTAGGGGTGAGGTGTAGGTGAGGGTGGAGGCCAGGGGGAGACTAACGTGGGGTCGTAGGGAGCAGGGTCTAGGTTGTCCAGACTGTCCAGAGAGAGACGCTGCAAGACTGGAGTCTCAGAACTGACCTGGACCTGAGCAAACAGACAGACAGACGGACGGACAGACGGACAGACAGACAGACAGACAGACAGACAGACAGACAGACAGACAGACAGACAGACAGACAGACAGACAGACAGACAGACAGACAGACAGACAGACAGAGACAGACAGACAGACAGATAAGCAGGCAGACAGACGAGGAGAAAGGCCGACTGATCAGGTGTATTTTAAATCTTAACATGTAATATTAGAGCTGAGCTGCCATCTACAGTAACCCTGATTGTTAGCCATTAGCCTGGTTGATACCAGCAGGGTGTTGTTAGTCTGTTAGTCTGGTTGACACCAGCAGGGTGTTAGCCTGTTAGCCTGGTTGATACTGGCAGGGTGTTAGCTTGTTAGCTTGGCAGGGTGTTAGCCTGTTAGCTTAAACGATGGTGCTGACAGGGTGTTGTTGGCCTGGAGGATAGCGGTCGGTTTATTTATGACCCAGTACCAGTGGGGGGAAGTGCACGGGTGATCTGGGTATTCTAGCAGTGGTGCCGATCTGCCTCCTCAGTTTCTGGAGGTCCATCTCGTGCTTCAGCAGGTCCATGTCCATCTGCAGGGCTGAGATCTGCTGCTGGTTGGGTCCTGGTGAGGAGGGCTGGGTCCTCCTGCTTCTTCCCCTCCTCCTCCTCCTCTTCAGAAGAGCCTGGAATATCTCCTCCTGGAGCTTCTGGTTCTCCTGCTCCAGCGCCCTCAGCTCGCCCACGCTCAACCCAGCCCGGGGCGGCCTCTCTCGGGGCTGGGGTATGGCCTTCCTGCCTGGACACCCAGGAGGGGAGGGGGCAGAGTTATGTAGGCTACAGTGAGACCAGAAAGTCTTTAAAGGAGTAGTTTAGTATTTACCTTCATAAGCCCTCTTATAAGGTCCAGAAAGCCTTTAAAGGAGTAGTTTAGTTTTTACCTTCATAAGCCCTCTTATAAGGTTATTTACGATATATATACAATGGTCCATATAAAAATGTAGAAAGACGGTGTACTCTTGAGATAGTGCTCATTGTCTCACAGCTAAGTACACAATGGCAGCCTGGGTCCAGAAGTTCAAATGTGTCCAATCCAAAGTTGACTGCTTCTTGCTCTGGTGTTGCTACGTGAAACAGCTGCTTCCCTGAGTAAACTAGAAAAACCGCGTAGCGACTAAATGCCTCCGCCCAACAATGCAAGTTGCAGTTAACCTATTTAACCCCTAACCCTGACTAGCTGCTAATCTAACCTAACCCTAACCCTAATGCTAGCTAGCTAATGCTAACTCTATTGCTAATGCTAATGCTAGCTAGCTAAAGGTAGCATTAGTGTTAGAATTAGCATTAGCTAGCATTAGCATTAGCTAACTAGCGTTAGCGTTCAAAAGTGCTTTTTTGTGATGTCACGGTGACCTTGACCTTTGACATTTGAATACCAAAATCGAATCTGATTAATCTGATTAAGTCCAACTGGACATTTGGACAAATATGTAGTATAGTATTAGTAAGTTATATTAGTAAGTAGTAGTAAGTAAATAACCTTATAAAAAGGCATATGATGCTAAATACCAAACTAGTCCTTTAACACTAGAGCGCTACTATCTGGAGAGTCAGGATCTGCCTCAGCAAACATTGAGTGATTCCTGTCTCTCTTCCGTTTATACTACAAGTTGCTATCATTTCAAATTGAGAGGGAAGGAACGAGACAAAGACAAGGAAAGCGAGAGACAGAGAGAAGGGAAGAGATAGAAAGAGAGGAGAGAATGAGTGAAAACGAGCAGTGTTACGTTTGCTGCGGTCCCTGTGGTGTTGGCTGGTCTGAGGCCAGGTCTCCTGGTGTCTCTCTACCTGCAGGGCTTCGTCCAGCAGATCCTGCAACTGGGCCAGAATGGCGGGCTCGCAGCCGCCATTTTGGAGATAGGACAGACGCACGGCACTGGAGGACCAGTCGGAGCACAGGTTTCAGACCACACTGCAGAAACTGTACAGCCAAATGTGCTCTGTCCTGATGTGGTGTAGTCAGGGAGTGTTGTTGTGGTGTTGTGTGTTGTCAGACTGTGTTGTTGTGTTGTCAGATAGTGTTGTGTTGTTGTGTTGTGTTGTCAGATAGATAGTCAGGTAGATAATGTTGTGTTGTGGTGTTGTCTATCGTCAGATAGTGTTGTGTTGTTGTGTTGTCAGATAGTTTCGTGTTATCTGTGTTGTCACATAGTGTTGTGTTGTCAGATAGCGTTGTGTTGTTGTGTTGTCAGATAGTGTTGTGTTGTTGTGTTGTTGTGTTGTCAGATAGTGTTTTGCTGTTGTGTTGTAGGGTTAGTGTACCTGGTTACCTGATCTCTGCCGAGAGCCCCCCTCCACCATAGACCGGGACGTAGGTGTGGCTGGGCCTGGTGTGTGTCTGGGTCTGGGTCTGGGGCGTGTGTGTGGGTCTGGGCCTGGTGTGGGTCAGGGTCTGGGGCGTGTGTTTGGGTCTGTCCACCGAGTCTCGGTGTCTGTTGGAGAACCCCTCTGTCCTGCAGCAGATAAGACAGATGATAGGATACCAGCAGGCCGTGCAGACACAACATCCCCAGCCAATCACAAGCTTAGTTACTCTAACCATGGTTACCTGGTGTCCAAAACAGAATAATATTATTTTAAACCAATACAGGAGTGGACATCTACCTGTCTGTGTGTTAGTTTAAGATAAATACATACAATGTGTGTGTGTGTGTGTGTGTGTGTGTGTGTGTTAGTTTAAGATAAATACATACAATATGTGTGTGTGTGTGTGTGTGTGTGTGTGTGTGTGTGTGTGTGTGTGCATGCCTGTGTATGAGAGTGTGTGTGTGTGGTACTGACAGTGGCTGTGTGTTGAGCTTCTGCAGCTGCTCCAGCAGGGCCTCCAGCAGGTGTGTGTTCTTGCTCTCCTGCGCCCCGAGCTCCGAGAGCCTCTTCTCCACCTCCGACTCCGCCCGTCTGCGGTTCACACTGTGGTCTGGGAGGGTAATATGAGAGAAATCAGGATGTCATTCATCCATCCATCCATCCATCCATCCATCCATCCATCCATCCATCCATCCATCCACCCACCCACCCACCCACCCACCCACCCATCCACCCATCCACCCATCCATCCATCCATCCATCCACCCACCCACCCACCCACCCACCCATCCATCCATCCATCCACCCACCCACCCACCCACCCACCCACCCACCCACCCACCCATCCATCCATCCACCCACCCACCCACCCACCCATCCATCCATCCATCCATCCATTCAAATGTGAACCCCTATGGTAGCATACTACCACCTCATAGCCAGGTATGTAATGTACAGGTACAGTATGTACATCTCCTCACCTCTGTGCCTCTCCGGACTCACAGTCTTGTTCTGGAGTGTGCGCAGGGCCGGCTGGCTCCTGTTGTGTCCCCCAGACAGGCCTCTGTCCTGGCCCCGCTCATTGGGCCCCCAAAGGCCCCTGGAGGCCCTGTCTGGCTGCGCGGGAGAGAACAGGGCGCGGTGACTATCTCACGCTGCTGCACGCTCTAGGGCGATGGATCCCGTGGTTCTTTCTCAGCTGAAAAGGGTTCTACCTGGAACATTTGGAACATCAAAACTCTCTGACCTGGCTCCCTGTAGCAGCTCGCATCCAGTTTAAAACTTTTGGTACTAGCCTACAGGGCAATGAAAGGAACAGCTCCCTCCTACCTCCAGGCCATGGTCAAACCCTACTAGCCCCCCCCCCCCGTTTGCCCCGTCACTCCGAGGCCCCTGCGGTTGATCGACACGGTCATGGCCCCTTTCTGTCCTGGCCCCGCAGTGGTGGAATGAACTGTCCACTGACAAACAGCACCTTACTGGGCTGAAAATGGTTCTATGACAGGAACCTTTTTTTTTTGTTTGTTTAGTAGCATGGGCGTCTTTTAGTTGAATTAAGACCACTGTTCACTGCAGTTCCATGACATCTCTTTACAATGGGAATAGATTATGTCCGTCATACACTACCATATACGTTTACTCTATGTGCTTACTGGTTCACTGTGGATGTCCCTGTGAGGGGCAGGTCTTGGAGCCCCAGGACGAGGCCTCTCCCCTGGGAAGGGTCTCTCCTCAGCTCCCTGGCCTCCCTCCGGCCTCTGGAGCTCCTCTGCCCTCCTCCGCTGCTCCTGGCGTCTTCTCTGCAGCTCTCTGACTCTCTCCATCTAGGGGGGGGGGGGGGACAGACAGCCCACCTCAGACAGACAGACACTCGGGGGGGGGGCTATCCTCAGACAGACTGACAGACACCCTCCCAGAGTGCCCCCCCCCCACACACACACAAATGCCCGCCCTGACCACAGGTCAGGTGTCTGTACTGTACTGTACTGGCTGGCTGGTCAGTCTTTCTGCTTCCACCCTCTGACTTACAAACACATGTTACCACCAGCAACTCAGACCCCCCCCCGTCCACACACACACACACACACACACACACACACACACACACACACACACACACACACACACACACACACACACACACACACACACACACACACACACACCATCTCCCCTTCACAGATCTGAGGGGAACAAGGGGACATAAAGGAAACAATATTCTGGAATGGAACACGGCCCATGAAACCTGCACTCTAGACGCAGCTGAGAGGGGTGGATAGTAAGGAAGATATTTTGAATCAAGGCCACACAAGATCTCTCTCTTTTCACTTCCTGACAAGTTAAACTGACAGGCAGCCTACAGACAATGTACAGTAACAGTATAATCAGATGTCACAAGTTAAATCAATTCGTGGTGCAATAACGACTGAATAGCACGTCGTAATTCAACTAACCCTCATCCAGCCTACCATGTTCAGTGGGGTCACCGTCTCCTGTTTCCTGAGCTCTCCACCAATGCAGAACTTTTCCTTGTGCTTGTCCAGCAGAAGAGACGACCTGAAAGTCATTCTACACTGAGAGCAACAAAAATCCATACTTTGTATGATTTAAGCCGCGCGTTTCAGGTTTTGGGTATCGGATTTGCGCCTAGGCAGCGGTTCCATGGACATAATCAATGGTTTGTGTATCTGGAAACGCGCTCTAGCAACTATCAACACTGTGCGTCACCCAGGAGGGCGACGCTGGTCCCCTAATGGAACAGCCCTGATCCTAACCCTGATATAACCTCCATCATACCTAAAATCACCTGGATTGGATCCTAACCCTGATATAACCTCCATCATACCTAAAACCTGGATTGGAAGTGTGAAGTCAATTGGTGCATTAAAGATGCTGAAAGATTGTGTTTTTTTGTAGCCTACTTTATGCATACAGCCTTATGTTTAACTATAAAGTGGACTTTACTGGGATGTACCGTGCAGGTAAGAGTAGCTTTACATAAAGGCTGCTAAAATAACCCTGCTGTGTGGATGATAGGCCTACGTGAATTGTAGAGAAGTATAAATCTAGTTATCCAAGAGATCCAGTAACCTACTGGGCTACCGTTTACGAGAGCGCACAACAAGCCTAGATTGACACCTCGCTTAGCCAACCAGCGAGAGGTATCGTATGAGGTTTTCACCCCGAGCTGGATCCTCAGCCAATAGGAGCAGCGGAGGGGCGGGACCGGCGTTTCGCGGTGCGTGACCAGGTTCGGTTGAGCTCAGCGCGAGGGGACCGGAGAGCAAAAACACCGTTTAAAACTCCCGTTAAATCCCGTTAAACAAACAACAGACCGTCTCTGACAGCTGTCCGTCCGGTTGTCCTCACATCCCAGCTTCTCTGCGCCGGGTGAGTGTTTCAAAGACGAAGACATGAGGCCCGTTGGATGGAA
>NC_140263.1:3985107-4000107 GCF_949987555.1 Borostomias antarcticus | reverse complement strand
CGCTGAATCCCAGCGTGGGACTGTGATAGGACGCCACTGTTGCAACAAGTCAGTTGGTGAAATGTCTTCCCTCCTAGATATTCCACGATCAACTGTAAGTTGACGAAGACGTAAAGTTACAGAGCGGGCTCGCCGAACGCTGAGGCGCATAGTGTGTAAAAATAGCCCAAGCTTTGCTGACTCAGTAACTGCATGAGTTCAAAACCTCTAGCATTAACATCAGCACAAAACCGTGTGCCGGGAACCTTAATGACATGGGTTTCTATGGCCAAGCAGCTGCATGCAAGCCTTACATCAGCAGGCGCAGTGCCAAGCGTCGGATGGAGTGGTGTAAGGCACGCCGTCCGTGGACTTTGGAGCAGTGGAAACATGTTCTGTGGAGGGACGAATCACACTTTTCTATCAGGCAGTGTGATGGACGACCCTGGGTTTGGCGAATGCCAGGAGAACGTTACCTGCTTGACTGCATTGTGCCAACTGAGATTTGGTGGAGGGGGGATAATGATCTGGGGTTGTGTTTCTGGGGTTGGCCAAGGCCCCTTAGTTCCAGTGAAGGGAAATGCTTAATGCTTCAAGACTTGGACAATTCTATGCTTCCAACTTTGTGGGAACAGTTTGGGGAAAGGCCCTTTTCTGTTCCAGCATGACTGTGCCCCAGTGCACAAAGCAAGGTCCATAAAGAAAAACTTGACCGGCCCGCACAGCGCCCTGACCTCAACCCCATCCAACACCTTTGGGATGAACTAGAACGGAGATAGCGAGCTAGGCCCTCTCGTCCAACATCAGTGTCTGACCTCACAAATGCTCTTCTGGATGAACAGGCAAAAAATTCCCACACACTCTGAAATCTTGTAGAAATCCTTCCCAGAAGAGTGGAAGCTGTTACAGCTGCAAAGAGCAACCAACTCCATATGAATGCATATGAATTTAGAATGGTACATCATAAAAGCTCCTATAGGTGTAATGTGTAGGTGGCCCAATACTTCAGTCCATATAGTGTATATGCTGGCACCCAGATTATATAGGCTTTTATATATGCTGGCATCCAGGGTACATTATATTGGCTGTTACTGTATATATGCTGGCACCCAGGGTATATTATATATGCTGGAACACAGGGTACATTATATATCCTCGCACCCGGGCCAGGGTACATTATATAGGCTGTTATATATGCTGCCAACCAGAACGGGAGAGAGGGAGGAGGAGGAGGGTGTGAGTGAGGGGGAGAGAGAGTGAGATAGGGTGAGGGGCATGAGCGAAGGGGGGTGAGCAGGGGCGAGTTCAGCCCCAACAATACCGTGCAAAACGGCTATTGAAACGGAAACGGCGGCGCGTCGAACACCCCGTGTGTTATGCAAGCGTTGCAGCTGAGAAGATAGGGCGGGGTTTATATATCAGCCTGCTGATTGGGTAACACCTCCGATATCCACACCCAATGAGAGGAACCCTTACCTCAAAGCCTGTCGCACGCAAAGTTTCACAACGTTTTGAGGAAACGTGTCGTTCAACTCCGGAAACGGTAGCAGAACTCGCCCCTGGTTCTGCTCCTGGTAGAAGGAGAGAGGGGGCTGGGGGTTGGGGGGAGGTCGGAGGTCGGAGGGTGGGGTGCAGGGACAAGAAGCAGTTGCTAATTCATCACATTATCAAGTCACACGTGTCACCTACAGCCACGTCCTGCCACCAACCTCTGCAGTTTCTTACCTTCCGAAACTGTGTGGTTTCCCTCCGTTGCATCATTTGCTGTTTACAAAGATGGCGGTGAACAGCTGAGGGATGTTGCGTAATAAATGTGTCTTCATTCAGTCTCGCACGGCTGTGGAGATGATGCCCGCCTAGCCTGAGAGAACCACCCTTCTCTTGCCAGCATCCATTTTGTTTACCGTCTGTGGGGTGACCGTGACCGCCTGCGAGACCAGGATGTTTTTTACCAGGCTAAAACCCACCATCGTCTGGTCGGGGGGGGGGGGGGGGGGGGGAGCACTAGGCAGCTACTGGGTCAGACGTGGACTGATTTATGAAACTGGACCCAGGAGGGAAGCGACTCGGACAGCGCTGAGTGGGCGCGTTCTGCATATCACAATACCCCTGCCCGGGAGGCTCGATGGCGAGCACGGGAATTGCTCAATGCTCGCTGCCTGCTCGCCTCCTGGCTGCCAAACGATTCCGCTGTGAGCATTTGATGACGTGTCGAGGAGTTTCAGATCCACTCTAGCATCAACCGTACTCTACCCTCCATCCTTCCTAGGAAAATCACTGATCTGCTATTGACAGGATTGGTATCAGCTGTGTAGAGGAGCGGATGTTTTCTCCTATCCAGTTGTGTTAGATCTGATCTGATATGACCTTAAGAAGAAGAGGAAAACAGATTTTAGTGTCCTAAACAAAGTCAGTGTGATTCTAGTGTCCTAAACAGGTCTTAGTGTCCCCTTGCAGCTAGCTGTGAGGATGGTGTGGTGGGGGGGGGTTCTCTCATCTCACCTCATCCACTCCCTCGTCCCCTCCTCATCCAAACAGCCTCTCTCTCCCCAGAGGTCATAACCTCCGCCGGCCTCGGCCTCCTCCAACGAGAGAGCAGGGTGTTTGCGCATCTCCCATAGTAACCATGTGTTTTGTGTCTGAATGCTATCATGCCACGCCCTCCATGTTTATCATCTTTTTTTGTTTTGTTCTGTCCTTCTGTTCCTGTGTTCCGTCTTTCTGTTCCTGTTCCTCTGTTCTATGTTCCACCACAGCAACTGCTCTGAGGTCTGGGGGTTGAGCTCAGGCCACAGCATAGAACAGTGGGAGTCCTCTGGCCTGTTCGGCTACCCTGACCACACCAGGTGACTATGCCCCCCTCACCCCCCCACCCCCCCCCACCGCCATCCGCCATGTGATCCACACTCTCGTTGTGACTGTTACTCTCCGTCATGTGACCCACCACACTACGTCATGTGATCGACACTCTTGTCGTGACTACAGGCACTCGCGTCATGTCCGCTCTGTCAGTGTGATCCGCTCTGCCTCTGTGTGCTCTTCAGTCCTGGGCTGAGTCAGTCTCTCCTGCTGCCCGTCTCTCCTCCTGCCCGTCTCTCCTCCTGCCCGTCTCTATCTCACGCCCTGATCTTCCCCTCCAGGGGGATTTGAGAAGTTCAGGGTTGTTTTGTGATTGGTCCATTAAAGAGCTTCTGCAGTTTTTGATCAACTTCTTTTTTTTCTTTTTTTCTTTTCTTTCTTTCTTTCTTTCTTTCCTTCTTTCCTTCTTTCCTTCTTTCCTTCTTTCCTTCTTTCCTTCCTTTCCTTCCTTTCCTTCCTTTCCTTCCTTTCCTTCTTTCTCTCTCTTTCTCTCTCTTTCTCTCTCTTTCTCTCTTTTTCTCTCTCTCTCTCTCTTTCTTTCTCTCTTTCTCTTTCTCTTTCTCTCTCTCTCTCTCTCTCTCTCTCTCTCCCCCCCCCCCCCCCCGCCCAGGTCTCTAGACGGGCGTCTGCAGGTGTCTCATAGGAAGGGCCTCCCCCATGTGATCTACTGCCGTCTGTGGCGCTGGCCGGACCTCCACTCCCACCACGAGCTGCGCGCCATGGAGGCCTGCCAGTACGCCTTCCACCTGAAGAAGGACGAGGTCTGCGTCAACCCCTACCACTACCAGAGGGTGGAGACGCCAGGTAGGACCTTTAACCCCTGACCTCTAGCCCCTACCTCTACCAGAGGTCCTAGATATGACCTCTAACCCCTACCACTACCAGAGGGTGGAGACGCCAGGTAGGACCTTTAACCCCTGACCTCTAGCCCCTACCACTACCAGAGGGTGGAGACGCCAGGTAGGACCTTTAACCCCTGACCTCTAGCCCCTACCACTACCAGAGGGTGGAGACGCCAGGTAGGACCTTTAACCCCTGACCTCTAGCCCCTACCACTACCAGAGGGTGGAGACGCCAGGTAGGACCTTTAACCCCTGACCTCTAGCCCCTACCACTACCAGAGGGTGGAGACGCCTGGTAGGACCTTTAACCCCTGACCTCTAGCCCCTACCACTACCAGAGACCCTAGGTATGACCTCTAACCCCTACCACTACCAGAGGGTGGAGACGCCAGGTAGGACCTTTAACCCCTGACCTCTAGCCCCTACCACTACCAGAGGTCCTAGGTATGACCTCTAATCCCTACCACTACCAGGGGTCCTAGATATGACCTCTAACTTAACCTCTACCACTACCAGGGGTCCTAGGTATGACCTCTAACCTCTATACCAGAGACCCTAGTATGACCCCCCCATCTGGGACAGCAGGAGTTATGGTTCATCAGCTGCAATTAAACTGACTCTGTCTCCTCCTCTTTCTCCTCCTCCTCTTTCTCACCTCCTCTCTCACCTCCTTTCTCCTCCTCCTCTCTCCTCCTCCTCCTCCTCCTCCTCCTCCTCCTCCAGTCCTCCCTCCTGTCCTGGTTCCCAGACACACAGAGATCCTGACAGAGCTCCCCCCGCTGGACGACTACACACACTCCATCCCTGAGAACACCAACTTCCCCGCTGGCATTGAGCCCCCCAACAACTACATACCAGGTACACACACACACACACACACACACACACACACACGTATCACACACTCACACACACACACACACACACACACACACACACACTCCATCCCTGAGAACACCAACTTCCCCGCTGGCATCGAGCCCCCCAACAACTACATACCAGGTACCACACACACACACACACACACACGCACACACACACACACACACACACACACACTCATACATAGAGCCCCCCAACAACTACATACCAGGTACCACACACACACACACTCTCACACACACACACACACACACACACACACACTCACACACTCCATCCCTGAGAACACCAACTTCCCCGCTGGCATCGAGCCCCCCAACAACTACATACCAGGTACACACACACACACACACACACACACACACACACACACACTCCATCCCTGAGAACACCAACTTCCCCGCTGGCATCGAGCCCCCCAACAACTACATACCAGGTACACACACACACACACACACACACACACTCCATCCCTGAGAACACCAACTTCCCCGCTGGCATAGAGCCACCCAACAACTACATACCAGGTACACACACACACACACACACACTCACACACACTCATACACACACACACACACACACACACACACACACACACACACACACACTCACACACACACACACACACACACACATATCACACACACACACACACACACACACACACACACTCACACTCACACACACACACACACACACACACACACACTCGTACATAGAGCCCCCCAACAACTACATACCAGGTACACACACACACACACACACACACACACACACACTCATACATAGAGCCCCCCAACAACTACATACCAGGTACACACACACACACACACACACACACACACACACTCATACATAGAGCCCCCCAACAACTACATACCAGGTCACACACACACCCCCCCACACACACACACACACACACACACACACACACACACACACACACACTCATACATGGAGCCCCCCAACAACTACATGCCAGGTCACACACACACACACACACACACACACACACACACACACACATATATGCATCACACCCATACATGCATCTGACCCCCATGTCTTCTGTGTTGCAGAGACCCCCCCTCCTGGATACATCAGTGAGGATGGAGAGACCAGCGACCAGCAGATGAACCACAGCATGGATACAGGTAGACTGACTGTTATAATATGACTGTTATATTAGGACTGTATGAACACAGGTAGTCTGACTGTGATAATGACTATATGAACACAGGTAGCTGTAGTCTGTGATAATGACTATATGAACACAGGAAGCTGTAGTCTGTGATAATGACTATACTGAACACAGGTAGCTGTAGTCTGTGATAATGACTATATGAACACAGGCAGCTGTAGTCTGTGATAATGACTATATGAACACATATATGATGAACATGACAACTGAGAGAACAACTGTCTTTGGTGTTCAGGTTCCCCAGCAGAACTATCACCCAGTGGAACACTCTCACCTGTCAATCATGGCCTGGGTAGGTGCTCTCACACACACACACACACACACACACACACACACACTGTTGTGGCAGAATACTGTACTCTTCTCTCCTCTGTCCAGACCTCCAGCCGGTGACGTACTCCGAGCCGGCGTTCTGGTGCTCCATCGCGTACTACGAGCTGAACCAGCGCGTGGGCGAGACCTTCCACGCCTCCCAGCCCTCCCTGACCGTGGACGGCTTCACCGACCCCTCCAACTCCGAGCGCTTCTGCCTGGGCCTGCTGTCCAACGTCAACCGCAACGCCACTGTGGAGATGACGCGCAGACACATAGGTGGGCCGGCCGCGCACCCTAACCCCCTAACCGTAACCCTAACGCGACCTAACGATTCCCACCCGAGTTGGGGTAGAACACGCCCTCCGCCACGCCCCCCAGCGGGTTCGACTCCCCAGGCTGCGTCCCTATGGAAACCGTGCCTCTCAAGCGACGCTTGCAAGCTAGCAGTAGCTAGATAGCTAGCATACATTTTCGCGGACTATGTGGCTATTTTAAACATGACAGTTTCAATCAACCACGTAATATATCAATGTAGGCTACTGCTAGTGTCCATGTCCATCCACCATGTACTTGAAACATAAATCATATATTTATTCTCTCGTTAGCCTTCACTAACGCATTAGCATGCTAGCTAACCATACCCTAACCCTCACACTCGCATTCACATGCGCATGCACACACACACACACACATACAGAGAAACACATGTTCTCACCTGTATCCTCTGTGTGTGGTGTGTTTGTGTTTGTGTTTTGTGTGTGCGTGTGTGTGCGTGCGTGCGCGTATGTGCGTGAGCAGGCAGGGGTGTGAGGCTGTACTACATCGGAGGGGAGGTGTTTGCCGAATGTCTCAGCGACAGCGCCATCTTTGTCCAGAGCCCCAACTGCAACCAGCGCTATGGCTGGCATCCTGCCACCGTCTGCAAGATCCCTCCAGGTACGAGAGGAGAGGAGAGGAGAGGAGGGAGGGGAGAGAGGAGAGGAGGAGAGGAGGAGAGGAGGAGAGGAGAGGAGAGGAGGAGAGGAGAGGAGAGGAGAGGAGAGGAGAGGAGAGGAGAGGAGAGGAGAGGAGAGGAGAGAGGATACATGAGGAGAGGAGAGGAGAGGAGAGAAGGGGGAGGAGAGAGGATACATGATATTTTGGTCAAACAAAGGCTCTCTTAGATGTTAGGTATTGCACATTGATGATGGTGATGAGGATGATGATTGGGGTGAGATGATCAAGGTTATGTTTGGTGGTGGTGATGATGATGGTGATGATGATGGTGATGATGATAGTGATAGTGATGATGATGATGGTGATGATGATGATGTCGCGTTCTCTCTCCCAGGCTGCAACCTGAAGATCTTCAACAACCAGGAGTTCGCCGCCCTGCTGGCCCAGTCGGTGAACCAGGGCTTCGAGGCCGTGTACCAGCTGACCCGCATGTGCACCATCCGCATGAGCTTCGTCAAGGGCTGGGGGGCCGAGTACAGGTACACACACACACACACACACACACACACACACCAAGTACAGGTGAGGCTGGGGGTTAGAGGCTGGGGGGCCGAGTACAGGTACACACACACACACACACACACACACACACACTAAGTACAGGTGAGGCTGGGGGTTAGAGGCTGGGGAGTTAGAGGCTGGGGGCCAAGTGCAGGGGAGTCTGGGAGGCAGGTGAGAGGTTGTAGGCTACCTTGTAAACAGGTGAAGTTCTAGGTGAGGTAGGTCAAGGGTGTTTGGTGTAGGTTGTAGACTAGCGTGTAACAGGGGAAGATGTAGGTGAGGTAGGTCAAGGATGTTCAATCAATCAATCAATCAAAGCGTTATTTGTAGAGCGCATTTCATACCCAGAGGCAACACAATGCGCTTTACAGAGAACAAGGGAGGTGGGCATACGACCCACTCTCTACATATTCCAGAGGGAAGCAAAAAAACAGTATCACCCGGGGGCCAGATAAGTGAGCTGTAAAAATTCTTCCCTGACCCCTCTCAACAAGGCGATGGAGCAAGCTCCTGGAGTATGTTTGTCTACCGGCTAAGAACATTTATAAAGCAATACATTACATTAAATGACATGTTGGTGAGTGGGAAGCTGACTGCCCAGGCATCTGAGTCTCTGTCTTCTGTGATGCCGCAGACGCCAGACGGTGACCAGCACCCCCTGCTGGATCGAGCTGCACCTCAACGGACCGCTCCAGTGGCTGGACAAGGTCCTGACCCAGATGGGCTCGCCCTCGGTCCGCTGCTCCAGCATGTCCTAATGACCACGACCTCCAGCCGACCCTTCAACTGACCTTCGGCCGACCTTCGACCAATCTCGAACCAACTGTCAACCGACCTTCAGCCGACTTGCAGCCAACTTTCCCCCCGATCCTCTGTCTATAAGCAGCAGAGAAATAAATTGGAGAAACAAAATTCAACAATTGAAACAAAAAGGACAGTGTATAGCTCCCCTCTCTGCTCTCTCGTATACACACACACACACACACACACACACACACACACACACACACGGACGCTTCCCTGTCCCCCCCCCCCCTCCCCCCAACACACACACACACACACACAAACGTGTTCTCTGTTGTGATAGTGCTAGAAATCAGATGGGTGTTAATGCTAGACCAGATGGCTGGCTGTGATTGGTCCAATTACCAGGAAGTCCAAAACAACTTTTCCAGACCAGGAAGTGTTTCCCTCTGTGGTTTCAACAGACATAACTGGGGTCGGTCCGTCACTCGGATCACAGACACGAGATCCTAATCGTGTGGATAGACGCCTACTGTTGACAGTTGGGTTTCTGCTTTGGAGGAGAACCAGGGGGGAGGAGAAGAGACTCTAACCTTGGCGTTGTCTCCCCCTAGTGGTCTCCGAGAGGAAAGACAACCGACACATTCTGAACCCGCTATTCAGCGGTTCTCCCTCTCCCCCCCCGTATAACAACATGTTGCCTTTATTGTGAGTTTGCGGTTCTATGACTATGCTATTCTGCTTGAGTACGAATAGACACGAATGTCCAAGATAAAGGAAATGCTACACGAAAGAACCTCAAGTCTCATCCAATCAAAACGGCGAGCTCCAGAGCAGATGAGATTTGGGTGAATTCTGTGTCCTAGCTAACGTGATCCGCCGGCCTCTTCTAAAGAGGCCCTGGAGTTTGGCTCTCATTCGATCCGATCAACCCCCTTTTTTGACCAAACTTAGGTAGTTGGTCACTAAATTTTTTCCTTTTCACGGTCCAAATCTTTTCAACTGTGTAGGTATTGATGAACGAACTAGGTTAAGTTACAGGATTATTTTTTTCCTTAATCTTTCTTTCAGCCATGTTTTTTTGTTTTGTATTTTCATGAATTTTTATATATAAATATATTTAAAATCTCTAAAAGCTCTCTTCCTTTTTTTGTTAGAACTGAATCTTTTTTGGGATTACTCCCTCTTTAATGTACCAAGGTTTATGACGTGAGGAGAGCTGGGTTTCTCGTGTGTTCTCAGCTAGAAAGACGTTCTCAGCTCCGCTCAACAAGTCCCTCGATCATCTCATCGCCTCTAACCAATCGGCTCCGTGCACCAGCTCCACTACTTCCTGAAAGTCACTCGGCTTCTTTATTTCCTGTCCAATAGGATTGGATTAAGTGATCAATCAAGTGTGCGCTGGGTCTTCCGCACAACTGATTAATCACTTAAGCCAATCATGTAGGACAGGAAATAAAGATGCCAAGTGACTTTCAGGAAGTAGTGGAGCTGGTGCACGGAGCCTATAGTCCCCTGAGCGAGTCACAACCTCTCCGGTGTGACGTACTGACCTCTGAACATTCTCCAACACTCGTAGCCGGAGTGCTGTTCAAAAGAGTCGGACCACATCTATTCAGACGTAGCTTTGGACCAGTGATGGGGATGTTGAGTAATGTTGAGGCCTGGTGGTGTTGAGAACGCTGGTCAGCTGAGTTAGGGGAGACCGTGTCTGTAGCCTGAGTTTGTTCTGCAGCGTAGTAGTATGAGAAGACTGGGATGCTGTCTGTCTGTGTGTCTGTCTGCCTATCTTTCTGTTTGTCTGTCTGTCTGCCTGTTTGTGTGTCTGTCTGCCTGTCTGTCTGCCTGTCTGTCTGTGTGTTTTATCTATCAGCCTCTCTGTCTGTCCTTGTGTCTTAGCCTGGATGTCTGTCTGCCTCTCTCTCTCTCTCTCTCTGCCTTTATGTCCGTCTGTCTGTCCAACAGAACCATTCACTCGCTCTCCCACCCGGATTCAGCCCAAGACCCAAACACACCTGCTGCTCTACCATCTACCGAGTGTGTACTTGTCCACTTCTCTCCCCGAGTGTGTACTTGTCCACTTCTCTCCCTGAGTGTGTACTTGTCCACTTCTCTCCCCGAGTGTGTACTTGTGCACTTCTGTAGTGGATTGGTGTCAGCTGTGTAACTGCAGAGCAGAGGGGCGGGGCACAGGGAGGCGGAGCATGGACATGGACATGTCAGAGACAAAATGGCCGCCAGTGTTACCAGAGAACCTGTGGCCGTCATAATCGGTAACCTATCGGTCTCCAGTGAGAGGCTGGGTGTGGAGAGGAGACCACCAAGTGGTCCATATGGACATTATGCATATAAGTGTGTGCGTGCGTGCGTGTGTGTGTGTGTTGTATATATATACCGTCATTTGTTTTACCGTTTAGTGTTTTTGTTTTTGGCCAAGCATTTTCCAGTGGATGAACTTGTATTCCAGAACATTCTGTTAGGATGTGATCTTCAGACAATAAGCTTTTGAGGCGTACTGCATATGCAGACTTAAGTACACTAATAAAAGTTTTAATTCTGTTTGGCTGGGCAGCCTTCTTTTGGGAGAGTGGGGCATGTTGTAACACTATACTCGCGTCACTATTTCTCAGAATTGGTACAGTATGTCTGATTAGATCTAAAAAGGAATTGGCACTAGCTTAAGTGCAAGGAAAGGAACGGCCCCCTCCTACCTCCAGGCCTTGGTCAAACCCTACACCCCCCCCACGACCGCTACGCTCTGCTACCTCGGGACGACTGGTTGCCCCGTCACTCCGAGGCCCCTGCGGTCGATCGACACGGTCACGGCTCTTCTCTGTCCTGGCCCCGCAGTGGTGGAACGAACTGCCCACTGACGTCAGGACAGCAGAGTCACTGCCCATCTTTCGTCGCAGGCTCAAAACTCATCTCTTCAAGAAGTACTACAACGATCCACCCTCTTAAGCACCTATTGTATTTTTAGTTTGCTATTCTTGCACTAGATTATGCTCTTAGTCACTTGTTTTAGAAAGAAGATGCACTTGTGAGTTCTGGTGGGTAGTAGTACACCGACTCCCTACGTTAAATGCAATATTGTAGGTTGCTTTGGATAAAAGTGTCTGCTAAATGACTAATGTAATGAGTTATATTCTCCCATACTTTATGGCAAAAATAAAGTTATTGCAAGATTTGAGGGAGAAAATGTAAGCATTTGAAATGGAGTTGTTAAAGGAGACACATTAACCTGTAGCCTGGATGCCAGTCAGGAGAGATCACTTGGCATATGGTTAACATGGAGATTACTTATCTCTATAACTCAAATTTGATTTCGACATTACAATCGTACAGGGAAAGACTAGAACTCCAACACAACCATCAGCATACAATATCCTACAGTCTGAGCTACTGTTGTAATGGTTGAACGTGTGGTGTGTTTTATTTAAAGGGTGGGGGAGCATTTAGTCATGTTTTGGCATGATTTCAGAGATGATGTACTACTTTTCCACCACCAGAGGGCACTATAGGCACACTAACTCAGTATCCCCTTCATGTAGCCAGACTAGTTCTGGAGTGAGGCTGGTGACACACAGGCCTGTCCCTGTGAGGGTGCTTAGGTCTTTCACACACACACACACACACACACACACACACACACACACACACACACACACACACACACACACACACACAGGCTAAGAGCATTACCACCTAGACTACAGTTCTGCTTTAGTAGACCGAACATGTAGCTAATAGGCCGAGTCAACAAAAATTAATCAAGAAAAGAAAATGGACTCCATGTTTGGTGAGGCTGACCCAAAGATATCATCCTCTAGAACCGAGAGAAAAGGTCGCACACTCCAACGCTCCAACGCAATTTTATTTGCCAAAGTTTTGGCAGCGAGCTGGATTCAATAATAGCCTAACTTTAATATAAGCGCTTGGTTCAGACTCGATGACGGTGAGACGGCCAAACTAGGATCTTATCACAGCCCCTAGAGTAGCCTGGAATAAATTAGATGAGCAACAACATTAGTTTTGTAGGCTATTTGGTGGGTCTCCGGTACCAGAGACAGGCCGGCGGGAACTGTGTCGGTTGTTGAGAGACATGCACTGCTGGCTGTTAGTCTGAGTCTTGAACTGGTCAATAATATAAAACTGAACTGGTCAATAATATAAAAAACAAGAACAATTTTCATTCTGAACTCTATAATAATAATAATGATAATTTGCTCTAACCTGGTGAGACCATCTAACCTGGTGAGACCATCTACCCTGGTGAGACCATCTAACCTGGTGAGACCATCTAACCTGGTGAGACCATCTAACCTGGTGAGACCATCTAACCTGGTGAGACCATCTAACCTGGTGAGACCATCTACCCTGGTGAGACCATCTAACCTGGTGAGACCATCTAACCTGGTGAGACCATGCTGATCTAACCTAGTGAGACCACGCTGATCTCGCGAGTCTGACCTTCCTCATATCTACTTGACATTGATCTCCAGAATTCAAATGTGACCATTGTGTTCTAACTGCCAAACTAAAGTTTAACAAGCCTTTTTATCCTCCAAAAATAGTCCAAACAAAGTTCATGTAGTTCAATGTTTTATTTGGAGCATAAAATACCTAGATGTACTTGGAAGAGAGTGACATGGTGTTCACACAGGCTTGTTAAGTATCCTTAGCACAGCCGTCCCTCCTGTCCAATGAGAAGGGTTCGTTAAACGTCCCTAGCACAGCCTTTCAGACGCTGTGGTTGGCTAAATCTTGTGTGCAACTCCGAATATTGGCCCTTATTCATGTTGCAATTAGGCCGGACGTTTTCATGTGGTTTGTCACAGTATCTCCTCTAACCCATATACTCCCCCTTCCTGGATATTGACTCGTACTGTATACCAGTGAGTGTTTCACAATAGGCTACAAATTAATATAGCCTGGCCTACTGCAGGTTACATGTAGGGCCACGGCTTCTCGATGTTTAATCCATAGTGGCACATTAGAGATGTTTATTACCCATTTCAGACAGTGTTTTATGGAAATAACCGCACGTCCATTTCGTTGTCTTGTGGTCAGTATTGATCTGAAAGCCCAGCCCTAGTCCTCCAGCCGGCGTGTTTAAAGCAGACGTGACCTCCATGCCTTGGAGCTGGAGCCGAACCCGAGACCGCCTTCGCCTCACGATGACCTCAAACGACATGAATACAACCTTTTGTCCAACGTTATTGTCGTCCAGCGTTCCGGAGTGATGTCTCTCTACCTCCTTACATTTGACCGTCTTGACCTCTGAAAATAAAACACGGCAGAGGCCTTTTGTGCATCCCGAGGACCTGGTGTAGCTTAATCGTGTATAAGTTACAGGGCCTAATTAAGACGTTGTCCTAACCTATATGTGACCCTGTCGGCGTGACAAAGGACCCTCCAGGAGTCTTTGTGTCGCGGCCGGCTGACTTGGCCAGCAGGCGGGTAGGATGTCTGGGCAAGGCTTTCTCCTGACCGCCTGGCCGTGGAAGAAGCAGGTAACAGGAGCACAGCGGGGGGGCTGGCCAGGTAATTGGCCCCAAATTAGTTTTCCATTCCCAGGCACAGTTACCGCAGGTCCAGGGTCATGACTACAACCTGAACAGGTAGGTTTCTTCAGGGGTCTTTACTGGCCAGAGTGGTCAGACGGTGGTCAGACTGCAGCTGTGTGTTTTGCCTGTACAACAGGCTCTGGCCGTGTCGGTTTTGGAGACGAACCTCCTGCAGTTCCACTGCTGAGCACTAGGGGCAGCGAGACGGAGCCTTAGCTTGGAGAGCCTCTGGAGTCAGCCGGCTGAAAGCAGTGATCGTGTGTGTGTGTGTGAGTGTGTGTGTGTGTTGTACGTTTGACCATAGACTAGAAGAGGCTTTCCTTACCAAAGTGTTGGTATATCAACCGCTCAAAGATGCGATCACGCAGCTTGGGTATAAATGAATATAAGAAATAAATAAAACTGCTGGTGTTTATATGTGGTAGCCTAGGAAATGTCCAGACTAGTCATGAGGGGCCTACGGATGGCAGGAAGGCCCAAACCAAAAGCTAAAGCACTGGCTACATTCTGTTCACTGTCTGTGATAATTGGAAGTGGTCAGATATGGAGGAGACGTTGCTTCCTGTGTTTTAGACTGTCTGCTAAGTGATGTAAAGTATGGCGGTCAGTGAGTGTCCGATGCTTCCACATCTATTATTGTTTGTGTTAAAGATTGTGTTGATTATGTGAACACAAATACAGTAATTCAAATGTGTGAGTGTTACTGTGTTACTGTGTGTGTGTGTGTGTGTGTGTGTGTGTGTGTGTGTGTGTGTGTGTGTGTGTGTGTAGGGAATTCAAGCCATTGAACAGATTATGAGTGATTTCCTAACGGGAGCCAGGGCTGAGGGTCTGGCTAGATGATCATGGGGCCGTATCTGTTTACCCAGCATGCCGTGTGGCGATACTAACTTACTACCCAACTTACTAACCTACTACCTAACCTTAACCAACCCTCACTAACTCTATCCATCTATCTATCTATCTATCTATCTATCTATCTATCTATCTATCTATCTATCTATCTATCTATCTATCTATCTATCTATCTATCTATCTGTCTCTGTCTTTCTGTCTGTCTGTCTGTCTGTCAGTCTATCTATCTATCTATCTATCTATCTATCTATCTATC
>NC_140263.1:3976919-3979907 GCF_949987555.1 Borostomias antarcticus | reverse complement strand
ACATGTTGTGGTGTAGTAACATGTTGTGGTGTAGTAACATGTTGTGGTGTAGTAACAGGTTGTGATGTAGTAACATGTTGTGAGGTAGTAACATGCTGTGGTGTAGTAACATGTTGTGGTGTAGTAACATGCTGTGTATTAACACATTGTGGTCTAGTAACATGTTATGATGTAGGCTAACATGTTGTGGTGTATTAACATCTCATGGTAAATGAACATGTTATGATGTAGTGACATGTTATGATGTAGTAGCATGTTATGATGTAGGGTAACATGTTGGGGTGTAGTAACATCTTATGGTAAATTAACATGTTATGATGTAGTGACATGTTATGATGTAGTAACATGTTTGTGCTGTATTAACATGTTATGCTGTAGTAACATGTTGTGATGTAGGGTAACATGTTGTGGTGTATTAACACCTCATGGTAAATGAACATGTTATGATGTAGTAACATGTTATGATGTAGTAACATGTTGTGATGTAGTAACATCTTGTGCTGTAGTAACATGTTGTGCTATATTAACATCTCATGGTAAATTAACATGTTGTGATGTAGTAACATGTTGTTGTGTAGTAACATGTTGTGGTGTAGTAACATGTTATGATGTAGTTACATGTTGTGGTGTAGTAACATGTTGTGATGTAGTAACATGTTGTGGTGTATTAACATCTCATGGTAAATTAACATGTTGTGATGTAGTAACATGTTGTTGTGTAGTAACATGTTGTGATGTAGTAACATGTTATGATGTAGTAACATGTTGTGGTGTAGTAACATATTGTGATGTATT
This sequence comes from Borostomias antarcticus, assembly GCF_949987555.1. NCBI lineage: Eukaryota > Metazoa > Chordata > Actinopteri > Stomiiformes > Stomiidae > Borostomias > Borostomias antarcticus. The sequence goes on along the minus strand of NC_140263.1, from coordinate 3,979,112 downwards.
AACATGTTGTGGTGTAGTAACATGTTATGAGGTAATAACATGTTGTGATGTAGTAACATGTCATGAGGTAGTAACATGTTATGATGTAGTAACATGTTGTGGTGTAGTAACATGTTGTGGTGTAGTAACATGTTGTGATGTAGTAACATGTTGTGGTGTAGTAACATGTTGTGGTGTAGTAACATGTTGTGGTGTAGTAACATGCTGTGTATTAACATGTTGTGGTGTAGTAACATGTTATGATGTAGTAACATGTTGTGGTGTAGTAACATGTTGTGATGTAGTAACATGTTGTGGTGTAGTAACATGTTGTGGTGTAGTAACATGTTGTGGTGTAGTAACATGTTGTGGTGTATTAACGAGCCCAGCTGAGGGAGCGGGCCAGGCTGTCAGGGCCGGTTAGGCTGTGTGATTGGCTGGCGGAGGATCAGTGAAGAAGCAGCTAATTACAGGAAATAATCAGCTCTGCAACGGAGAGAAAACACTCATCAATAATTAAGGACTTCACACACTGTGTGTGTGTGTGTGTGTTTGTGTGTGTGTGTGTGTGTGTGTGTGTGTGTGTGTGTGTGTGTGTGTGTGTGTGTGTGTGTGTGTGTGTGTGTGGCCTACATTTGGCACAGTGTGCGTTAATTTGTAAAAGATCACAGCTATAAGGTTAAAACAAAGATTGTCAAACAGTAAATTACCCTTGATATCCAGCTCTCAGACAGCTCATTGACCACTGCTGGCGGCCCTAGGACCTTGCAATGTGTGTGTGTGTGTGTGTGTGTGTGTGTGTGTGTGTGTGTGTGTGTGTGTGTGTGTGTGTGAGTGAGTAGGGGGTGTGTCTGACTGTGATCCTGTGTCATTGAGTGTGTGTTTTCCAGCAGCTGATCAATGCTAATTGTCACTTGAGCCTTTCAAGAGAGCTATTCTCAGCCCCCCCCCTCGGCCTCCCAGCCCGCCCCTCGGCCTCCCAGCCCCCGCCCCACAACCCAGCCCCCCCCTCGGCCTCCCAGCCCCCGCCCCACAGCCCAGCCCCCCTCTCTGCACCATGTGACCAGGCCTTTTAGGAAGGAATAATGGACAAGGGGGCGTTATAGGGGGGGGGCTAACAGCTAAATGAATCTGTCACGGTCAGTATTGATGGACAGGGCCAGAGAAGTGATACATGAGATTGGGATTGACTCCCTAATTACTGCACTGGTGATGTGGGGAGGTTGGAAGGCTAGGGGTTAATAATGGAGAGTGAGCCGGGTTCGAAACCATCCCCTATTCCCTTTATAGTGCACTATATAGTGTGTCCGCCATTTTTTGTAGTGTTCGAATTCTCAACGATTCATTTCATTCACTATATAGTCCACTACAAAATACCCACAATTCACGTTGATTTTGAATAGATGTATCTGATGAAACAGAAGTTGGACCAGCATCGAAATAATTACAGGAATTGTTGTAATGTTAGCTAACTGCTTTAGTCACCGACAGCTACCGTTATGTTATGGAAGCTGCTGTTGTGAGCTAACTGGCTGTCACGGTCTTGCAACTTTATAGCTTGCTATTAGCTGAGAACACCATAGTTGACAAAACCACACTTGCACATCATTAGCTAGGATGTGCTAGGCTGGACTGGACTGGGAGAGAGGGCTGGGCTAGGCTAGGCTAGGCTAGGCTAGGCTGGACTGGACTTGACTTGACTTGACTTGGCTGGGTTATTATGATTATTATTATGATATGATTATTATATCATTAACCGTGTTAGCTGGCCTAGTGGAGGTTGGTCTAACATCAGTCCCGTGAGACAACCTCAGCTCACGGTCCTGTCTGTATCTGGGACAACACACACACACACACACACACACACACACACACACACACACTTAACCACTGGTGGATATTACAATTAATTTAGCAAATACTCCAAAATAAAAGCAATTTCCTCCCGCTGGTTGCCGTTGCCTGGAGCACAGGAATCAGATTAGAGGGAAAGAAGGTTAGAACGTCGTGAGGAAGTAGAACGAGCCTGAGATGGAGAACGACACAAGCTGCCCCACTTTAGAACACACGAGCATGTGGGTTAGACTTGATCCCCTCTAGCACGCTATGCTAGCACACTGAGCTAAAGCCTAGCTTAGCCCTCAGTACAGGCATCCCTGACCTTCTGAGCTGGGAGGAAAGGAAAGGAGAAATCAAGGAGAGGAGACGAGGAAA
>NC_140263.1:3969419-3971919 GCF_949987555.1 Borostomias antarcticus | reverse complement strand
GTGTGTGTGTGTGTGTGGGAAGGGGGGTCTGTCTGCTGAGCAGAGCCAAGCAGGCAGGGCAGCACAGGAGAGTGAATCAGAGTAGAGTAGAGTAGAGTAGAGTAGAGTAGAGTAGAGTAGAGTCGAGCAGAGTAGAGTAGAGTAGAGTAGAGCAGAGCAGAGTAGAGTAGAGTAGAATAGAGTAGAGTAGAGCAGAGTAGAGTAGAGTAGAGTAGAGTAGAGTAGAGCAGAGTAGAGTAGAGTAGAGTAGAGTAGAGCAGAGTAGAGTAGAGCAGAGTAGAGTAGAGTAGAGCAGAGTAGAGTAGAGTAGAGTAGAGTAGATTAGAGCAGAGTAGAGTAGAGTAGAGTAGAGCAGAGCAGAGTAGAGTAGAGTAGAGCAGAGTAGAGTAGAGTAGAGTAGAGCAGAGTAGAGTAGAGTAGAGTAGAGTAGAGTAGAGCAGAGCAGAGCAGAGCAGAGCAGAGTAGAGTAGAGTAGAGTAGAGCAGAGTAGAGTAGAGTAGAGTAGAGTAGAGTTGAGTAGAGCAGAGTAGAGTAGAGTAGAGTAGAGCAGAGTAGAGTAGAGTAGAGTAGAGCAGAGTTGAGTAGAGTAGAGTAGAGCAGAGTAGAGTAGAGTAGAGTAGAGTAGAGTAGAGCAGAGTAGAGTAGAGCAGAGCAGAGTAGAGTAGAGTAGAGTAGAGTAGAGTAGAGCAGAGTAGAGTAGAGCAGAGTAGAGTAGAGCAGAGTAGAGTAGAGTAGAGTAGAGTAGAGCAGAGTAGAGTAGAGTAGAGCAGAGCAGAGTAGAGTAGAGTAGAGTAGAGTAGAGCAGAGCAGAGTAGAGTAGAGTAGAGTAGAGTAGAGTAGAGTAGAGCAGAGCAGAGTAGAGGAGAGTAGAGCAGAGCAGAGCAGAGTAGAGTAGAGTAGAGTAGAGTAGAGTAGAGCAGAGTAGAGCAGAGCAGAGTAGAGTAGAGTAGAGTAGAGTAGAGTAGAGCAGAGCAGAGTAGAGTAGAGTAGAGTAGAGTAGAGTAGAGTAGAGTACAGTAGAGTAGAGTAGAGTAGAGTAGAGTAGAGTAGAGTAGAGCAGAGTGCCACACGTGAGTGATTTTGGGGTACATTGTCTTGCTCAAGGACACTTCGGCACAATGACGGGACGTCCGATCGAACCGGGGACCTTGAGAGGCTGGGAGAGGCTGAGAGGCTGAGGGAGGCTGGGAGAGGCTGAGGGAGGCTGGGAGAGGCTGAGAGGCTGAGGGAGGCTGAGGGAGGCTGAGAGGCTGAAAGACAGAGAGGCTGAGAGAGGCTGAGAGAGGCTGAGAGACTGAGGGAGGCTGAGGGAGGCTGAGAGGCTGAGAGACTGAGGGAGGCTGAAAGACGGAGAGGCTGAGAGAGGCTGGGCGAGGCTGAGAGACTGAGGGAGGCTGAGAGACGGAGAGATTGAGAGGCTGAAAGACGGAGAGGCTGAGGGAGGCTGATGGAGGCTGAGAGGCTGAGGGAGGCTGGGAGAGGCTGAGGGAGGCTGAGAGGCTGAGAGGATGAGGGAGGCTGAGAGGCTGAGAGAGGCTGGGCGAGGCTGAGAGGCTGGGGAGTGTTTAGCTGGATTACAGAGGGATTACAGCAGTTTGACAGTGGAGGGAAAAGGCTCTCTGAGGAGGGTCCTGTCTTAATCCTACCATGCATGACTAGGAGCTCTCACTGGGAACAGCGTGTGTGTGTGTGTGTGTGTGTGTGTGTGTGTGTGTGTGTGTGTGAGTGTGTGTAGAGGGGGTTTAACCTGCTAATCCAGTCTGGAGAGACAAAGCTTTCTACGGTGAAATATAATGAAAGAGTGAATGAGGAGAGGAAGGGAGGAGAGGATGAGAGGGGGAAGGAGACGAGGAAGAGAGGGGAGATGGAAAGAAGTGAACTCAAAGCAGACTGTGCTCCCCTCATCACCAGACAGGTGTGTGTGTGTGTGTGTGTGTGTGTGTGTGTGTGTGTGGTTGTGTGTTTGTATGCACATGTTTACAGTATGTGTGTGCGTGTGTGTGTGCGTGTGCATGTGTGCGTGTGTGTGTGTGGTTGTGTGTTTGTATGCACATGTTTATGTGTTTATGTGTGTGTGCGTGTCTGTGTGTGTGTGTGTGTGTGTGTGTGTGTGTGTGTGTGTGTGTGTGTGAGGATAGGTATCAGAGCGAGCCTTGCTTCCTTCAATAAGACAGATTTCCAGCGAGGCGTTGCGTGCGGCGGAGGAAGCCAAACGGAGAAGACTGATAGGCCGACGCCCGACGAGGTTCATCACCGTCACCCGGCGACGGCGCGCTCGTTTGTCATTGGCTGAGGGGCCGTGCACCTGCAGCCCACCTGAGAGGTGTAGGGGACAGGTTGAACGACAGCGTGTCTATTTCATATTTCACACCCCAGCGCCCCTCTGTCTGCCTCTGGTGGGGGGGTGGGGGGGTGTTGGGGGGGAGGTGGAGGGGGGGGGGGGGGGGGGGGGGGGGGTTCGTTGCTCAAGGGGGCGAGAAGATGGCCAGTACATTTCACG
>NC_140263.1:3961919-3964419 GCF_949987555.1 Borostomias antarcticus | reverse complement strand
GACCGCACATGAAGAGAGTACTAACTTGTTGCACGATGCTGAAGCATTTGCAGATATCTTTAAAAAAAAAAGTTGTACAGGCTTTTGAAATGTGACCATTTTGGCAGGAAGCTAATTGCTTCACTATCACACGTGTACTCATGGGTATTCTCCCCCCCAAAGGTTATAAGGACAAGTCATTTTGTTCAGATTTGCAGGATTTGTGGCGTGACAAAAGTTGTCACTTTATGCAAAGTACCGCAGTGCCCATTCCAAACGTGCAAATAACACCCTTTGGCTGCTAGGTGGTATATAAAATGGTGCCCTTGGTAAATGTGTGACACAATGACCTCAATACAGGGTAAATGGTGCTGTCATACCTTTCTGGAAAATTCAGTGAGAAACAGCTACGAACCTTAGCTGGTCATTGGCTGATCTTGCTGGATTTATCAGGTGAGCCAGCCTGTCTGTCTGTCTGTCTGTCTGTCTGTCTGTCTGTCTGTCTGTCTGTCTGTCTGTCTGTCTGTCTGTCTGTCTGTCTGTCTGTCTGTCTGTCAGTCTTTAGGGGGCGTAACCATAGGACCCCATTGCCACTTGAGGCTATATTCGGGACTTTGTTTTCTGTATATTTCGTATCTCCCTAATAAAATGAGGAACTCTGCTTGTGTGTCTGTATCCCGATTTATCAACCAATGGCCACTGTATGAAGTTAATAAGCGGCAGGTGTATTGCTCAGGATCCAATGACATGCATGTGTCACGTGTGAAGTTGTTTACAACAGCGCTTCTCGAGAAATCGTTCAGAATGGCACATGCATGCCATGCATGCAACACTAGCTAACGCAAGGATGCTAGCTAGTTAGCTAGTACACAAGCACCATCCACATATCACAATACCCCTGAGCGCCCGCACGCCTCCACAAATACGGAATACATTCACTCCACAACGAATTTATGAAGAAAATCGTTCTGTGCACAACACTTCCATAGATTAATATTTCGTTTCCCTCAGAACGAAAAGTCACGATATACGGTTGACTAGAGGGAGTCGGAGCTGCGTTGGGGACTATGGTGGAGAGAGACTGAGTCATTAGCAGCCGTGAGCAGCAGATCCAAGGTCAGAGGTCAAGCTGAGGCATCGTGGCTCCACTGCATCAGACCTGAGCCTGGATCAGATATCTCACAGACCGCTGGCTGGAGGCCGGCTCTCCCCAACACAGCATTCGCCAGCCAGATATGAGATCATCATAATGATATCTACATGTACCCCCCCCCCCCTCCCCCCCCTCCCCCTCTCCCCCCTACTCCTCCTCTCCCCCTCCCTCAGTGGCTCGGGGCTCCATTACCCATGAAGCCCCACTCAGGACTGACCAGTGAGGACGGGGGTCAGGGGAGAGGGCAGCGCAGTGCTCTTAACGCCTTCCACAGATGGCGCCGGGGTCAGGGTTCACCTGAGAACCGTCGCTTCCTGTCCATCCATCAGCTTTATGGCAGCCCGGTGTCAACAGACTGAGGAACACTCACATGCGCGCACGCACACACACAGACACACACACACACACACACACACACACGCACTCCTTCCCCTCTCTCTCCCCAATCTCTCCTCCCACCCTCCCTCCCTCTCTTCGCCTCTCAAGTAATGAGTGTCTAATTTACCTAATTAGACCTGAACAGTATTTAAATGATGCACTCACAGAGAGAAAGAGAGAGAGAGAGAGAGAGAGAGAGAGAGAGAGAGAGAGAGAGAGAGATGTTGGCATGCATCAGGCAGACAGACAAGTGAACAACACTGTTTATAACAGAGATGCACCAGGGGTCGAGGGTCGATTCAATCAATTCAGAAAACATATTGAGATTACAATCCAATAATTGAATGAACAACCGGGTATTTATCTCCGCATGTTCAATTAAACTCACTTCCTGAATTGATGGAATGGAACTGAAGTGACCCCTAATCTTCCATGACCCAGCGGTGTGTGTGTGTGTGTGTGTGTGTGTGTGTGTGTGTGTGTGTGTGTGTGTGTGTGTGTGCGCGCTCGTGTGTGTGTGTGACAGGGTGAGACCCGGTCTGTAATCTGCTCTGGGTGTTTGTGTGTGTTAATAATCTGTCATTGTGGAGCAGCTCGTTAGGGTAATGGTGACAGTAAGCACTGTCTGTCCTCCTCTCCTCCAGATCTCTCCTTGATTAAAGCTCTGATCTCCTCCCATGTTCACCCACCTCCCCCTCCGCCTGTCACTAAGTCCCTCCAATAACTGTCACTAAGTCCCTCCAATAACTGTAACTACCCCCTCAATACTGACGCCTGGTAAGTAACTATCAGGTAAGTAACTACCACCTCCAATACTGAGGCCTGGTAAGTAACTACCCCCTCCAATACTGAGGCCTGGTGAGTAACTACCCCCTCAATACTGACGCCTGGTAAGTAACTACCCCCTCAATACTGAGGCCTGGTAAGTAACTACCCCCTCAATACTGAGGTCTGGTAAGTAACTACCCCTCAATACTGAGGTCTGGTAAG
>NC_140263.1:3951919-3954419 GCF_949987555.1 Borostomias antarcticus | reverse complement strand
TTGTGATGAAAGATCAAAAACTGACCAGCACTTTAACAAAGCTAAAAACCATCTGTCCATATTGAACGCTGGAGCTTGTTTCGAGTACCGGCCCCTCTGTAAAGGCCTCGATGTGCTCCGGCTTCGTACGTGGACGTATTTACGTACGTACGCTTCGTACGTGGACGTATTTACAGTACGTACGCTTCGTACGTGGACGTATTTACAGTACGTATGCTTCGTACGTGGACGTATTTACAGTACGTACGCTTCGTACGTGGACGTATTTACGTACGTACGTGAACGCTACGCAAGCATTGTTCACATACTCCACTGTGGACTCGATGTTTAGAAGCTACAGTATGTCCACTAGGAGACAGGTCAGTTTAAAAGCTATGTCCACTAGGAGACATGTCAGTTTAAAAGCTATGTCCACTAGAAGACAGGTCAGTTTAAAAGCTATGTCCACTAGGAGACAGGTCAGTTTAAAAGCTATGTCCACTAGGAGACATGTCAGTTTAAAAGCTATGTCCACTAGGAGACAGGTCAGTTTAAAAGCTATGTCCACTAGGAGACAGGTCAGTTTAAAAGCTATGTCCACTAGGAGACAGGTCAGTTAAAAGCTATGTCCACTAGGAGACAGGTCAGTTTAAAAGCTATGTCCACTAGGAGACAGGTCAGTTTAAAAGCTATGTCCACTAAAAGACAGGTCAGTTTAAAAACTATGTCCACTAGGAGACAGGTCAGTTTAAAAGCGATGTCCACTAGGAGACAGGTCAGTTTAAAAGCTATGTCCACTAAAAGACAGGTCAGTTTAAAAGCTATGTCCACTAGGAGACAGGTCAGTCCAAAGCTATGTCCACTAGGAGACAGGTCAGTTTAAAAGCTATGTCCACTAGGAGACAGGTCAGTTTAAAGCTATGTCCACTAGGAGACAGGTCAGTTTAAAAGCTTTGTCAACTAGGAGACAGGTCAGTTTAAAAGCTTTGTCCACTAGGAGACAGGTCAGTTTAAAAGCTATGTCCACTAGGAGACAGGTCAGTTTAAAAGCTTTGTCCACTAAGAGACAGCTCAGTGAACTTTCTTTGCATTCTTTCTCTCTCAGGTTTACAATGTTGATGATATCTCACCAACTATTCTGGTGAGGCACACACACACACACACACACACACACACACACACACACACACACAAGCGCCACATTACAACATACTACTTTCACCGGACTTATCAGCTGGATGGCTGCTTAGAGTCAACAAATATTGTTGTTATTCTGTCATCGAGTGTGTCACTGTTTAATGAAAAGTAAATAATTTCACAACAACGTGACGCCTCTAATCTTTGAAGAGAAAATGATCAACATGATAAGAGCCTGTTTGTGTGGGAATCAAAAAAAACAACAGCTCAGAAGCTCCCGTTCTAATCCCTCGGTGTCGCTCACATAGAGACGTATTCACGAGTCACATCCTGTAGGTCTCACATATCATCCTGTCTGATGGCGTGTTGTTCAGATACTGTCACTGAGGGACGTGCGTGCGTGTGTGTGTGTGTGTGTGTGTGTGTGCGTGTGTGTGTGCGTGTGTGTGTGTGTTTGTGTGTGTGTGCAGACAGCTTATGAGCAGTGTTATTTAAGAGAGAGAGCGAGATAGCAGCTCTGGGTTGGGGAACAGTAATGACTATTAAAGCTGTTGTTTACTAGTCTGCCCGCTGACTCCGCCCACCAGCCTCAGACAACACCGGAACGTTCTTCATATCAAATCATTAAAAATGAAATCATTGTAAATGAAAAGAACAATTCCATGACATTAATGAAAATATAATTCAGGAAGAACAAAGTGTGTGTGTGTGTGTGGGGGGGGGGGGGGGGGTGTGCGTGTGGCTGTGAATGTGTGTGTGTGTGTGTGTGTGTGTGTGTGTGTGTGTGTGTGTGTGTGTGCTAGGCCTCAGGACTCTCCTAAAAGCATCACCTCTCCACTGCTCTTTTCTGAGTTCTTGCTGGAACCAGCGATCTGTGTATAAACATCCTAATCTGGTCACTCCCAGCGACGTGTTTGAGGGGATTACATCTGGATCAGGGGATTACACAATTAATACTGGTCTGGGAAGCAGGGGAGTGTTCCTGGGGGGGACAGTGAGAGCAGCAACTACACCAGGCAGGCAGAAACACAGGCAGTCCCCCCACCCCACCCAGGACCAGGACCAGACCAGTCCCCCTACCCCACCCAGGACCAGGACCAGGACCAGTACCCCCACCCAACACTAGGACCAGTCCCCCCACCCTACCCTAACCAGGACCAGGACCAGGACCAGTCCCCCCACCTCTCCCAGGACCAGAACCAGTCCCCCCACCCCACCCAGGATCAGGACCAGGACCAGTCCCCCCACCCCACCCAGGACCAGAACCAGTCCCCCCACCCCACCCCCACCCCACCCAACAACAGGACCAGTCCCCCCACCCTACCCACCCAGGACCAGGACCAGTCCCCCCACCCCACTCAACACCCGGACCAGGACCAGTCCC
>NC_140263.1:3889419-3946919 GCF_949987555.1 Borostomias antarcticus | reverse complement strand
CTCAGTGTAGACTACTTTTTTTTCCAGAGGGCCATGTTATGCGGATGGTATAGGCTACTGCCGTTTATTTTTTAATACTACTGACTAAGATATGAATCACTTAAAAATGAGAAATAGCTCGTAAAGTATCAAATTACAGAGTAGACTTCATTAAAAGCATGCACCCCTGGAAGTAGCCTACCTTAGTTTCGCTTTCCCATCACATTTAAGCAAAATATTAGTCTTTTTTATACCCTACATGCCAATATTTATGCATGCCACCAGTTCCGTTTCTGTTAAATGCACATCGCGTTTTTTTTTTATTGTAACCAATGACAATTCATCTTTTTGCATTTGATTTATTCAGTTATATTAATGAGTGAATTACCAGCGCTATTATCAGTGGGAGTAACGGGGCGTTTGTGTGGGCTGTCTAATCTGTCCCCATAGCCTCGGGCTGGGGGCCCCTACAGCAGCAGACTGCCCCCTGCAAGACCGTCCGGGTTAACCCAGCAAACACACAACGTCAGGGAGACGTTCAGATCATGTCTTAATAACGTCCGTCGGTCCTGAACCCCGTGTGTACGTCTGCTGGACCCCTCAGTATTCAAACGTCTGGCTTGGACCCCTCTAAGACGTCTGTGGACGTGCAGAACGGGTTCAATATCTGAACGTCTAAAAAAAACTTTCATTCTGGCTCCTAATTAGATGTCTTTGGACGTCTGAAAAAGACAAAAAAGACATCTAAAATACGTCTTTTAGACGTGTCTTTGCTCAGTGGGATGTATCAATAGCGTCGGATATAAGAGAATCTGTACAGATGATCACCATTTTTTATCCCTATCAAAACATATTTTAATTCAAATTCCACGTGTCTTTCTCACAGTTTGGAGGCTGTAATCTCGGCTATGCATCCCCAGACCGAACCTCAACCGGGATCCCTCCTCTATAGACTGTCCCGTTTTTTATTCCCGTTAATTCCACGCCGTTCGAGGGGCCGTGTGACGTCAGATAACCCCCCCAATCCACCGGCATCCTCAGCACCGCGTCTTGTCATTGTCTCTCCCGGTAATCACGCAATCAAGACTAATGGGAAAAGTAAATGTAAACCATATTAATAATATTTAAATCCCCCTCTCCTCCCAATCTAGTTAAGATTCACAGATGAAGAAGCATTTAGACTTGTGATTTAGTGATAGAGCTGAAGTATTAAATAAGGATTAGGCTGTAATCCAGGCCAGTGCACCAGAAGTGCAGCCCTACATCTGCTTTTAAATCCCCAGCAGGATGCTGGCTGTCAATGAAACACAGGTAACATAAAATAAGACAGAGATATCCTACAGAAAAATAAAGTTGTGGAGTTGACTATGCGTTTCTCCTCTGCGTCTGAGAATCTCCTGTTTTGATGTTGATATTAATAAGAATACATTCCTGGATGACATACTACACACCCCGGACATGTCCCGTGTGTTGACGGATATGGCTTTAAATGTCTTAGTCTCACTTAGTCTTGTAGCTCTTAATTTATATGTTTTTTTTTTGATTGACCCTCAAAGGTCACACAAGCAATTCTTTTTTAAACGCATGATTAATTTCACAGTAGGGCAACCGCTTACAGAGATGACGTCTAATGCATTATGGAAATGTGAAATGAATCTCTGGCCCAGTCTAAAAGGTCTATACATTAGCCCTGCTGTCTTTAGACCGCCTAGTGCTGCAACCTGGCCTGCTATAGCCTAGAACTACACGAGCTGAGAAGAAAATAAGTTTGCTTTAAAATAACATGCATGCCCTCTTAAGTTCCCCCGAAATATATAAATCAATTAAAAACATGTGTTCTTCTTTGAACGTTATTCAATAGTAGCCTACTGTTGTGACGATGCATTACTGCAGGGAGCAACTTGCATAGCCTACTCAGAGTTATGGACGAATAGTGTTAAAATTGTTAGTGCATCATGTGCATGCTTCACACGCCTCTGTGCGATATTCTGCATTTTATTTCATTTTTCTTATTGTCCTCTTTGAAAGGCAGGATGATTGTCCATCCGTCTATAGTCTTCTGATGCCTCCACGGAGCCGCGAAACAAAAAAAGGGGGGTGACATCTAAATTGGTTTAAAGGGAAGCAGATGGGGCTCTGCTGTCACGGGACGCTTAGGTTTGGGCCAAAAGAGGACCTTTTATATTTATTGACATAATTACAGAAAATGAATAGGGACAATATTATAGGCCTACACTTGATAAATCAATAGCATAAACGAAAAAGCTAGATTTAAGCTCTGCTTATTTGATTGGCTATTCAAGGGTAGACCTTATGTGATGTCAATTGTGGATTTATGGAGCTTATGGTGTCTATTTATGTCAATACAACTTCTTTTTCTACTAAAAGGTTAGGATATAAAATTGTAGCATGTTCTTTCATATTGCATATACCATTTAGCCTAGTGAAATAGAATAGGCTCGTATGCATGATGACATCTAAAGGCCTAAGCAGATGATAAACACTTAATCTACAATCCTTTCATTGATAAACTCTAAATGCTTTGCTTTGCTATTCAATTAATTTCAATACCATCGTGTTTTTTTTTCTATGCAATGAAGTTAGATGTCATAATCCAAGTGAACATCAATACGAAACGGTTTACGGTAATTGATGAGTCGTTCTGTCTGCGAAGCTGTCATCCGTTTCGGATGATCCGGTTAACACCTCCGTTTTCGATTCCGGCTGATGGGGAACATATGCTGCCCCGGTAATGATGAAGAAACGGGGGCCCGTTATTGCCTTTCACACCGTGGATCGAATTTAGGACGGAGGATGTTTAATACCCAATTTTCTTCATTCAGGAAAATGACTACAGAGGAATTGTGTTCAAAATTGTCGCAAAAACATCCGCTGATTAGAGCAATAACCATCACATTACCGGAATCACCGGAATCACACTCCGGTCTTTATGGCCGTGCCCCGGTGAGAATCTGCACGGGCCTCTTCTTGATTGACGCTATTCAATGGCGTAGCTGCAAATATTATTTTACAATATCGCCGGGAAATATTAGGAAATATTATAATTGAGATTCGACTCGTGACATTTCACAGTTTTACTGTCGCAAATGGACATTTCATGTTTTCCATAGATGATAATGTGATGAGAGAGGGGATATCTGTCTTTAGAGGGAAATCCTACAACCTAACGATGTAGAGAATAAGACATTTTATTGATGTCAATCTCAAAACTAATTTGAGACAGAGACAATTCATTTTTTATGGCTACAAAAAAGATTCTGTACTGTTATTTTTCAGAATATATATACGGACTACACAGTTTGGGCTACTCATTACAGAAATAGTATTTGTAGATAGTGCCTAATGTTTAGGCTATTCATCCCCATGTTGTGTGTAAACTAACCCCAGGTGTGTGTGTGTGTGTGTGTGTGTGTGTGTGTGTGTGTGTGTGTGTGTGTGTGTGTGTGACGTCATTGGCTGCTCGCGGAGCAGGAGAGGAGATCAGAGCGCGCGCCAATCAAGGAACACCTGCGGCCGGGCGCGTGCGACGCGTTTAAAGGGAATAGAGCGTGCGCGCGCAACTCAGTTACTCACAACTCAGCTCGCGATTACATCCTCTGAACACACGAGCTTCTTCTTTTTACAGTACATTTTTTAATTTACAGTAATTAATGAGCGATTTTTTGTAGTTGCATTGGTTTGTGCGCAGCTGATTGTGACGGGAGGACAGGCATGTTTTTGATTTTGTAACATTGGGATTTCTCTCGAGCTTTAGAGAAGGTAAGATACAGATACAGATACAGTAGACTAACACGTGGCACACTATGGTGTTACTTTTGTGATAACTAAATCTACCTCGCGTCTGTATTATTATTATTATTAAGCCTATTATTAGGCTTTTATTATTAGCCTATTATTGTTAATGTTATTATTATTAGGCTATTATTATTAACTAATGCTTGATTTTCTTTATTATTGTTGTTATTATTGTTAGGCATGGGCTATTTGTAGCCTACGTTTATAGCTAATAGGTCTAATAATAATAATAATAATAAAATAATAATAATAATAGGCTAATAATAATAATAATAATTCGTATTATTACTGTTAAGCTATTATTTCTGTTATTGTGCAGTGTAACAGTGGGCTATTTAGGTTCAGTTGAAATAACGCATTCCGGTAGTGTCCCGGTTTCCCTCAGTGGAAACAGGATCAAATAAGACTAATGATTGTTAAATGTTCTTTTAACTTCTGGTAATATCACATCTCGCTTGTCCAGTTATTTCAAGCTGGGTTTTCCTTCCCTGGTCATCTGGTAAACAGGCCTTTCAGCCACAAACCGGGGTCACTCAATAAAACGGACATAGTTGTCTACAATAAGCCTGATACACAGTAGCCTACATTTACATTCACATTCACAGATTTGTAAAATAGATTTAATACGATTTTCAGTAAAGGCAAATGCATTTTCATCAGTTCATCATCGTCGTTGATTGATTGAAACAACATTGAATATAACTATCTAATTTGAAAAGGACCGCCCGGTAGTCTATCTCACCAGGACGTCCGTCTCATCCCGTCACTTTCTAACCGTCTCTTCTAAGACTTGTAGTTTGTAAAATAGCTGCTTTGTATTAGAGACAAGCTGCATTCTCAAAAATAATAATAAAGCTCCTCAAAAAATGTATGAAATATGAAAAATGAGAAAACCAACAATATAAAACATAAACAAATGGAAAGCTTGTGAGTCATCCTGTTATTATGGTTTTATTTGTCTTATGAAGATCATTTTGGCTCAGTTTAAAAAAAGATATACTTTCAATATCATTCAACAGCTGTTCAGTTGGGTGAACTGTCCCTTTACTCGTCTGTCTGCTCTGTGTTCCCCTAGAGAGGTGCCTGTACCCCCGCGGCATGGCCACACCCCTCCTCCCTGGACCCAACGACATCGCCATGACGACCCCTCCCGGCCCCTTCCAGACGGACCCCCTGACCCCCCCTCGCGCCGCCCCCCACCCCGTCCACCACCACCCCCCGCCCTCACTCTCCCTCAAACCCAACCAGGTGGGTCAGGTGGTTCTGTACGGCGTTCCCATCGTCTCCCTGGTCATCGACCACCAAGAGCGCCTGTGCCTGGCGCAGATCTCCAACACGCTGCTCAAGAACTACAGCTACAACGAGATCCACAACCGCCGCGTGGCCCTAGGCATCACGTGCGTCCAGTGCACGCCGGTCCAGCTGGAGATCCTGCGTCGGGCGGGCGCCATGCCCATCAGCTCGCGCCGCTGCGGTATGATCACCAAGCGCGAGGCCGAGCGGCTCTGCAAGTCCTTCCTGGGGGAGAACGCGCCGCCAAAGCTGCCCGACAACTTCGCCTTCGACGTGTCGCACGAGTGCGCGTGGGGATGCCGGGGAAACTTTATCCCGGCGCGCTACAACAGCTCGCGGGCTAAGTGCATCAAATGCTCGTACTGCAACATGTACTTCTCCCCCAACAAGTTCATCTTCCACTCCCACCGCACGCCGGAGGCCAAGTACACGCAGCCCGACGCCGCCAACTTCAACTCCTGGCGCCGCCACCTCAAGCTGACGGACAAGACGCCGCCCGACGACCTGGCGTTCGCCTGGGAGGACGTCAAGGCCATGTTCAACGGCGGCAGCAGGAAGCGCGCGCTGCCCTCGCACTGCGGCGGGGGGGGCGGGCTGAAGGGCGTGGGCGGCGTCCTGCCTCACATGATGGCGCCGCCGGAGCTGGGCGGGCAGAAGCGGGGCAGGTTCGAGGACGACGACGACCTGGACGGGAACGGACTCTCCCCCCGTAAGGCGCCGCGAAGCTACCCGCTGATTCCCGTGCCCAGCAAAGGTTTCGGCGTGCTGCACAAGTTCCCGCCCGCCTCCCTGTTCCCCAACCCCTACTCTTTCCCATCCTTCGGCCTCTGCCCTCAGAAGAAGGAGGATGGCGAGGCTACTAGCGGTCAGAAGCCGACGGGGCTGTCCGGTTTGCTGTGGCCGGGACGCAAGGACGCCTTCTACCCCCCCTTCTGCATGTTCTGGCCCCCCAGGGCCGGCGCGGGCATCCCGGTGCCCACCTACCTCCAGCCCCAGCCCGGCGCGCTGACCTCCCTGACCGAGAGCCCCTCCCTCCGACAGGCCTTCCTGGACCTGTCCGACCCGGCCGAACCCGCGGCGGGGGCGGGCGCCAGCATGGCCGCCGCCGCCAGGCCCGGCCTGTTCGACCCCGAGTGCCCGGCGGCGACCCCCGACCTGCGGCCCGTGACCTCGGAGGGCTGGCTGAAGCTGCTGGACCACGCCCCGTCCCTGCAGGCCAGGAAGAGCAGCTACCACTCCGCCTTCCGGCCCGTCGTCAAGGACGCGGAGAGCATCGCCAAGCTCCACGGCAACGCGGCGGCGGCGGCGGAGGAGGAGCTGGCGTCGGAGCGGCGTCTGTCGCCGACGACCAGCTGCAGCTACGGCAGCGAGAGCGGGGGGGAGGGCGAGGGAGACGGGGGCGACAGCGAGGAGGAGGGGGAGGTGGACGTGGAGACCAAGCAGGACGAGGAGGAAGAGGAGGAGGTGGAGGAGGAGGAGGGGCGGGGCTTCGGCAGAGCGCCGCCCGCGCCGCCGACCTGCAGCGGCCTGCACCCGAGAGGCCTGTCCGAGGGCGGGGAGGACAGGGGGCTCTACCCCCCCTCCGCCACCCCCCCGGGCCCCGTCCACGCGGACGACGACCCCCCACGCCCGACAACGCCGACCCCCAGCCTCCCCACCCCCAGCCCACCCCCACACATACCGGAGGAGGTCGCCTACAAAAACGTAAATATCCCCTCAGGCCACTTTAACTAATTATTATTTAAATGCCTCAGCAGGCCTGCCTGGTCTGATCTGCATAACCAGATTGATAGCCGGAGCTCCCCGTGGATATGAGATATTCACAGCGCTGTGATCTGCGCTAATAGACCCGGGCAGGGATTGTTTAATGTAGACAAGGCTGTTTTGTTCTCCGCTTGTCACATCTGCCTGTTAGCGTGTTTAATCTTTCACCTATCGAGGCCACATTAGCCCGGCGCCGCCAGAGGGCGTAGAGAGAGGGAGAGAGAGAGAGGGAGAGAGAGAGAGCGAGAGAGAGAGGGAGAGAGAGAGAGGGAGGGAGAGAGGGAGGGAGAGAGAGAGAGAGAGAGAGAAAGAGAGAGCGAGAGAGAGCGAGAGAGAGGGAGAGAGAGAGAGAGAGCGAGAGAGAGAGAGAGAATTATGATGTACAGTACTGTCGTTGTCCAACAGGCTGGGTTTCTGCATAGTAACAGGTAACAGTGTGTGTGAGCAGCCTGTGTGGGGGCCGTTGCTGTTGTCGTCGTGCTCCCGCGGTACCGTGTCTCTCTGTGGCCCCCGGGGGCCCCTAAGGGCCAGCGCGTCTCTAACCTCCCCTGTCCTGTCCCCTCTCAGGAGGGCCTGCCCGCGTACGTCAAGGACGCCTCCGTCCACTCAGGTGAGTCGACTGTGTTTCCACCTGGCTGTGTGACAGTAATGTATCCCAGCATCCCCCGCTGTGCTCCTCGGCCCCCTTCGCCCCACCGAGTCGATGTTCTCTGTTCTCCACACAGCTGAGTCCTCCTAGTGTTCAGTTGAGCAGCTGGACTAATGGTCCCTGTGCTGTGTGTCCCTCTCCTCCCTCCGTCCGTGTGTCTAGATGACAACAAAGAGCAGAGCGGCTTCTTCGTGACAGAAACCGACACCGTGAGACCGGAATACTGGAGGGAGACTTCAGGTACACACACACACACACACACACACACACGCACGCACACATACACAGATGCGCACGCACACGCACACTCACACGCACACATACACGCATACACACACACACACGCACGCACGGATGCACCCACAGACACACACACACACACAGACACACACACACACACGCGCGCATACACACACCCACCCACACCACTTGAGGAAGAAGACTCCAGGTCCAAAACCCGCCATCACGACCTGATCCGACCCCCGGCAGGACCGAGCCGGTCGTCCCAGAGCGCCGGCCGCCACACCGCCACGAACAGATGACAGAGACACAACAGAACCGCCACAGAAATGGAGCAGCTTCCCGGTGCTCGCCGTCCCAGCCTGGCTGTATTCTAGTGGGAGCCATCACAGTTCAACACACTATCAGCTCCACAGCCGCCGTCGTAACAATATCGCCGGGACATAATTGCCTTCTCCTCCGCCAACCCCTCCATCCCAGAGATCGGCGCCTTATTGCCTTTTTATATCTGTCAGGGAGACATTAAAAGTGTTTTATGACATCTACGCCAACATTTATATTATCTATCCCATAATGATCTCCTCGCATAACGTCTAATGTATTTCAAAAAATTACCACGAAACAAATTAAACGAAACCACCTTTGCCTGATTGCCGCGCGTCTCCGAGGGGACGGGCGGGAACGTGATTAGGGGCACTGATTCCGGGGACCGGGGCGGCCCCGTCTTAAAAGGACTTCTGTTTCTCGGGAGAAAAATAATCTAATTTTCCATTTATGTAATGCAAACTGCCTCGGCTTTGACTATTCACGGTTAATTGACTGTCAAACGAGGTTGTTATCCTCGGGCGCTGTCTGCAAATGTGCTTGTCAAATGAGACAGAGAGAGGAGAGGAGAGGAGGAGGAGAGGAGGAGGGCGGCCGGCTTCTCTCTAATGAGCCCAGCGCAGGCAGGCTTAAGGAGGGAGGAGAAAGAGAGAGAGAGAGAGAGAGAGAGAGAAGATTATACACACACAAAATGTGCCAGATCGCTTCATTTAAGGCATTCGATTTGCCTCATTGTCACAACTCGTACACAGCTTGCGTGCACACACACACACGCACACAAACACACACACACACACACATACACACACACACACATCTACATTTTGAGGGTTTTTAGATTCACAGCGGTGTGCGATGGGGAAGCTGTTGACCTTGCGCAGTCAGTGGGATGTTAGAGCAAGATGTTAGTGTGGTTTAGCCTGCCTGGAGACCGAGGCTCTACAATCACCCCTAACAGCGTAAACAACAACATCGGCAGCACTCAAATATATGATGATGACAATACCAATCTCAGATGCAGGCCGCAGTTATTTATCCTATTTGTTAGCCGCAGTTTTGCGTTGCCTAAAATTCAGGTTTTACATCTTGAGTAGTACAATTATAGTTCTCAGTTTCAATCAAAAGTATTGTTATTTCTTAATCGTGGTGATTGTTGAGTGGAGCACGACTCGTTCCCTGGGAATGAGAGAGAAGGCTTGGAAACGTGTGTTTAGACTGACACCTAGTGGAGGAGGAGGTAACTGCAGGCAGGCTGCGGTCTATGAAGATTCACTGCATCGTGTTTGAGGATGGGTTGACTAGCTGTGCTACTGATGAATGGGATTTTAGGCTACTTAAATGAATCATAATCAAGACGTATTCATTTCCTGTCAGGTGATCAAACACAAGACACAACATCCCCCGTGTCGCTGAAGAAGGATGTTGAGAGCATGGAGAAAGGTAAGCACCCGCACACACACACGCACGCACGCACGCACGCACGCACGCACGCACGCACGCACGCACGCACGCACGCACACACACACACACACACACACACACACACACACACACACACACACACACACACACACACACACACACACACATTCAGTGTCCACCCTGTTGTTGATTGATCATTCAAGACTCTCCTACGTTCCATGTTCTAAATCCCGCCTGGTTCTAATTCCGCCTGGTTCTAATCCCGCCCGGTTCCAATGTGTGTTCCTCTGTTTTGGGTTCTCCAGAGGAGCTACAGAAGGTTCTGCTGGAGCAGATCGACCTGCGGAGACGACTAGAACAGGAGTTCCACGCTCTGAAGGGAAACTCTCCGTTCCCCGTGTTCCGTACGTAAACCCGTTCTCTACCTCCCTCCTCCACCCCTCCCTCCTTCCCATCCTCCATCCTCCACCCCTCCCTACCTCCCTCCTCCACCCCTCCCTCCTTCTCTACCTCCCTCCTCCACCCCTCCCTCCTTCTCTACCTCCCTCCTCCACCCCTCTCTCCTTCTCTACCTCCCTCCTCCACCCCTCCCTCCTTCTCTACCTCCCTCCTCCACCCCTCCCTCGGTCTCTACCTCCCTCCTCCACCCCTCCCTCCTCCACCCCTCCCTCCTCCTCTACCTCCCTCCTCCACCCCTCCCTCCTTCTCTACCTCCCTCCTCCACCCCTCCCTCCTTCTCTACCTCCCTCCTCCACCCCTCCCTCCTTCTCTACCTCCCTCATCCACCCCTCCCTCCTTCCTACCTCCCTCCTCCACCCCTCCCTCCTTCTCTACCTCCCTCCTCCACCCCTCCCTCCTTCCTACCTCCCTCCTCCACCCCTCCCTCCTTCCCATCTCCCTCTCCTCATCCTCCATCCCTCACTTTATACCTACCCCCTCCACCCCTCCTTAATTTTTCTTCCTTCCTTCCTCCACCCCCTCTCTCCTTCTCTACCTCCCTCCTCCACCCCTCCCTCCTTCTCTACCTCCCTCCTTCATTCATTTCTCATCCCTCTCTCCTTCTCTACCTCCCTCCTTCCTATCTCCCGCTCCTCATCCTCCATCCCTCACTTAATACCTACCCCCTTCCCCTCCTCCTTCTTATTTCTTCCTTCCTTCCTCCACCCCCTCTCTCCTTCTCTACTTCCCTCCTTCATTCTCTTCTCATCCCTCTCTCCTTCTCTACCTCCCTCCTCCGCCCCTCCCTCCTTCTCTACCTCCCTCCTCCACCCCTCCCTCCTTCTCTACCTCCCTCCTCCACCCCTCCCTCCTTCTCTACCTCCCTCCTCCACCCCTCCCTCCTTCTCTACCTCCCTCCTCCACCCCTCCCTCCTCCTCTACCTCCCTCCTCCACCCCTCCCTCCTCCTCTACCTCCCTCCTCCACCCCTCCCTCCTCCTCTACCTCCCTCCTCCACCCCTCCCTCCTTCTCTACCTCCCTCCTCCACCCCTCTCTCCTTCTCTACCTCCCTCCTCCACCCCTCCCTCCTTCCTATCTCCCTCTCCTCATCCTCCATCCCTCACTTTATACCTACCCCCCACACCCCTCCACCTTTTTTCTTCCTTCCTTCCTCCACCCCTCTCTCCTTCTCTACCTCCCTCCTTCGTTCTCTCCTCATCCCTCTCTCTCCACGGCTCCTCGGTTATATTGCCTTGTGGGATCGAGTGCGTTCCCATCATTAAGGTGTGCTTCTCTCTCCTGTGCAGATAACTTCCAGGAGCAGATGAAGAGAGAGCTGGCCTACAGGGAAGAGATGGTGCAGCAGCTACAGATGGTGAGATCACTAAAGCAACCGACGAAATCTCTCTCCGTTAGACAGGATGTATCGCTGTTAGTCTGTATCTCCGTTAGTCTGTATCTCTGTTAGTCTGTATCTCTGTTAGTCTGTATCTCTGTTAGACTGTATCTCTGTTAGTCTGTATCTCTGTTAGTCTGTATCTCTGTTAGACTGTATCTCTGTTAGTCTGTGTCTCTGTTAGACTGTATCTCTGTTAGACTGTATCTCTGTTAGTCTGTATCTCTGTTAGTCTGTATCTCTGTTAGTCTGTATCTCTGTTAGTCTGTGTCTCTGTTAGTCTGTATCTCTGTTAGTCTGTATCTCTGTTAGACTGTATCTCTGTTAGTCTGTATCTCTGTTAGTCTGTATCTCTGTTAGTCTGTATCTCTGTTAGTCTGTATCTCTTAGTCTGTATCTCTGTTAGTCTGTATCTCTGTTAGTCTGTATCTCTGTTAGTCTGTATCTCTGTTAGACTGTATCTATGTTAGACAGGATGTATCTCTGTTAGTCTGTATCTCTGTTAGTCTGTATCTCTGTTAGTCTGTATCTCTGTTAGTCTGTATCTCCGTTAGTCTGTATATCTGTTAGTCTGTATCTCTGTTAGTCTGTATCTCTGTTAGTCTGTATCTCTGTTAGTCTGTATCTCTGTTAGTCTGTATCTCCGTTAGTCTGTATCTCTGTTAGTCTGTATCTCTGTTAGTCTGTATCTCTGTTAGTCTGTATCTCTGTTAGTCTGTATCTCTGTTAGACTGTCTCTCCGTTAGTCTGTATCTCTTAGTCTGTATCTCTGTTAGTCTGTATCTCTGTTAGTCTGTATCTCCGTTAGTCTGTGTCTGTTAGATAGTCAGACTGGCTGAGTAGTTTCACCGTGCTCGTCATGATGTCATCTATCACATGTGCATCTGTTAGATAGCACCGCGGAGACAGACAGGCTGTGTTTGTCTTACACACACACACACACACACACACACACACACACACACACACACAGACACACACACACACACAGACACACACACACGCACACACACACACACACAGACATGACGGAGAACTGGTGTCTAGAGCAGATGGATGTATCTGAAGAGCGAAGACACACTAAGAGACGCACTGTCATTATCCTCCTGACTTCACATCAGCAACTACACAACTACTGCAGTACTATTAGTATTATACTCCAGAACTACTGCAGTATTATTAGTATTATACTCCAGAACTACTGCAGTATTATTAGTATTATTCTACAGAACTACTGCAGTATTATTAGTATTATTCTACAGAACTACTGCAGTACTATTAGTATTATACTGCAGAACTACTGCAGTACTATTAGTATTATACTACAGAACTACTGCAGTATTATTAGTATTATACTGCAGAACTACTGCAGTATTATTAGTATTATTCTACAGAACTACTGCAGTATTATTAGTATTATTCTACAGAACTACTGCAGTATTATTAGTATTATACTACAGAACTACTGCAGTACTATTAGTATTATACTACAGAACTACTGTAGTATTATTAGTATTATACTACAGAACTACTGTAGTATTATTAGTATTTTACTACAGAACTACTGCAGTATTATTAGTATTATACTACAGAACTACTGCAGTATTATAAGTATTATACCACAGAACTACTGCAGTATTATTAGTATAATACTACAGAACTACTGCAGTATTATTAGTATTATTCTACAGAACTACTGCAGTATTATTAGTATTATACTACAGAACTACTGCAGTACTATTAGTATTATACTACAGAACTACTGCAGTATTATTAGTATTATACCACAGAACTACTGCAGTATTATTAGTATTATACTACAGAACTACTGCAGTATTATTAGTATTATACTACAGAACTACTGCAGTATTATTAGTATTATACCACAGAACTACTGCAGTATTATTAGTATTATACTACAGAACTACTGCAGTATTATTAGTATTATACTCCAGAACTACTGCAGTATTATTAGTATTATACTATAGAACTACTGCAGTATTATTAGTATTATACTACAGAACTACTGCAGTATTATTAGTATTATACTCCAGAACTACTGCAGTATTATTAGTATTATACTCCAGAACTACTGCAGTACTATTAGTATTATTCTACAGAACTACTGCAGTATTATTAGTATTATACTCCAGAACTACTGCAGTATTATTAGTATTATACTCCAGAACTACTGCAGTACTATTAGTATTATACTACAGAACTACTGCAGTATTATTAGTATTATACTCCAGAACTACTGCAGTACTATTAGTATTATACTACAGAACTACTGCAGTATTATTAGTATTATACTCCAGAACTACTGCAGTATTATTAGTATTATACTACAGAACTACTGTAGTATTATTAGTATTATACTACAGAACTACTGCAGTATTATTAGTATTATACTACAGAACTACTGCAGTATTATTATTATTATACTACAGAACTACTGCAGTACTATTAGTATTATACTCCAGAACTACTGCAGTATTATTAGTATTATACTCCAGAACTACTGCAGTACTATTAGTATTATACTCCAGAACTACTGCAGTACTATTAGTATTATACTACAGAACTACTGCAGTACTATTAGTATTATACTCCAGAACTACTGCAGTATTATTAGTATTATACTCCAGAACTACTGCAGTATTATTAGTATTATACTCCAGAGCTACTGCAGTATTATTATCAGGAAACTAATGCATCTCTCCCTCTGTTTCCTCAGATCCCGTATGCAAATATGATCAGAAAAGAAAAGATTGGGGCTCATCTCAACAAGAGCTAAGTGGTGAGAAGAGCCCTGTGTTGATGTTTCTCCTGAATGATCTGCTCATACTACCTGAGTACAGTATAGTAGGTAGACTAAGTACGTACTGGTATAGTCAGGCACACTGTGGTTTTAAGTACAGATCAGGTAGACTTAGTACATATGGTCGGGAAGATGTAGCTCTAAGAGGCTTCTGCTCCCCGTGTCGGTTTGCAGGTTCCTCAGAGCCAAGCTGAGAACCAGCGGAGTTCCTCCCAACGTTAGGAGAGACAGAGACAGGGAGGAGAGACCCTCTGATTGGCGGAGCCCGAGAAGGACACACAGCTCTGCTCTGACAAGCTGACACTTTTTCACACTTCTACAACAACAAACGTGACCTCGTCCCCCAAAGGAAGACAGGCGGAGAGACGGAGAGGACACAGCCTGAGCCAGCTGCTCCCGCTGGGACAGGCAAAGACAATGTGTCCCCACTGTACATGAGCCCTCTGGACCAACACGGACATTCTCCGTCCTCAAATGAGCCCACCTTACCAACATGGCCTCCCTGGCTACCAACGTCTAAAAAGGACACACACCTCCCTAGCTACCAACGTCCAACATGGACACACACCTCCCTAGCTACCAATGTCCAACATGGACACACACCTCCCTAGCTACCAACGTCCAACATGGACACACACCTCCCTAGCTACCAATGTCCAACATGGACACACACCTCCCTAGCTACCAATGTCCAACATGGACACACACCTCCCTAGCTACCAATGTCCAACATGGACACACACCTCCCTGGCTACCAACGTCCAACATGGACACACACCTCCCTAGCTACCAATGTCCAACATGGACACACACCTCCCTAGCTACCAACGTCCAACATGGACACACACCTCCCTTGCTACCAACGTCCAACATGGACACACACCTCCCTTGCTACCAACGTCCAACATGGACACACACCTCCCTAGCTACCAACGTCCAACATGGACACACACCTCCCTAGCTACCAACGTCCAACATGGACACACACCTCCCTAGCTACCAACGTCTAACATGGACACACACCTCCCTAGCTACCAATGTCCAACATGGACACACACCTCCCTAGCTACCAATGTCCAACATGGACACACACCTCCCTAGCTACCAATGTCCAACATGGACACCCACCTCCCTAGCTACCAACGTCCAACATGGACACACACCTCCCTAGCTACCAATGTCCAACATCTCTACATGATGATGATGAAGATGATGTTTCTGTACAGTGACCCTTCTGTGTTTGTTTGTCTCATTCTGACGGCACCAGGGCTGCCCCTCTAGTCCTGGTCCTAGTCCTGGTCCTGGTTCTGGTTCTGGTTCTAATCCTGGTCCAGATCCTGATCATACAGTATGTACTGAATGTAAAAAAAAAAGATGGCTGCATTGAACTTAAATGTCAGAGATCAAGCTAAAGCACTCATACCTCTTGGTTTGGAGGATATAAATCGACATTAAACACAAAATCAATAATGTTATTATTATTTAAAAATGGTTAATGCAAATGTATTTAAATATGTTCTTGTAGTTTCTCTACTATTTATGTGGATAAATAAAAAGTCTATACAATAATGAAACCATATGCATTCTTTCTGCAGACTGGGCGGAGTTCAGCTCATACATGAACTATAGTCTAATACTAAATCCACAGAAATTATAGACGTGCATACATCACATATCTTCTGTATGACAGTCAGGGGGCATAGCGATATGTTTTGATAATGATCATCTGATCAATAAACAAAGTAGGTGCCGTCAATCACGTTGTCTCGCACCTGCTCTGACCTCTGAAACGAGTGCTGTCATCTCACCGAAGAAGGTGACATTTTACACGTGCCACACATAATTGTTGTCACTAAGAGAAAGATGTCATTCAAAAAATAAAATCCATACGATGGGAGTGTAGAGTATGGAGGTCTCAATAGGACAGAGGAGAAGGTTAGAGCAAGGTTGAGGTGATGAATGGTCATACTGCACTCTTTTTGGTAAGCAAGCATACAGTACGAATGGAAGGTGTGAATATTTTGGTGAGGAATGAAACAGTAGACCATGTTTTATTGTATTGCCAGAAGTTTCAGAGAGGGAAGTCTTACAGAACGCCCTATGTACATGACATTGCATTAGTCATTTAGCAGACTTTTTAACAGTTTTATCCAAAGCGACTAACAACTAACACAGGCAATGTGCAAGAATAGCAATCTAAAATACAATAAGTGCTTAGGAGGGAGGATTGTTGTAGTACTTCTTGAAGCTGATGTAAGGCTGGGGAGCGAGATATCAGAATGAATAAATATTCAGGGGATGTGTGTTGGAAACTCCTGGAGTATTTAACGTCAACGAGATTAATACAGATTAAAGATCAGTTTATTTGTAGTATCTGAGTCAAATAGTTTGAGTTCTTTCTTTACTTGTGTTTTTTTGTGTTTCATTTTAGTTGTTTTTGTGTGTTTGGTATGACTGAGTGAGCATGGTGTGTGAGGGGTTAGCTTTTTAATCCACACTCCAGACCAGTGGGGGCACTAATGCACCCAAAAGTTGTTTCTCAACTTCCAAATAAAGCTAAAAGAAGAAGCAGAAGAAGTTATTCGTCAGCAGGATTCAGTCTCTGTAGTGAAGTTGCCAGCATGGCGTTTACTCTGTACGCCCTCCTCCAGACAGCCATCCTCTGTGTCAACGCTGTAGCAGTCCTGCACGAAGAAAGGTTTCTCAGCAAAAGTAAGTGACACTAATCATATTTACATATTTAATCATATTTACATGACTGACCCCACACATCTGGAACAAACTTCCAGAAAACTGCAGGTCTGCTGCAACTCTTGGTTCTTTTAAAACAAGCCTGAAGACTTTTCTTTTTTGCCACTGCTTTCTAAGAGTTATGTTTATCAGTATACTGCACTGTCACTTTTATCCCTGTATTCTATTTGTCCTGCTTTTTGTTTTACATGTCTATAATGACTTGCTTTTTGTTTTAATGCTTTTAATTTGTCCTGCCTTTTGTTTTACATGTCTATAATGACTTGCTTTTTTGTTTTAATGCTTTTAATGTCTCATGTAAAGCACCTTGAATTGCCCTGTGGCTGAAATGTGCTATATAAATAACCTTGCCTTGCCTTACCTTGGTGAATCTCTCTCTCTATATGAATTTCTCTCTGAATTTCTCTCTTTTCTGTTTTGTGTGAAGACCAGGGGTCTTTACTGAATCCTGAAATGCATTTTATTTGATTAAAGCGTCCATGCTAAGTGTGTAAACTGTGTGTAAGTCCTAGCAACACTAATACACTCCCTCTCTCTCAGTCGGCTGGGGGGCGGATCACGGTACCGGAGGGTTCGGCGATGACCCGTCCATCAACGCCCAACTACTGACCCTGATCCGCTCCGTCAGAACCGTCATGAGAGGTATGTGATAGACATGTTATATATATAGATATAGGCTATATAGATATAGGCTATACTCAGTGGCCACTTTAGGTACATCTATACGTACCAGGTAAGCTGCAGGGTTCTCCCAGTGATTCCCTGTGTTCTATGTTCTCTCTCTGATCCCCAGTG
Source organism: Borostomias antarcticus (assembly GCF_949987555.1). NCBI lineage: Eukaryota > Metazoa > Chordata > Actinopteri > Stomiiformes > Stomiidae > Borostomias > Borostomias antarcticus. The sequence goes on along the minus strand of NC_140263.1, from coordinate 3,929,231 downwards.
TTCTATGTTCTCTCAGTGATTCCCAGTGTTCTATGTTCTCCCAGTGATTCCCAGTGTTCTATGTTCTCTCTGTGATTCCCAGTGTTCTATGTTCTCTCAGTGATTCCCTGTGTTCTATGTTCTCTCTCTGATCCCCAGTGTTCTATGTTCTCTCTCTGATCCCCAGTGTTCTATGTTCTCTCTGTGATTCCCTGTGTTCTATGTTCTCTCTCTGATTCCCAGTGTTCTATGTTCTCTCTCTGATCCCCAGTGTTCTATGTTCTCTCTGTGATTCCCAGTGTTCTATGTTCTCTCCCTGATTCCCAGTGTTCTATGTTCTCTCTCTGATTCTCAGTGTTCTATGTTCTGTCAGTGATTCCCAGTGTTCTATGTTCTCTCTGTGATCCCCAGTGTTCTATGTTCTCTCTGTGATCCCCAGTGTTCTATGTTCTCTCTCTGATCCCCAGTGTTCTATGTTCTCTCTGTGATTCCCAGTGTTCTATGTTCTCTCTCTGATCCCCAGTGTTCTATGTTCTCTCTGTGATCCCCAGTGTTCTATGTTCTCTCTCTGATCCCCAGTGTTCTATGTTCTCTCTCTGATCTCCAGTGCCTCTGATCTTGGTGAACTCTGTCTGCATCGTCCTGCTGCTGCTGTTTGGCTGATGGCTGCTGACTGAACCAGACCAGCGTCTCTGACTGACCTCTGAACCCAGACCAGCATCTCTGACTGACCTATGAACCCAGACCAGCATTTCTGACTGACCTATGAACCCAGACCAGCATCTCTGACTGACCTATGAACCCAGACCAGCATTTCTGACTGACCTATGAACCCAGACCAGCATCTCTGACTGACCTATGAACCCAGACCAACATCTCTGACTGACCTATGAACCCAGACCAGCATCTCTGACTGACCTATGAACCCAGACCAACATCTCTGACTGACCTATGAACCCAGACCAGCATCTCTGACTGACCTATGAACCCAGACCAGCATCTCTGACTGACCTATGAACCCAGACCAGCATCTCTGACTGAACTATGAACCCAGACCAGCATCTCTGACTGACCTATGAACCCAGACCAGCATCTCTGACTGACCTATGAACCCAGACCAGCTTCTCTGACTGACCTATGAACCCAGACCAGCATCTCTGACTGACCTATGTACCCAGACCAGCATCTCTGACTGACCTATGAACCCAGACCAGCATCTCTGACTGACCTATGAACCCAGACCAGCATCTGACTGACCTATGAACCCAGACCAGCATCTCTGACTGACCTATGAACCCAGACCAGCGTCTCTGACTGACCTATGAACCCAGACCAGCATCTGACTGACCTATGAACCCAGACCAGCATCTCTGACTGACCTATGAACCCAGACCAGCGTCTCTGACTGACCTATGAACCCAAACCAGCATCTCTGACTGACCTATGAACCCAGACCAGCATCTCTGACTGACCTATGAACCCAGACCAGCATCTGACTGACCTATGAACCCAGACCAGCATCTCTGACTGACCTATGAACCCAGACCAGCATCTCTGACTGACCTATGAACCCAGACCAGCATCTCTGACTGACCTATGAACCCAGACCAGCATCTCTGACTGACCTATGAACCCAGACCAGCATCTCTGACTGACCTATGAACCCAGACCAGCATCTCTGACTGACCTTTGAACCCAGACCAGTGTCTGTGCCTGACCTATGAACCCAGACCAGTGTCTCTGACTGAACTATGAACCCAGACCAGTGTCTGTGCCTGACCTATGAACCCAGACCAGTGTCTCTGACTGACCTATGAACCCAGACCAGTGTCTCTGACTGACCTATGAACCCAGACCAGTGTCTCTGACTGAACTATGAACCCAGACCAGCATCTCTGACTGACCTATGAACCCAGACCAGTGTCTCTGACTGAACTATGAACCCAGACCAGTGTCTGTGCCTGACCTATGAACCCAGACCAGTGTCTCTGACTGACCTATGAACCCAGACCAGTGTCTCTGACTGACCTATGAACCCAGACCAGCATCTCTGACTGACCTATGAACCAAACACCGTCTGACTGAACTAGGACTGTTTGTACCTTCTGACAGTTTGTCCCTCTCCACAAGGGTCAAAAAGGCTAACCTCTAGTGCCCCACAAAGCCTAGAGCCGGCCCTGACTCGCCATTTGTCATTCTGTACATACACATACCACACATTCCTTATCTTTTTGTATTGTTATATATTAACCCATCATTAACAGCATTCCCAGGGCGGGATTTGAACCCATGTCTCCTGCGGGACAGACACCGTTTTAACCCGCTACGCTGATGAAAAGCTAGTTCTTCATCTGTGCCGGTGGACAGTTTATACTGGGAGAGTGAGTTTAACCAACCTGCTAGCTAGTCAGGAGGTTACATATAGACCCACATGTTTATATATTAAATAAGAGCCTACTGTATAAACGCCTGGTCAAGGAAAGCTAGGCTGTTGTTTCTTCTCTATGATATCTGTGATCTTTGGATTGAATTGTTTTTATATCTTTAGCTATTGTGTTACAATTGTTTGTATTGAATAAACACTGATGTGTCTACAGACAGAATCTGCTATCGTGTTTGTTGTGATGAGATCGGATTGTATTGTTCTATGTCATTATCTTAATACCTCCCTAATCTATATTGGTCTTAATCAGATTACAATCTGGATATCAACCATACTTCACAGATGAATAGTGATGTAGTCTCACCATTAACTGAAAAACAGATTGTTTACAACAATTTAAGTATCTCAACACACCACAATCTCAGAGGGATCTCTAACACACACACACACACACACACACAAACACATGCTGTTTGTCAGTGATCGTGGGGAAACATGTTTATTAACAGTAGTTCCACCCTAAGCACATGAAAGAAGAATATCAGTGAATTAACAATATGGGCGGGATTAGAGATTATACATGGTTTTATTTTAGATTAGTGTAATAATCTGTAAGTGGTGGTGGTGCGTCAGCGCTGGTCAAACCTCACAGACACGACAACACGGTGACTGAGACTGGAAAACAAAATGGCTTCATCTGCCCTAACAGGAGTCTGACAGCGTTGAGGAGCACAGCATACTTTTTTATTTTTTATTTTTATTTTTTTTGACAAATGTAAAAGTTTTACAAGCACTTTTCTTTTGGATATTGTAGATATGGAGGCGTGAGGGCAATTTGTTCAAGATACATAAACCTACAACTGGAAAATGTGGACTTTTATTGTGGTGTGGCCTACAATTAATGACCGGAAGAGGCTTTGTGGATTACAAATGGGCAAAATATGTTTTTAGCTTGATAATACCTTTTACCACATTGCATCGTTTAAAATGCACTAATATGATCCATCTAAGTTTTTGTTTTAGATTACATGTTTTTCTCATGTTGAGTGATTATTCTGTTCTATGGATAATGCTCTTATATGATTAATGACCATTGGAAGACAGTGGAAATGTGTGTGCGTATGTGTGCGCATGCATGTGCCAGAAAATGGGCAAACATGTTACAATATTTTTTGTTGTTGAATGTACCCTTTGCTCTCTGCTAATTTTTGGATCATTTTATTTTGCCGTTAACACGATTTCACACATTCACAATAACCAGGCCAGGTCCAGAAGACGATATAGCAGGCGAGGTAGCAGGCGAGAATAGCAGGCGAGAGGTAGCAGGCACATTTTTGAAGTAGCATGCTACTTCTCGCCTGCTATATAGCAAGTAGCAGGCATTTCGGACACGGCCATAGTGTATTTATTCCGGTGTGCTGGGACTACTGCCTCTTGTGGTGGCAACATAGAACTGCAGGTCAACAACGGAACGGAGGGAGGGAGGGACGGAGGAAGGGAGGGAGGGAGAAAGGGAGGGAGGGACGGAGGAAGGGAGGGACGGAAGGAAGGAAGGAAGGAAGGGAGGGAGGGAGGGAGGGAAGGAAGGAAGGAAGGAAGGAAGGAAGGAAGGAAGGAAGGAAGGAAGGAAGGAAGGAAGGAAGGGAGGAAGGGAGGGAGGGAGGGAGGGAGGGAGGGAGGGAGGGAGGGAGGGAGAAAGGGAGGGACGGAGGAAGGGAGGGACGGAAGGAAGGAAGGGAGGGAGGGAGGGAGGGAGGGAGGGAAGGAAGGAAGGAAGGAAGGAAGGAAGGAAGGGAGGAAGGGAGGGAGGGAGGGAGGGAGGGAGGGAGGGAGGGAGGGAGGGAGGGAGGGAGGGAGGGAGGGACAACAAGACAAACGCCATCTACGGTGCGCTGTCTTACAGCCACGCACAAAAAGAAAGAACCGTGTTTCACAGGCAGGTTCACGGGCAGCTTCCTCTCAAAAGACCCCGAAAACACAACGCTGCAGCGGCAGCAGCTGGAGCCGAGGGACCGGTACTGCGTACTTGAATATCTATCTAATCTATATCTAATATTCGTTGGGTAGATACTCTGCTGATCACTGCCACTCATGTAACTTAGATGATGTATCTAACGTTAGCATAGCTATGCTAGGTCGCCTATACCTATTATCTAGCCTCTTTGTGGATAATATGATGCTAGATAGATTAAATAATAAACTATAAACTAGTTAATGTTAATGCTAATGAGTTAAATGTTTGGACAGCGATACAGTGGTTGACTGTGAACTAAAACTTACATTCTCAGCTCTAGTCATGTAAAATATGATCATCTAGATTTAGACCCTGGTTGAAAAGGTCTTGTAGTATATAATATATATATATATATATATATATATATAATCAGTATTATAATCCCCCCAGTGTTCCCAGTGTTCTATGTTCTCTGTGATTCCCAGTGTTCTATGTTCTCTCTGTGATTCCCAGTGTTCTATGTTCTCTCTGGGATTCCGAGTGTTCTATGTTCTCTCTGTGATCCCCAGTGTTCTATGTTCTCTCTGTGATTCCCAGTGTTCTATGTTCTCTCTGTGATTCCCTGTGTTCTATGTTCTCTCTGTGATTCCCAGTGTTCTATGTTCTCTCTGTGATTCCCTGTGTTCTATGTTCTCTCTGTGATTCCCAGTGTTCTATGTTCTCTCTGTGATTCCCAGTGTTCTATGTTCTCTCTGTGATTCCCAGTGTTCTATGTTCTCTCTCTCAGTGATCCCCAGTGTTCTATGTTCTCTCTCTCAGTGATCCCCAGTGTTCTATGTTCTCTCCCTGATCCCCTGTGTTCTATGTTCTCTCTCTGATTCCCTGTGTTCTATGTTCTCTCTGTGATTCCCAGTGTTCTATGTTCTCTCTGTGATTCCCTGTGTTCTATGTTCTCTCTCTGATCCCCAGTGTTCTATGTTCTCTCTGTGATTCCCAGTGTTCTATGTTCTCTCTGTGATTCCCAGTGTTCTATGTTCTCTCTCTCTATGTTCTCTTCTCTCTATAATCAGTATTATAATCCCCCCAGGCTGATAACTGCATGACAGAATCCGGTATTTCTCTCTCCCAGCTCCATGTGGACCTCAACTTTACTGTAACTTTAATGCCCCGAATTCCCTTCGATGTGAATCATAACAAACTAGCCTTGACCAAACTGACCAGGCCAGCAGCCTCTCCATTCATTAGCAGAAACAGTTAATAAATAAAGCATTGATTGATTGATTGATTGATCGATTGATCGATTGATCGGAGCTCAAACAGTCGCTATCTCAGTGGTGTGTATCAGTGGTTTTGTACTAACTAAACACCCGTCACCTCACTGTTGTCATCTACCAGTGAGCAGCATGCTGGTGTTCTACCACCCAGATAGCAAGCGGATCTGGGCCATATATGGGCCGGAACTAAACCACAAGGGCCAGATCTGGCCTGTATCTGGCCCAGATCCGCTTGCTATCTGGGCAGTCACCTGGTTCGCATGTCTAACTCCAGCTCTGGCCTGTCTGAGGCTTGCTTGTGTGACTAGCTGTGGCTGTGGCCTGGTTGTTGGCGGTGTAGTCAGCTTCTTGTGTTGGGGCAGGCGGGCGGGCATGGCGATGGCGGGCAGGAGAGTGGTGAAGGCGGTGCTGATCGACTTGAGCGGGACGCTCCATGTGGAGGACACGGCCGTGCCCGGGGCCCAGGACGCCCTCAGCAGGTAACCCCACACTCCTGCCCAGGACGCCCTTACAGACCCCTTCTCCCTACTCCTTAACCCTTACTCCTTAGCTCCTACTTCCTGGGGGCCTAGGACGCCATCAGCAGGTAACCCCAGACGACCCCTTCTCCCGAACCCCTACTACCTAACCCTTACTCCTTAGCTCCTACTTCCTAGTCGTATTTTGCAGTATGCAAGCCAGGGAACTTCCTGGCTATTCTGACCCACAATCCTTTGCTCAGTGAAAATTCTGTCACGTGTGCGAGTTGCGCCGGAGGCGTTATGATGAATCCCAGCTGTGGATGATGTTGCTTCATGGACGGCGATGGATGTGCTAAAATTTTAAGGTGCAATGTTATGACAAGGTAGTATGTCCCAATTGGATGCACACTTTGTGCAAAGTACATACTTTCTAGAGGCAGCTGTAGTACATACTGGTAGTAAAACGTAGAAGTATGCAATTCGGAATGCAGCCTGGGTCTTCTTCTGTGGTTGTGATCTGACTGGGTCTTCTTCTGTGGTTGTGATCTGACTGGGTCTTCTTCTGTGGTTGTGATCTGCCTGGGTCTTCCTCTGTGGTTGTGATCTGACTGGGTCTTCTTCTGTGGTTGTGATCTGACTGGGTCTTCTTCTGTGGTTGTGAGCTGCAGGTTACGGCAGTCCTCTGTGGCGTTGAAGTTTGTGACCAACACCACCAAGGAGTGTAGGCGGAGCCTCCTGGAACGCCTGCAGAATCTGAACTTTGACCTGCAGGAGCGGGAGATCTTCACCTCGCTGAGCGCAGCGCGGAGCCTGCTGGAGCAGAGGAGACAGCGCCCCCTGCTGCTGGTGGAGGACAGCGCGCTGGAAGACTTCTCAGGTTAGGGCGGCTGCTAGGATAGACCCTGTGTGTGTGTGTGTGTGTGTGTGTGTGTGTGCGTGTGTGTGTGTGTGTGTGTGTGTGTGTCAGAAAGCCTCCAGTGTTCTGGCTCCATGGTCTGGTGGACTAGCAGCCACATGTGTGCAAGCTCAAAAGACAGATTCAAGTCTGAATAAAGCAAAGATAAAAGAAGTTTAAAATACATGAGTTAAAAAATAAGGCTCTCTAAACGTCCGTTCTCTGTGCTCTAGGGTTGGACACCTCCGACCCCAACGCTGTGGTGATCGGCCTGGCGCCAGAACACTTCAACTACCACACACTCAACACGGCGTTCAGGTAGCACCGTCACACCGCACCTGCTCAGTGCTTCGCTCATCGCCAGGTCCTTCATAGTAACAACCTTGCCTCTGTTATATGTCCTTCACAGTAATGACCTGGGCGGAGTTTCCCAGAGGCATCGTAGCGCTACGATGAACGCCGTAGCTTACGATGATCGTAGTGCTACGATGCCTTGAGGAGCAGGTCTCAATCGATGTTTTTAAATCCACTATGAAGGTTTTAGAGGTTGATTTAACAGTATGTTCATGTTTTTAACTAGCGTATTGCCATATAGCCAAATCACCAAGTCACATGTGTAAATTGTATTACTGTTGCATCTGTTTTCTGTTGTATTTTTCGTCTGTAACTCTGTGTTTGGATTGCACTGCTGCCCGTCTTGGCCAGGTCTCTCTTGAAAAAGAGATTTTTAATCTCAATGGGACCTTTCCTGGTTAAATAAAGGCTAAATAAAAAAAATAAAAATGCCTCTGGGAAACTCGGCCCTGGCCTCTCTCTGTTTCTATACTCCATATTCCTCCCTCCCTCTCTTCGTCCCCCGCCCTCTCTCGCTCCTAGGTTGGTTCTGGAGGGGGCCTCCCTCATAGCCATCCACAAGGCCAGGTATTATCGGCGGACGGACGGGCTGGCTCTGGGGCCGGGGCCCTTCGTGGCGGGGCTGGAGTACGCCACAGACAGGCGTGCAGAGGTGGTGGGGAAGCCCGAGCAGAGCTTCTTCCTGGAGGCTCTGAGAGAACTGGGCTGCCGTCCGCAGGACGCCGTCATGATCGGAGACGTGAGTGACCCCTAGAGGCCGGGAGGGTACACTGCGGCCTTTTTGGACTCATGATACATCCTTCCTTCATTCTTGACTTCCTTCCAAGGAAAGTCACTGATCTGATATGAGAGGAGTGAGAGCGGATGCTTTCAACTATCCAGCCATGTTAGATCTGATGTTACAGGATAGGTATCAGCTGTGTAGAGGGACATATGTTCTCCTATCCTGCCATGATAAGATCAGAGATCACGTCACGGAGGAAAGGAATGAAGGACACATTTTAGAGTGTTTCAACAGAAGCTGTGTTCGGAATCGCTCCCTCGTTCCCTCACTCCCTATTCCCTATATAGGGTTCACCATGTAGTGAACTACCTAGGGAACGGAGAAAATGTAGGGTACATGCGCTGTTCCCTGCAAATCAAGGTGAATTGTGGGTAATAAATAGTGGACTCTATAGGGGAACGAAAATTCCGTGGAGAATTCGGACACTACAAACAAAATGGCTGACGCCCTATATAGTGAATAGGGAGCGATTCCGAACACAGCAGAGTCTATAGAGATCAGGGTACAGTTTCCTGATCAAGGCGGTTCCTTCCTGTTTCTGCCCTCACCCAATAGGATGCCAGGGATGATGTGGGCGGCGCCCAGAACGCAGGAATGCTGGGAATCCTGGTTAAAACTGGTAATCTGAATCTGTAGTTGAACTGGTCTAAAGTGATGTTCCAATGTGTGTGCTGCCTAGTGCTGTTCAGGTGTGTGTGTGTGTGTGTGTGTGTGTGTGTGTGTGTGTGTGTGTGTGTGTGAGAGAGAGAGAGAGAGAGAGAGAGAACTGTACTGAGTGTGTCCTGTCTGTTGTCTCTCCTCCAGGGAAATACAGAGAAGGTGACGAGGTTAAAATCTCCCCCCCACCGTACCTCACCTGTGACAGCTTCCCCCAGGCTGTGGACCACATCCTCACACACCTGGTCTAGCTAACCAGCTAACTCACCCTCACACACCTGGTCTAGCTAAGCAGCTAACTCACCCTCACACACCTGGTCTAGCTAACCAGCTAACTCACCCTCACACACCTGGTCTAGCTAACCAGCTAACTCACCCTCACACACCTGGTCTAGTTAACCAGCTAACACCCTCACACACCTGGTCTAGCTAACCAGCTAACTCACCCTCACACACCTGGTCTAGCTAACCAGCTAACTCACCCTCACACACCTGGTCTAGCTAAGCAGCTAACTCACCCTCACACACCTGGTCTAGCTAACCAGCTAACTCACCCTCACACACCTGGTCTAGCTAACCAGCTAACTCACCCTCACACACCTGGTCTAGCTAACCAGCTAACTCATCCTCACACACCTGGGCCCTGTACTACGAAGCCAGTTCAACAAGTCCAGGATAACTCTTCGCAAGCTCACTCGAATAAAACACTAAATGACCACTCGCAACCTTAGTATGGGCATGCTCCAAGTTCCGTCCAGTGCATTTTAGTAAGTAAGTAAGTACGTTTTATTTATATATTTTTATTTTACACAAGAGGAGCAATATTATAGAAATATGAAATATATTATCCAGGCGCAACACAGTCGCTGCTGTCAGGAAGGAAAGTTGACAAAATATTACCAATGGTGTGAATGTGTTTTATCTGTATCCTCATGAACACGAGTAGGTTATCTCTATAATTGGGTCATATGCTGTGTAAAGAAATTGTAGCAAGGGACGCTTAAAAAGCAAGTAGGCTATAATTTATTTGATTAGTTTCAGGTTGGAGCAGACAGTGATGTGATATCTCTATACAAGAGGAGTTTAGAACTCAATATTAAGATAAAAATATTAAGATGGAAAAAGTGAAGCTGGAGAAGTAGGCTAAACTAAACTAGCCTATTTCAGTAGGATATGGCATTTATTGGCATGGGTGCTATAACAATTCAACTAAAATGTAGGCTTCGTTTGTTCCTAAGAACGGGAAGCTAGTCTAATACGCTACTTAATAATTACAATTACTAACAACTACTTGAAAATGAAATAAATCACTCTAGTTTCTCCACCTCCAGCTTCATGTTTTTTGACCATCTTTTTTTGTGTGCTTAATCTCGAGTTCTAAACAGGGGAGACTGTGTCTCAGGAGGTAGAGCGGGTCGTCCAATGATCGTAGGGTTGGCGGTTCGAATCCCAGCTCCTCCTATCCACATGTCGAAGTGTCCTTTGGCAAGGCACTAAAACCCAAATTGCTCCCAATGAGCAGGTTAGCACCTTGCATGACAGCTGGCCGCCACTGGCGTGTGAATGTGTGTGTGAATGGGTGAATGAGAGGCCTTCATTGTAAAGCGCTTTGGATAAAAGCGCTATATAAGTGCAGTCCATTTACCATTAACATAAACTCCTCAAACTCTTAGTACTGCTCTGGGAAGCACACCCAGAACCACCTCCTCACCCCCCAACCCCTCCTCCACCACTACCTCCAGCCCCGCCTCTCCCATCATGCACTTGGACCGACATGTCATGATGTCTCACTGGAGAACAGCTGATCACGAACATGTGAAGGTTTTAATAAAGAAATTGAAACTGATTGTTGTTGGTTTTAAGTTTAATGGAGGAATATAACATATTCAGTAGAATACAGTAGTACACTATGAACATAGAACAGGTATGTACAAGAGAACGTTCAGGTGTGTGTGTGTGTGTGTGTGTGCTCAGACAGACTCGTACTCCGTCTCCCAGGCTGTGTATCTGTCAGACGGGTGTTTGGGGGGTGTGTGCGTGTGTGTGTGTGTGTGTGTGTGTGTCTCATACAGACTGATACTCTGTCTCCCAGGCTGTGTATCTGTCAGACGGGTGTTTGGGGGTTGTGTGTGTGTGTGTGTGTGTGTGCTCATACAGACTGATACTCTCTCTCCCAGGCTGTGTATCTGTCAGACGGGTGTTTGGGGGGTTGTGTGTGTGTGTGTGTGTGTGTGTGTGCGCTCATACAGACTGATACTCCGTCTCCCAGGCTGTGTATCTGTCTGTCAGACCCCTGGCTGAGGGCTTGGTGTGAGCGATCGCTTCCAGGAAGTCTGCCGTCGTCACGGTCTCCAGCTGGATCACAGGCATGTCTGACTTTCCTGACGAGATAGAGATCAGTCAGAACCAGCCCCTGTCTGTCTCTCTCCCTACACGTCTGTCTGCTTCTCTCTCTCTGCTGCCCGTTTCTCTAGCCTTGCGTCACCAGGCTCTCCAATGTGGAGAGACTGGTTTCTATTCACTTGGTCTCGTCAGTCACTAGGAATTCGAATAAAACATGGACATACCAAATGAAGTAGCCTATTCCAGAAGTTTCTGCTGCATCGCATCGTAGATTTATGGGTTTTTGGACAGGGGGGGATCACCATCTGCTTACGCCGGGCTCAGCCTACAGGATTTTTGGGCCGATTTATCCCCGATTCACCCCTCCCGACAATCGGAGGAGAAATCTGGTCTGGAACGTTGGTCGGGGCCGATGATCGGCCCAGATGATCTTGTAATGTGAGGGGTTTACAGATCCAATCTTATACCTCCCGATCGGCTCGCAGACCCATCGGGGCGGCCCGATAATATCAAACATGTTTGATATTTCAGATTATTACGTCCCGACTTTACAAGTGAGACGGCGAGACCAGTGGTTCGTTGCTCCCTCGCGCACGATCAGATCCTGTAGTGTGTGATGAGCCGTTATTTTCAAATCTTGCTGTGTGTGCTTGTTTGAGATGCGCAAGAAGAATATCAGTTAAGATTCTCCTTATGTGCGTGATGTAACCCGATTTCGAAATTGGTTAGGATTTTAAATATCCTGTAGTGTGAGCCCGGCATTAGACCAGAAAATAGGCCCAAGGCTACCATCTCCCTGTCTGTCTGCCTGTCTGTCTGCCTGTCTATCAGTCTGTCTGCCTGTCTGTCTGTCTGTCTGTCTGTCTGTCTGTCTGTCTGCCTGCCTGCCTGCCTGCCTGTCTATCAGTCTGTCTGCCTGTCTGTCTGCCTGTCTGTCTGTATCAGTCTGTCTGTCTGTCTGTCTGCCTGTCTGTCTGCCTACCTGTCTTTCTGTCTGCCTGCCTGTCTGTCTGTCTGCCTGCCTGTCTTACCCTCCTGGTGGGACTCCAGAGCATCAAAGATCTTGCGTAGGGGCCTCATGGCCGCCTCCTTACACACCAGCCGGATGTCTGAGCCAGAGTAGCCCTCGGTCTCCTGGAACACAGCACACAACATGTAGTCTCAACGCCAGACCCATGAGAGTTCTCTCGCTGATACACTCCGTAAGATACGCTTATCACGTTACTGCATGCTGCAGATCTCTCTATGGGTCTGGGAACACTTCATGCAAAAATCTGGTGTTCAAATCCTGGCAATTCATTGGTAGCACCAGAATCCCAGCGACAACAATCAGCAACGAAACCTTGTACCTAAAACCTTGCAAAGCCGATCTTGCATGCCAGCTCTAACAGACCTGACTAACTCTCCTTTCGCATTCCTGCAGCTCTTTTAATAATTTTAAACTTGTTCTGGATGCTTTGCAGTAGTACGACAAACAGCAACTTTCTTGACTTGCAAAATTATGTTTGAAATTGAAGAACATCATATGTGGTGGTTATGGCACAATTTAAACAGGATCAATAAATTATTTATTGTCACAGACTACCGTACATATTTTTCCCGAATTAAGGTCCCATGGGACGCCTCTTCCTGCTTCCACTTAGGAACTCTATACCAGACAGGATGTAGTATACCAGACAGGATGTAGTAATACACATTTTTCCACATAAATAAAGTGAAAGACAAACAGTGGCTAAAGAAAAGTGTTAAAGAAAGACATCAGGTGTCCAGGTGAGGTTAAAGATCCAGGCCAGGTTACTGTATGTGAAAATCAAAAGCTGTCACTCCTACCTGTGCCAGCATCTCATAGGCCAGCTCTGTGCGTAGCTCCACCCCTCCAGTGCAGCTGACTGGTGGCAGCCAATGAGTGATCATAGCTTGGCGGGCGGGACCGGAGGGAAGACCAACCAGAATCCTCTTCTCTAACCGTCGCAGCATAGCATGGTCCAACTCCCTGAGAGAGAGAGAAGAGAGAGAGGGGGAGAGAGAGAGAGAGAGTGTGAGTGAGTGAGTGAGTGAGAGAGAGAGAGAGAGAGAGAGAGAGTGTGAGTGAGTGAGTGAGTGAGTGAGTGAGAGAGTGTGAATGAGTGAGTGAGTGAGTGAGTGAGTGAGTGAGTGAGTGAGTGAGTGAGTGAGTGAGTGAGAGAGAGAGAAAGTTACAGTAGAAGCAGCCAGGATGGATGGACGCAGGTCAGAGAGAGAGAGAGAGAGGGAGGTGTAGGTTCTCACCAGGGTAAGTTAGAAGCAGCCAGGATGGAGAGAGACAGTGAGAGAGAGGGAGGTGTAGGTTCTCACCAGGGTAAGTTAGAAGCAGCCAGGATGGAGAGAGACAGAGAGAGAGGGAGGGGTAGGTTCTCACCAGGGTAAGTTAGAAGCAGCCAGGATGGAGAGAGACAGTGAGAGAGAGAGGGAGGGGTAGGTTCTCACCAGGGTAAGTTAGAAGCAGCCAGGATGGAGAGAGACAGAGAGAGAGGGAGGGGTAGGTTCTCACCAGGGTAAGTTAGAAGCAGCCAGGATGGAGAGAGAGTGAGAGAGGGAGGTGTAGGTTCTCACCAGGGTAAGTTAGAAGCAGCCAGGATGGAGAGAGAGTGAGAGAGGGAGGTGTAGGTTCTCACCAGGGTAAGTTAGAAGCAGCCAGGATGGAGAGAGACAGTGAGAGAGGGAGGTGTAGGTAGAAGCAGCCAGGATGGATGAACACAGGTCAGAGAGACAGAGAGAGAGGGAGGTGTAGGTTCTCACCAGGGTAAGTTAGAAGCAGCCAGGATGGATGAACACGGGTCAGAGAGAGAGGGAGGTGTAGGTTCTCACCAGGGTAAGTTAGAAGCAGCCAGGATGGATGAACACGGGTCAGAGAGAGAGGGAGGTGTAGGTTCTCACCAGGGTAAGTTAGAAGCGGCCAGGATGAACACCAGGTCGTCAGAGCGAGCCAGACCGTCCATCTGGACCAGCAGCTCCGTCTTCATCCTCCTGCTGCCCTCATGCTCCCCTCTGACACACAGGAGACAAGAGAGGGGAGACAGGTTAGGAAAGAGGAGACGAGAGAGAGGAGACAGGTTAGGAGAGAGGAGACAAGAGAGAGGAGACAGGTTAGGAGAGAGGAGACAGATTAGGAAAGAGGAGACAAGAGAGAGGAGACAGGTTAGGAGAGAGAAGACAGGCTAGGAAAGAGGAGACAAGAGAGAGGAGACAGGTTAGGAGAGAGGAGACAGATTAGGAAAGAGGAGACAAGAGAGAGGAGACAGGTTAGGAGAGAGGAGACAGATTAGGAAAGAGGAGACAAGAGAGAGGAGAAAGGTTAGGAGAGAGGAGACATATTAGGAAAGAGGAGACAAGAGAGGGGAGACAGGTAAGAGAGGAGACAGGTTAGGAGAGAGGAGACAGATTAGGAAAGAGGAGACAAGAGAGAGGAGACAGGTTAGGAGAGAGGAGACAGATTAGGAAAGAGGAGACAAGAGAGAGGAGACAGGTTAGGAGAGAGGATACAGATTAGGAAAGAGGAGACAAGAGAGAGGAGACAGGTAAGAGAGGAGACAGATTAGGAGAGAGGAGACGAGAGAGAGGAGACAGGTTAGGAGATAGGAGACAGATTAGGAAAGAGGAGACAAGAGAGAGGAGACAGGTTAGGAGAGAGGAGACATTAGGAAAGAGGAGACAAGAGAGGGGAGACAGGTAAGAGAGGAGACAGGTTAGGAGAGAGGAGACAGATTAGGAAAGAGGAGACATGAGATAGGAGACAGGTTAGGAGAGAGGAGACAGATTAGGAAAGAGGAGACAAGAGAGAGGAGACAGATTAGGAGAGAGGAGACAGGCTAGGAAAGGAGAGAGGAGACAGGTTAGGAGAGAGGAGACATTAGGAAACAGTAGACAAGAGAGAGGAGACAGGTTAGGAGAGAGGAGACAGGCTAGGAAAGAAAAGAGAGGAGACAGTCTGGGTTAGATAGGCGAGAGACAGGAGAGAGGAGACATGGTAGATCTCTCTCCGTGGGGCTCACCCCTGGCTGTCTCTCTGACTCATCAC
This sequence comes from Borostomias antarcticus, assembly GCF_949987555.1. NCBI lineage: Eukaryota > Metazoa > Chordata > Actinopteri > Stomiiformes > Stomiidae > Borostomias > Borostomias antarcticus. The sequence continues at coordinate 3,914,090 of NC_140263.1, read as the reverse complement.
CGACTCCAGCTCATCCAGGAAGATGGTGGAGGGGGCGTGGTACCGGGCCAGCTCAAACAGCACCTGCTCACAACACACACACTTCAGTGCTCCGATGACCGTGTGTGTGTGTGTGTGTGTGTGTGTGTGTGTGTGTGTGTCTATCATAAACAACCTGTGTGTGTGTGTGTGTGTGTGTGTGTGTGTGTGTGTGTGTGTGTGTCTATCATAAACAAGCATGCAGAGAGACACCTACGAGCTTCTCAGAGAGACCCACCCTGACCAGCTTCTCAGAGAGAGAGACCCACCCTGACCAGCTTCTCAGAGAGAGAGACCCACCCTGACCAGCTTCTCAGAGAGAGACCCACTCTGACCAGCTTCTCAGAGAGAGAGAGACCCACCCTGACCAGCTTCTCAGAGAGAGAGAGACCCACCCTGACCAGCTTCTCAGAGAGAGAGACCCACCCTGACCAGCTTCTCAGAGAGAGAGACCTACCCTGACCAGCTTCTCAGAGAGAGACCTACCCTGACCAGCTTCTCAGAGAGAGAGACCTACCCTGACCAGCTTCTCAGAGAGAGAGACCCACCCTGACCAGCTTCTCAGAGAGAGAGACCTACCCTGACCAGCTTCTCAGAGAGAGAGAGACCCACCCTGACCAGCTTCTCAGAGAGAGACCCACCCTGACCAGCTTCTCAGAGAGAGAGACGCACCCTGACCAGCTTCTCAGAGAGAGAGACCCACCCTGACCAGCTTCTCAGAGAGAGAGACCCACCCTGACCAGCTTCTCAGAGAGAGAGACCAACTCTGACCAGCTTCTCAGAGAGAGAGACCTACCCTGACCAGCTCCTCAGAGAGAGACCCACCCTGACCAGCTTCTCAGAGAGAGAGACCCACCCTGACCATCTTCTCAGAGGGAGAGAGACCCACCCTGACCAGCTTCTCACAGAGAGACCCACCCTGACCAGCTTCTCAGAGAGAGAGACCCACCCTGACCAGCTTCTCAAAGAGAGACCCACCCTGACCAGCTTCTCAGAGAGAGAGACCCACCCTGACCAGCTTCTCAGAGAGAGAGACCCACCCTGACCAGCTTCTCAGAGAGAGACCCACCCTGACCAGCTTCTCAGAGAGAGAGAGACCCACCCTGACCAGCTTCTCAGAGAGAGAGACCCACCCTGACCAGCTTCTCAGAGAGAGAGACCCACCCTGACCAGCTTCTCAGAGAGAGACCTACCCTGACCAGCTTCTCAGAGAGAGAGAGACCCACCCTGACCAGCTTCTCAGAGAGACCCACCCTGACCAGCTTCTCAGAGAGACCCACCCTGACCAGCTTCTCAGAGAGAGACCCACCCTGACCAGCTTCTCAGAGAGAGAGACCCACCCTGACCAGCTTCTCAGAGAGACCCACCCTGACCAGCTTCTCAGAGAGAGAGACCCACCCTGACCAGCTTCTCAGAGAGAGAGACCCACCCTGACCAGCTTCTCAGAGAGAGAGACCTACCCTGACCAGCTTCTCAGAGAGAGAGACCCTGACCAGCTTCTCAGAGAGAGAGACCCACCCTGACCAGCTTCTCAGAGAGAGACCCACCCTGACCAGCTTCTCAGAGAGAGAGACCCACCCTGACCAGCTTCTCATAGAGAGAGACCCACCCTGACCAGCTTCTCAGAGAGACCCACCCTGACCAGCTTCTCAGAGAGAGAGACCCACCCTGACCATCTTCTCAGAGAGAGACCCACCCTGACCAGCTTCTCAGAGAGAGAGAGAGAGAGAGAGACCCACCCTGACCAGCTTCTCAGAGAGAGAGACCCACCTTGACCAGCTTCTCAGAGAGAGAGAGAGAGAGACCTACCCTGACCAGCTTCTCAGAGAGAGAGACCCACCCTGACCAGCTTCTCAGAGAGAGAGACCTACCCTGACCAGCTTCTCAGAGAGAGACCCACCCTGACCAGCTTCTCAGAGAGAGAGACCCACCCTGACCAGCTTCTCAGAGAGAGAGACCCACCCTGACCAGCTTCTCAGAGAGACCCACCCTGACTAGCTTCTCAGAGAGAGAGACCCACCCTGACCAGCTTCTCAGAGAGAGACCCACCCTGACCAGCTTCTCAGAGAGAGACCCAACCTGACCAGCTTCTCAGAGAGAGAGACCCACCCTGACCAGCTTCTCAGAGAGACCCACCCTGACTAGCTTCTCAGAGAGAGAGACCCACCCTGACCAGCTTCTCAGAGAGAGACCCACCCTGACCAGCTTCTCAGAGAGAGACCCAACCTGACCAGCTTCTCAGAGAGAGAGACCCACCCTGACCAGCTTCTCAGAGAGAGAGAGACCTACCCTGACCAGCTTCTCAGAGAGAGAGACCCACCCTGACCAGCTTCTCAGAGAGAGAGACCTACCCTGACCAGCTTCTCAGAGAGAGAGACCCACCCTGACCAGCTTCTCAGAGAGAGACCCACCCTGACCAGCTTCTCAGAGAGAGAGAGACCCACCCTGACCAGCTTCTCAGAGAGAGACCTACCCTGACCAGCTTCTCAGAGAGAGAGACCCACCCTGACCAGCTTCTCAGAGAGACCTACCCTGACCAGCTTCTCAGAGAGAGAGACCCACCCAGACCAGCTTCTCAGAGAGAGAGACCCACCCTGACCAGCTTCTCAGAGAGAGACCCACCCTGACCAGCTTCTCAGAGAGAGAGACCCACCCTGACCAGCTTCTCAGAGAGAGAGACCCACCCTGACCAGCTTCTCAGAGAGAGACCCACCCTGACCAGCTTCTCAGAGAGAGAGACCCACCCTGACCAGCTTCTCAGAGAGAGAGACCTACCCTGACCAGCTTCTCAGAGAGAGAGAGACCCACCCTGACCAGCTTCTCAGAGAGAGAGACCTACCCTGACCAGCTTCTCAGAGTCACCCCTCCACTTGCTGACGATGCTGGAGGCGGAGATGTTGAAGAAGGTGGTGTTACACTCCGTAGCTACGGCCTTCGCTAGCAGCGTCTTCCCCGTCCCTGGAGGAGAGACGAGAGACGGAGATATGAGCCAGTGGAGCAGGTTGACTGACGGGTGGGTGGGTGAGTGAGTGAGTGAGTGAGTGAGTGAGTGAGTGAGTGAGTGGGTGAGTGAGTGAGTGAGTGAGTGAGTGAGTGGGTGAGTGAGTGAGTGAGTGAGTGAGTGAGTGAGTGAGTGAGTGAGTGAGTGAGTGAGTGAGTGGGTGGGTGTGTGTGTGTGTGTGTGTGTGTGTTGGTGCAGGTGGGTCTCACCTGGTGGTCCAAATAGCAGCAGACCCTTCCATGGAGACAGGATCCCAGTGAACAACTGAGGGTACTGAGAGAGAGAGAGAGAGAACAGAGAGAGAGAGAACAGAGAGAGAGAGAACAGAGGGAGAGAACAGAGAGAGAGAGAGAGAACAGAGAGAGAGAGAGAACAGAGAGAGAGAGACAGCAGAGAGAGGAGAGGAGAGAGAGAACAGAGAGAGAGAGAACAGAGAGAGAGAACAGAGAGAGAGAGAGAGAGAGAGAAAACAGAGAGAGAACAGAGAGAGAGAACAGAGAGAGAACAGAGAGAGAGAGAGAACAGAGAGAGAGAACAGAGTGAGAACAGAGAGAGAACAGAGAAAGAGAGAGAACAGAGAGAGAGAACAGAGAGAGAGAGAACAGAGAGAGAGAGAGAGAACAGAGAGAGAGAGAACAGAGAGAGAACAGAGAGAGAACAGAGAGAGAGAACAGAGAGGAGAGGAGGAGGTTCATAAACATCTTAAAACATGTCAGTATTGTGTAGTAGTGCAGCAGGTTAGATTAGCGGTTTACACACAGAGCAGCAGCCGTCATACATGGGCATACAATCTGTGTGTGTGTGTGTGTGTGTGTGTGTGTGTGTGTGTGTGTGTGTGAATCCATGCAGTTATGCGTGTTAGAAGCCTGCTTGTATCTATGAAATGTTAAACAACCCAACATGACAGCAATGGAATTATATTTGGGCCTCTACAATGTATTTTGTAAATGTGGACCTAAATAAAGAATTAAAATGTGTGTGTGTGTGTGTGTGTGCTTGTATCCAAGTATCAGTGTGTGTGTGTGTGTGTTTGGATCCATGTATCCATGTGTGTGTGTGTGTGTGTGTATTCATGTATCTGTGTGTGTGTGTGTGTGTGTGTGTGTCAGGATGCGACCCATATTCGTCGTCATCACCGTGATGGAGCGTGTGTGTATCCGCCTGTGATTGGCTGGTATTCAGGTATGGATTTAGTGTCAGTTTAAGGGATGCCCTGACCCCGCCTGCCGAACGGGAGACGTATTCACAATCGAAGGTGGGCGGGGCCGGTGAAATACCAGGCCGCGCGTCGCTGCGGTACCTTAATGGGGTAGATGACAGCCTCTTTGACTAATCGCTTGGCGTCCTGAAGCCCGGTGATGTCGTCCCAGCGCACCTTGGGGTTTTCTAAATAGATGTCCTACACACACACACACACACACACACACACACACACACACACACACACACACACACACACACAGGTTTAGACATAACACCAGGACGTTCATAAAACAAAAGAGGCTCTCTGCTGCTCTCTAGTGTCAAAGCTGAGTATTACGAATGAGAAGCAGCTAACAGTGTGGAGTTGACATACTGTCGTCTAAAGCCGAGCTGCGTCTCCCTATATCCTCCCCTCCTCTCCTACCCACTCCTGTCCTCCCCTGTCTCCTGTCTCCTCTCTCCTCTCCCCTGTCCCCTCCCTCACCTCCTGTCTCCTCTCTCCTGGCCCCTCCCATCCTGTCTCACCCTGCTGATGACAGCAGCCAACTCCCTCATCTCACTGTTCATCCCACCGAAGGCACCGAGGGGCTTCAGCAGTCGCTCCTGAGAAAGAGAGAGACGGAGAGAGAGAGAGAGGGTAGTTACCATGGGGTCAGGACAGGGGTAGTTACCGTGGAGACGGGGGTAGTTACCATGGGGTCGGGGGGGTAGGACAGGGGCCCCGCGTCGCTCGCCGCTCCTTTCATGGCGTCCTGAATCAGAGCTCTGTAGTCGATCAGCTGGCCCTGAGGGACACCAGACAAGACACTTCATCAATATGTGTCTAGTCCCTGACGGTCTGTAACCAGTGTGTGTGTGTGTGTGTGTGTGTGTGTGTGTGTGTGTGTAGTACCTAGGGCATGGTATTGTCACTGATTTCCCAAAATGATTAAATTCCTGGCCTTTTATTTTGAAATGTCCGCAAAAACGGAAGTTAGCGCCTTCCGTCAGCTAGTTGGCTAACAGTCTTTTCAATGCTAGCTAGCATCGATTAGTCATTCAAATGAAAATCGATTTTGGATCGTAAAATCGATTTTTTCAACCCAGCCCTTGTCCTACCTTCCTGGGCGGAGTGCCCTCGCCTGCTCCGTTGCGTGTGATGGACGAGACGTTGAGGCCAAACTCTGACGACTCCGGGGGAGAGGACCCGTTCTCCTACACACACCGGGCGAGCAAGGAGACGGACGTCAGTCACACTCACCGCTACTACAGGGAACTCTCACTGGTTAGAGCTGGTTCATAAGTTATTTAGTTAGTTTGTTTATTTATCAGTTAGCTAGCTCGTTAGTTTGTTAATTAGTGAACTCGTTAGCTAGCTCGTTAGTAAACTCGTTAGCTAGCTTGTTAGTTAGTAAACCTGTTAGCCAAGTCGTTTCAGGAGTTGTGTCGAACATACGCTGGCAGGTTTTCTGGTCTCCCTGGCCACCGTCTTGGACTCCACCTTTTTAACCCCGCCTCTAGACGCAGGTCTGTGGGAGGAGCCTATCCTGGGCAGGGGCGGGACTAAGGTACAAGGGGTCCTGGACAATGGGGGGGGGGACAGAGACAGGGAGAGAGAGATGGACAACAGGAGATATAACATGACTTGAAGGTGAGGCAGTGCACTGACGATGGGAGATGATGTAGGGATGAGCCGAAAGGAGAGTACAGGGGGAGGTAGAGAGAGACAGGAGGACCTAGAGAGAGAGAGGAGGTAGAGAGACAGGAGGAGGTAGAGAGACAGGAAGAGGTAGTGAGAGACAGGGGGAGATAGAGAGAGACAGGGGAGGTAGAGAGAGACAGGGGAGGTAGAAAGAGACGGGGAGGTAGAGAGAAAGATAGAGGGAGGTAGAGAGACAGGGGGAGGTAGAGAGAGAGAGGGGGAGGTAGAGAGAGACGGGGAGGTAGAGAGACAGGGGGAGGTAGAGAGAGACAGGAGGAGGTAGAGAGACAGGGAGGTAGAGAGAGAGATAGAGGGAGGTAGAGAGACAGGGGGAGGTAGAGAGAGACAGGAGAGGTAGAGAGAGAGACAGGGAGGTAGAGAGAGAGATAGAGGGAGGTAGAGAAACAGGGGGAGGTAGAGAGAGACAGGGGAGGTAGAGAGAGACTGGGGGAGGTAGAGAGAGAGACAGGGGGAGGTAGAGAGAGAGATAGAGGGAGGTAGAGAGAGACAGGGGGAAGTAGAGAGACACAGGAAGGTGCAGGGGGAAACAGGGTTGATTCAGCTGTACTCACCTCTTCTTACCACAGCTCCTGGGCAGCCTGCTATCAACTGGGGAGACAGGATCAGACCAACTACAATGAGTGTGTGTGTGTGTGTGTGTGTGTGTGTGTGTGTGTGTGCACGTGTGAATGTGTGTGTGTGTCCACCTGGCTCCAGCAGTTTCCTGGTGAGTTTAGGGTACTTCTGGAACTTGACGTAGTAGTAGCTCTCGTACTCCGTCAGGACCGTGTCCAGGTCGACGTTGTCACACACCTGAAATCTGCGCAGCCCGATGCTGCTCTCCTGCTCCAGGGCGCCTGCTGCTTCCATATACCTACCGCACACACACACACACACACACACACACACACACACACATTACACACACACACACACACACACACACACACACACACACACACACACACACACACACACACACACACACGCACACACACTATGACACCAGACTGTAGCACCAGTCGCATGCAGACAGCAGAGAAGCAGTCTTACCCCTGCTCTGTGAGATGGTGATAGATCAGTATCAGTAGGTTTCTCCTCCTGGTCTCCGTTCTCAGCTCGTCCTAGAGAGACCACAGACCTTTAATATCACCCCTAGAGAGACCACATACCTTCAATATCACCCCTAGAGAGACCACACACCTTCCATATCACCCATACAGAGACCACAGGCCTTCAATTTCACCCCTAGAGACCACAGACCTTCAATATCACCCCTAGAGAGACCACATACCTTCAATATCACCCCTAGAGAGACCACATACCTCCAATATCACCCCTAGAGAGACCACATACCTTCAATATCACCCCTAGAGAGACCACATACCTTCAATATCACCCCTAGAGACCACAGACCTCCAATATCACCCCTAGAGACCACATACCTTCAATATCACCCCTAGAGAGACCACAGACCTTCAATATCACCCCTAGAGAGACCACAGACCTTCAATATCACCCCTAGAGAGACCACAGACCTTCAATATCACCCATACAGAGACCACAGACCTCCATTTTCACCCCTAGAGACCACAGACCTTCAATATCACCCCTAGAGAGACCACATACCTTCACTATCACCTCTAGAGAGACCACAGACCTTCACTATCACCCCTAGAGACCACATACCTTCAATATCACCCCTAGAGAGACCACATACCTTCAATATCACCCCTAGAGAGACCACAGACCTTCAATATCACCCCTAGAGAGACCACAGACCTTCAATATCACCCCTAGAGAGACCACATACCTTCAATATCACCCCTAGAGAGACCACAGACCTTCAATATCACCCCTAGAGAGACCACATACCTTCAATATCACCCCTAGAGAGACCACAGACCTTCAATATCACCCCTAGAGACCACAGACCTTCAATATCACCCCTAGAGAGACCACAGACCTTCAATGTGACACCTGGAGACCACATACCTTCACTATCACCCCTAGAGAGACCACATACCTTCACTATCACCCCTAGAGAGACCACATACCTTCACTATCACCCCTAGAGAGACCACAGACCTTCAATATCACCCCTAGAGACCACATACCTTCACTATCACCCCTAGAGACCAATGACCTTTAATATCACCCCTAGAGAGACCACAGCCATTCAATATCACACCTGGAGAGACCACAGACCTTCAATATCACCCCTAGAGACCAAAGACCTCCAATATCACCCCTAGAGACCACATACCTTCAATATCACCCATACAGAGACCACAGACCTCCAATATCACCCCTAGAGAGACCACAGACCTTCAATATCACCCCTAGAGACCACAGACCTTCAATATCACCCCTAGAGAGACCACATACCTCCAATATCACCCCTAGAGAGACCACAGACCTTCAATATCACCCCTAGAGAGACCACAGACCATCAATATCACCCCTAGAGACCACAGACCATCAATATCACCCCTAGAGAGACCACAGACCTTCAATATCACCCCTAGAGAGACCACAGACCTTCACTATCACCCCTAGAGAGACCACATACCTTCAATATCACCCCTAGAGACCACAGACCTTCAATTTCACCCCTAGAGAGACCACAGACCTTCACTATCACCTCTAGAGAGACCACATACCTTCAATATCACCCCTAGAGAGACCACAGACCTTCAATATCACCCCTAGAGACCACATACCTTCAATATCACCCCTAGAGAGACCACATACCTTCAATATCACCCATACAGAGACCACAGACCTTCAATATCACCCCTAGAGAGACCACAGACCTTCAATATCACCCCTAGAGAGACCACATACCTTCAATATCACCCATACAGAGACCACAGACCTTCAATATCACCCCTAGAGAGACCACAGACCTTCAATATCACCCCTAGAGAGACCACAGACCTTCAATATCACCCCTAGAGACCACAGACCTTCAATATCACCCCTAGAGAGACCACAGACCTTCAATATCACCCCTAGAGAGACCACAGACCTTCAATATCACCCCTAGAGAGATCACATACCTTCAATATCACCCCTAGAGAGACCACAGACCTCCGATATCACACCTGGAGACCACAGACCTTCAAAATCACCCCTAGAGAGACCACATACCTTCAATATCACCCCTAGAGACCACAGACCTTCAATATCACCCCTAGAGAGACCACATACCTTCAATATCACCCCTAGAGAGACCACAGACCTTCAATATCACCCCTAGAGACCACAGACCTTCACTATCACCCCTAGAGAGACCACATACCTTCAATATCACCCCTAGAGAGACCACAGACCTTCAATATCACCCCTAGAGACCACAGACCTTCACTATCACCCCTAGAGAGACCACAGACCTTTAATATAACACCTAACCCTAACATATCTTCAAAATCACCCCTAGAGACCACAGACCTTCTCAGCTCATCCTAGAGTGGGACCACAGCCCTTCAGTAACAGATCTTTCTCCACCAGGTGGCGCCATATCCCATCAAACCATCCCTCGTGTGCCTGGTCGCCATGGCAACCAGAGGACGCTGACTGCCTCTAGTTAGCCTAGCCTAGCCTAGCTTAGCCTGCTAACTAGCTAGGTAACCTTAAGCTAGCTAGCCATGTATCTGGAATTAGCTATCTGCAATAGCACATAGCTGTAGGAAACTTATGTAAACTAGAAAAAGCTAATTAATATTGACATTATCAGCTAGCTAATGTTGCATCCTAAAGATAGTGCAAGCCATCTAGCTAGCTACATGCTAAGTTAGCACTGATGTCCCATCGAATGAACACACCTAGCTAAGTAGCACCTAGCTCACATTAACCAGCTCGTTTAGACACAGCATGTAGCTTCAAATACATCTGACCTGAGTTCCCTTTCTGTGAGAAACTGAAAGGTTGAGACTCACCGCCTCTCTGGCCTGGTTGGCTGTTTTGATGACCTGATATGAGAGAGAGAGATCCATCCTGGACCGGCTCTGAACAAGACCCTGAGATGGACGAGGAGTTAGGGTGCGTTCGTTTGTGGTCGGAGGTGGGAAGTCGCAAGTGGCAAAATACCCACCTCCGACCTGTGTGCATTCGAGCTATATACCATTATATCACAGTTACCTAGTTATATCTATATACCATTATATCACAGTTACCTAGTTATATCTATATACCATTATATCACAGTTACCTAGTTATATCTATATACCATTATATCACAGTTACCTAGTTATATCTATATACCATTATATCAGTTATCTAGTTATATCTATATACCATTATATCACAGTTACCTAGTTATATCTATATACCATTATATCACAGTTACCTAGTTATATCTATATACCATTATATCACAGTTACCTAGTTATATCTATATACCATTATATCACAGTTACCTAGTTATATCTATATACCATGATATCAGTTACCTAGTTATATCTATATACCATTATATCACAGTTACCTAGTTATATCTATATACCATTATATCAGTTATCTAGTTATATCTATATACCATTATATCACAGTTACCTAGTTATATCTATATACCATTATATCACAGTTACCTAGTTATATCTATATACCATTATATCACAGTTACCTAGTTATATCTATATACCATTATATCACAGTTACCTAGTTATATCTATATACCATGATATCAGTTACCTAGTTATATCTATATACCATTATATCACAGTTACCTAGTTATATCTATATACCATTATATCAGTTACCTAGTTATATCTATATACCATTATATCACAGTTACCTAGTTATATCTATATACCATTATATCACAGTTACCTAGTTATATCTATATACCATTATATCACAGTTACCTAGTTATATCTATATACCATTATATCACAGTTACCTAGTTATATCTATATACCATAAGTTTCATTAACTAATATTACCAACGTGTACCATAGCATATTATTCAATTATACCATTCATATTAAATACAGCAGCAATGTCATTTTCCATAAAACATTTATTTGTGCAATCTTACATGGTAGGAAGACATCCCAGTAATTTACAAACATCAAGTAAAAGTGTATTTCCATTCACCCCAAAATCACGTGTAGCTGCCACGAGACAGCTGAGGGTAAACAAGACAAACAAGTGACCACAACAACAATAACAACAACCGTTGGGCCGAAACAGAGCATCAGGCTCCACCCAGTCAAACATAAAACCCTCAACATTGATAAACTCCCAATACTGAAATAAACCTCACATGTATGACAGCAGTAGGCTACGGTAGTCTGTACAGAATCAAACTAGCTCTGACAACTGGCAGGCAGGTAGGTGAACACACTCCGGGTTAAAGGTCATAGTGTCCCAAACTAGCATGCCCCTCCAGATCAGCCAGCGGTTCCTCAAAGAAAACCGTAACTCGACCAGTGCAGACGGAATCAAAATGAGGGCGAGGTTGGCTTTTTTTGTGTGTCGGCGTTTCTGGTTGTGCGTGTAGCCGTTTGTGTGTACAGTTAGTGTTTGTAGTTTAGGTGTGTGTGGGTGTGTGTGGCCTTCAGGAACACACCCCCTGCAGATCCTGGCTCAATTACACATCAATCAGTTAAAATTAATTGCTGCCTCCCAACTGGCACTTAAGGGACCGATCCACTGGTTCCATTACACTCACCCAGTACCCTCAAATCAGGTGCCCCCCAAGTATATTTGATAGTGTTTACAGACGGTAATCAACCGAGGTGTGGTAGTCCACGGTGCTGTAGAGGAGCCCGGGTCCCCCCCCCCCCTCTCAGAGGACCTCTGCCTCCGCCAGCAGGGTCCATCCTTCCAGCAGCAGTGCCTTGCTGTACGCCCGCACCGTGTAGAACAGCGTGGGGAAGTCCTGCGTGCTGAAGAGGGTGTCGGCCAGGGCGAAGCCGAGCGTGGACGGGACGAAGCCGCGGCCGTACTCCACCATCCACGTCCCCGCGCTCCACTGCACCGCCGTGGCCTCGCCCGCCCCGTGGACGATGGTGTCGCCTGGAGAGAAGAGAGACGAGAGACAGACATACACGTTAATATACCGTAATGTCACCAAAACACAAAGACAAAAGTCCCTCGCACACACACACACACACACACACACACGCACACACACGCACGCACGCACGCACGCACACACACACACACACACACAGTCTCCTGTAGAGGGATGCTCACCAGGGTAGTAGATCTCACTCTTGGTGCTGCCCTCCTTCCACTGACGGAACGTTCCAGAGATGATGGTGTCGGAGATCTCCGCCCAGTAGCGCCCTGCGGGAGAGAGGAGACGGAGAGACAGAGGGACAGACAGGCTGGGATCACTGAGGGGGGACTGGACTCTATAGGGTGTCAGAGCTAGGGCCTAGATCCTAGGATGTACAGGCTGGAGCTTAGTGACTGATTCTGGCCTGTATCATAAGTGTCCCTAGCCTGTCCTTCCGGAATGTTCTGTCCTGTTCCCAGTAGCCTAACCTAACTGTCCTCAGTTGGTCTTGAGTCTCTGTCCTACCTGAGTGTCTCTACATGGGTAGTCTCTCCATGTCAGACTTTGGCGATCTCCGCCTCCGAAAGTCAAGAGATGTCTCCGTTGAAAATCTTTGCTAGAACAGCACCTAAAACGAACCAATCAGAACGACTGCCTCCATCTCCAATAGGGTGAAGGACCCGCGCAATGGAAATTCTGTATTATTAGCCTCTCATTCCTTGCGTAGACGGAATATTGTGCATCTACTATCTTATGTTTGCAGAACTAAGCGCCCTTGATTGTCTTCGCTCACACGGTCCTCGCCACTAACCCTCTCTGTCAACAAAACATGAATCCAGCTGGGGGGGGGGGTAGCAAAGTCTGGGAAGTAACTCAGACACCATGGTTGCTCCCTTTGACTGTATAAATGTTGACTAACTGCATATCTGGGCCGCCATTTCTCACATTGCAGACTGCTGTGTGCATGAAGCAACTGAGATTTGACTGTCCAACTTCTCGAGACGGGTTACTGGAGGTGTTTGTATGTTATTGTGCCGTTTGTATGTATTGTACTGTATGTGGCTACTGTGCTTGCATGTAATAAACTTTGTTAAACTTAGAACGTTGGCATTGAATCTCTCCTGAACAATAGTGTGACAGAAATTTCCACAACACCCTCCTTACCGGACATTATCTCCTCCAAACAAACTGGAGTGGAGAATTAAAACAAAACATTCACTGCCACATTAGGAAGGACCGCCCTAAAGATGGTGGATTGGTTCTGCAATGCAGTTTTCTTTTCAAACTCTCAAATTGTTTCTGTCCACTTTTAGCCTGAGGGGTGAAACCTGGATGAATAGTCCCTAGTTATGCGCAGCGTTTAGAGACTGACTTGTGGGTCTATTACCTGAGTGTCTCCAGGCTGTCCTACCTGAGTGTCTCCAGGCTGTCCTTAGTGTCTCCAGGCTGTCCTACCTGAGTGTCCTCCCGTGTCCACCGCCGTGCCAAACAGCAGCACATACTCTGTGAGGGAGGCGTGAAGCAGACACATGGAGCCCATCCAGCCGCCCGCGTTCACAAACACCCACTGCAGGTCCTCGTCCGGCAGGATGTGACCAGGGTACTTCCTTCTCAGCTCTACCACCACCTTGGAGAAGGCCTGGTCATGGTCCTGACCTGTCAGAAGGCAGGAGGAGACGTCACCGTGTTCTCAGAACAGACCAAACTCTAACAGGACACATTTAACTACTAAACTAGCACTTTTGAGAAAGTCTGATAATTGCTCTACCACCGTTTAGGTCATACAATGGATGTGGGTGGGCACCGTGAAAAATCTTTCAAAAACATGTTAAACTCTCGATTTGGGGGTACTTGGTGTCCGTTTGGTGTTCTGACATCAAATTCGCTGCAAAGTATGAATCCTGTAGGGTTTAATTGATCATTTTATGAAATCCATTGACTTGTATTGAAGCGACCGTTGTAGATGTGTAGATCAATCCGCAGAGGGGATTCAGGAAGCGGAACTACTTCCAAGGCATTGCGCGAGATCGGGATCAGTTCAAGCGGAAGTTTACACAAGTATGTGCTGCGACTAAATAGTTCTAGGCAAAATTTTTTTTTAAAATCCAGATTAACTAGAATCATACTTTATGGCGAATGATATGTCAGAACGCCAACTAACACCTCTGTGAGTTTCTTGTCTTTAAAATTGAGTTTTTTGAATGATTTTTCAAGATGCCCACCCACATCCATTGAGACCAAACCGGTGGTAGAGCAATTATCAGACTTTCTCAAAAGTGCTAGTTTTGTCAACGTTTTGATCTGAACCATTGTATATGATCATAAGTCACCTTAAAACAGGGCTAAACATGCATTTTCCCTTTACTACTCCTTTAAGAGGATTTGAAGATGAGACTATCAGCTGTCACACACAAGCGCTTGCCTGTAGGTTCAGACCTTTGAATTGACATTTGTAGGTTTCAAAACATGTAACAAATCACACACACACACACACACACACACACACACACACACACACACACACACACACACACACACACACACACACACACACACACACACTATTACACAAATCAACTCTGTGTTATCTTGCAGTCTTATCTTATCTTTAAAGCATGTGTAGCTCTAATCAAAACAGCTATCTAGCTTTAGCTGGCAACTTGATCCATGTTGTTGAACTTATATTATATTGCACTGTACTTTAGATTGTGATGCACTTTGCCTTCAGCACTAGATTATGCTCTTAGTCACTTGTTTTAGAAAGAAGATGCACTTGTGAGTTCTGGTGAGTAGTAGTACACTGACTTTTCCTACGTTAAATGCAATTATTGTTAGTCGCTTTGGATAAAAGCGTCTGCTAAATGACTGTAATGTAATGTAATGTAATGTAATGTAATGTAATACAATACCTGCATATCGCTTGGCCAGTATGGAAACCTCTTCCTTGGTGAAAACATACTGCTTAGTTGCCATCCAATGTCGCAAACACAACACAATCAACACACACGTTCCCGCCACCACTATAAGCTTTAACATGTTATTGATCAAAGCCATGGCTGGAGGTTAAACCCATGGATGTATTAATAAACCTCCAGGTGAACATGCGGACGGAGGAGCCTTACTTCCTGGTCGGACGGGGCGGGACTAAGGAGATGTAGCCAATGAGGAGGCTAGCTGCCAACGAGTATCCAATCATAGTAACACAAGCCGAGGTTATATGAAATCACACCGATTTATATTCTATGTTTGACAATATAGTTATATGAATGTCCAACGTGTTGGAAGCGTGAAGAGTTGCTACTTTCTTTCTGTTAATTCTGCCAATATCGCTTTTAATGGGTAATCAAACTGTAACTGATAACATGTGTCACGTGGACCAATGATCGACTCCTCAGATATCTTACTAATGACGTCACTCATATTTATTGTCACTCAGCAAGGTCACAATCCGCCCCCCAATCCGAGAGCAGGTTTGCAGCCGCACTCAGTTCATCACTTCTGTGATCGTCTTCAGGACCAGGCAGGGTCTCTCCCAGTCACTGTCCAGCTTTGGTGATCGTCCCTTCCTCAGTCGTGGGTATACCCACACCTTGTCTTCTTGTTGGTAGGCTACTCTTGTCGGCTGGACCGGGTGTCGTAGCCCTTTCCCCTGTAGAGGCCGTCCCAGCAAACACGCAACGTCAGGGAGACGTTCAGATCATGTCTTAATAACGTCCGTCGGTCCAGAACCCCGCTTGTACGTATGCTGGACCCCTCAATATTCAAACATCTGGCTTGGACCCCTCTAAGACGTCTGTGGACGTGCAGAACAGGTTCAATATCTGAACGTTAAAAAAAACATTCATTCTGGCTCCTAATTGGATGTCTTTGGACGTCCGAAAAAGACAAAAAAGACATCTAAAAGACGTCTTTTAGACGTGTCTTTGCTCAGTGGGATGTGCTCCCAAGCCAGTTGGTGAGTGGCTTCCACCCAATCCTGCAGTGCGTCGGGCATCGTCTCTCCCCAGGGACCCTTGCTCCCACAAGCCAGGGGGTCTTCCAAAGACGAGGTCTACTGGCGTCCGCAGCTCCCGACCAAGCATTAGGGACCCCTGGGTGGCAGACCGGTAGACCATGAGTAGGTTGGCCCGGTATGGTCTGTATTTTGGAATAATCGCTCTCGAGGAGGCGAAGGCCAGACCGTTCTGCGTTAGCGAAACAGATTGTGAGCTCGCGAGAACGGGATGGTCGTACCAGGCTACCAATTGGTCACTTGGTCACACAGCGTGACCACCGCTCCCGTCATAAACGGGGAGCCGAGATTCTCTTAAGAGTCTGGAATCATCAAATATCCCTGTTATGGTTTCAACATGACGTTACATTTCCCCAACATGCATAATCAACTGATTCATGATTTTAGCTTCAGGTTGATACCAAACATGGTTAGGTTGACTTAGCAGCATAAAACCAGTTATTTATAACACAGAGTAACACTTGGTTACAGATACAATGCATCAATGCCCATATTTTATTCACAGGGCTTATTCTTGTGGTGGTTGCATCACATAGTTGGGAGAAAGTAATTTCACTTTATTAAAGAAACAAGACTAAGAATGTCATTCCTTTGTTTCACTGTGTGAGTCTGAGATCTTCCTTGGAATGTGTGCCCCTAGGTTCATTACCGTGGGGGATGTGGAGGGCACGAAATCTGTATTTGCTTCCCTCTGGAATATGTAGAGAGTGGGTCGTATGCCCACCTCCCTTGTTCTCTGTAAAGCGCATTGTGTTGCCTCTGGGTATGAAATGCGCTATACAAATAAAGCTTTGATTGATTGATTGATTGAAATCACGGCCTGCAAGATCGTTATCAGGCACCAACATTCCAATCAGTGAGATGGTCTCACAATAATTTCTGTCGAATATTTGTCATGTCCATAATCTGCTACAAGTTGAATGAGGCTGTGGGAAACAGTGTTCTCCTATGGCGAGGTCATGTGCTAGTAACCTCTGACCTCCAGGTCATGGTAATTCCAACAATGAAGACAAGACTCCCTGAAGAAACATTACTTTTGGTTTAATAGGTTTTTAATTGTATGGACATCGACATTGATCACGGTAGTAGCAAATGTTTTATTAAGTATATGCTTGCTATTATAATGGCCCTTACAGCTAACCAAGACAGTATGATTTTTTTTTTTCTGCCTTTCCGACAAACCTTGAACCCTTTAACAAAAGAATGCCCCTCTAACACGTGTTTATGTCTCTGACAAAATGTGCACCTCCGACGAAATTGAATTGGCCGTTTCTCAAAACGTAGCTGCTCTGACAGTCTGTGGGTCTCTGACAACGTTGGGCCCTCCGACAATTGACATATGGACAACACAACTAGAGGAAGCATCTCTGTCCAGATGAAATGTCTAACAGACACAACAACCACACATTCCTTCCTGTGAGCCAGACGAGCAGAAACAGATGAGAAAACAGCTTGGGACGACTCTCAGTAGAGATCAATACAAATCAAAGAAAGACGCACATAGAAGAAGAAGAAGAAGAAAATGAAATATCCCTCTCATATTAAGCCCTTTATTCCAACCCTGAACTCCAGCTGAAGTTCAACACTGTTTACTTTTCATAAACTATGACTGATAAGAAACGATACAGTAGGCCAGCTCTGCTCCTTCAGTTCACCAACCTGACCAGAGACTAATCACAGTGTTGATCGACACATTTCTCTGGTACCAAAGTCCAAACGGATCTACACATTTCTCTAGTACCAGAACCCAAGCTGATCTACACATTTCTCCGGTACCAAAACGCAAATTGGAGTGGAATTCAGGACACATCTTCAACTCCGGTCAGATCGTAGACGGACTGTGCCGGACTGTGCCAGTGACAGACATTATCACCCATCTGTCTGTGGCATGATCTACACCTAGTGGTGATTAGTGAGAAGATGAAAACAAAAACAAAATTCAGGCCTTACAGCTGTTAGACTTTTCTTTATTAGAGATTAGATTTTAGTAGACAAACTTGATTCAATTTTGGCAGACAAACACGTTTCATGAACCAACAACCTTCCAAAGAGACATTGCAACATGAGAATGAAACTAAAATGCTGTTTCTAAGACTGAAACATGAATGCATCTGTATCTCGAAGACTATGTCAAATAAATGCATGCATTCTTGGATTGAGTACAACATCTTTAAACAACTCAACAAAAACAAATTAAAGAATAATTTAATGATTAAATGCATAATTTAATGTTAATATAACTGTCAGGATGGATGAGTCTCTACCCGTCTCTACTGTCAGGATGAGTCTCTACCTGTCTCTTCTGTCGGGATGAGTCTCTACCTGTCTCTACTGTCAGGATGAGTCTCTACCTGTCTCTACTGTCAGGATGAGTCTCTACCTGTCTCTACTGTCAGGATGAGTCTCTACCCGTCTCTACTACTACTTGACATGTCCTGCTCGTATGCAAGTGTGTGCGCACAGAGCCACGACATGCATTCATGGCCAGAGGTCTGTGCTCTCTGAGCACCATTTCTAGTGTATTTTTCTCTGCTCATTTGCACTGTCCTGTCTTGTTCCTGCACCCTGTCTAATGGAGGCTAGTCTCCATCAGTGTTATGCACCATTACCAAAGAAAATTCCTATGTGTAAAAATTCCTGGCCAATTCTGCCTGTCAGTACAAATTGTTGAAGTTAAAATACAACAGACAGGCCCACCATAATATTCAACTCCCTCACCTTGTAAATAAAATATATTTACAATATATAAAATATATTTAGCCAGCTAGCTAAAGCTAACAATAACAGCGTCTCACATGACAAGGTAACGGACCAATCGTTAACGCTCAGATCGACGCATGCGCCTTTGGCCGTTCTCTGCGACGATGGGAACTAGCCTCTGGTGTTTTCCACTCTCCCGCTGATTACCCAAACTAAACTGAACCCTATCGGTTTAACATAGACAGACCGCATCGACGGGACGTCACCATGAGCAGCAAAGATGACAGCTTCGATCCTAAAGGTAACTTTATATGTGCGTTGAACTCATGGATGTATTAATAGAACTAATTAATTAATTCATTACAGATTAAATTAATTGAACTGCAGCCTAACTGTGGTGTGATCTACCCGTCTGCATCAACGCAAGTTTTAGATACAGACCACAGTGCATCAAAAGCATAAGACTGGACTTTATAAACACAGTCACAGTGCTGCCCATGTTACCACTCGTGATTCAGTTCCTGCTTATCTGCGCAGATCTTTAGAGCATCCGGATAGAGCCATTACTATTGCCATCGGCTGCTGCGTATTTGGAGTGCAGTCATGATGTTCTCACAATTGGATAGTTGTTTTTCAAATACAGACAAATACAAGCCCCACAAGTAGAGATATAGTAATCAAAACATCACAAACTATTCATGAGGAAATATGGTGGAGGGTTCTTTGTCAGATCACAAATGAATGCAACTGTGTGTGTGTGTGTGTGTGTGTGTGTGTGTGTGTGTGTGTGTGTGTGAGAGCGAGAGAGATCATGCTGGACTGTTTGCATGTGCATGTCTGTGGGTGATCATGGGTGTCTGTGTGTGTCTGTGCATGTACGTGTGTGTGCGTGTGTATGTGAGTACTTGTGTGTGTGTGTGCATGGGTATGTGTGTGTCTGCATGTACGTGTGTTTGTGTGCTCACACGTGTATGTGTGTGTGTGGGTGTGTGTGTGTGTGTGCGCGCGCGTGTGTGTGTCAGAGCATCAGCACCTACGGTACAACCCCCTGAGGGCCAGCTGGGTTCTGGTGTCGGCCCACCGTATGAAGCGTCCGTGGCAGGGCCAGCTGGAGCAGCCCCCCGAGGAGGACGTCCCTCGCCACGACCCCCACAACCCCCTCTGCCCCCGCAACACGCGGGCCAACGGACAGGTCTGAACCCCCCCCCGCTGTACCAGATACACAACCACATGAAGCTATATCACTTATAGAGCTTACTGGACCATATGAAGCTATATCACTTATAGAACTTACTCGACCATATGAAGCTATATCACTTACAAAGTCTACTGAACCACATTAAGCTATTTCACTTAGGGAGCTTATTGTACCACGTGAAGCTATTTCACTTAGAGAGCCTACTGAACCATATGAAGCTTTTATCGCTTAGAGAGCTCCCTGGACCATCTACGGCTTAAGAGAGGGTCCGAGAGGTGTCACAGTCTGGGGCTGTCGGATAGAAGTGGCCAGGAGCCATGCTCCCATGAAGCTCTGCCAGAGACCCAGCAAACACACAACGTCAGGGAGACGTTCAGATCATGTCTTAGTAACGTCCGTCGGTCCAGAACCCCGTTTGTACGTCTGCTGGACCCCTCAATATTCAAACGTCTGGCTTGGACCCCTCTAAGACGTCTGTGGACGTGCAGAACGGGTTCAATATCTGAACGTCTAAAAAAAACGTTTATTCTGGCTCCTAATTGGATGTCTTTGGACGTCCGAAAAAGACATCTAAAAGAGGTCTTTTAGACGTGTCTTTGCTCAGTGGGGATGTGGAAACCCATGAAGATGTTGGCTGCATCCCAAACAGCTAATTAGCTACTTAGGCAGCATTCGGAGGCAGGGAGGCATCATGTCCCAATCGAATATTTACAAATATGCTACCTGCTGAGGTGCCTCTGACTGGGCAGATTTTGAAGGCAGCACAGATGTATCCTTCGTTGGTCAAGATATCCCACAATCCCATGCGCCTGCTCCACTGCTCCGACCAAAAGAGCAATTTTGTCTCCATGACTGTTAATATGTCACTTTATGAAGTTTGAATATGTTTTCAGTCGAGAAAGTAACCATGTAGATTCACAAAATGTATCCAGTTAATTAAAATATGTCTACCTGCACCCCCAGGTGAACCCTGACTACGACAGCACCTTTGAGTTTGAGAACGACTTCCCGGCCCTGCAGCCCGACGCACCAGACCCTGGTGAGGAGAGAGAGAGAGAGGGAGAGGGAGAGAGAGACAGGGAGAAGGAGGGGGAGGAGGGGGGAGAGAGAGAGAGAGAGAGGGAGGGGGGGGGGGGGAGAGAGAGAGAGGGAGGGGGAGGGGGGGGGGGGGGGAGAGAGAGAGGGAGGGGGAGAGAGAGAGAGAGAGAGAGAGAGGGGGGGGGGGAGAGAGAGAGGGGGGGGAGAGAGAGACAGAGAGAGAGAGAGAGAGAGAGAGAGAGAGAGAGAGATGTAAATACCAGAACAGGAACAGGATGTGAGCCAGACTCAGTAGAACCTGCTGGTAATCTCCACATCTCTGAACAGTCTTCTCTACACCTCATCCCCACAACCAGCCGCCCACACAATCAAGACCACATTCTGAACAGGATGGGGAAAGAGCTAGTGCATCTCGGTCGCTCCTTAGCTCTGCATGCTTAATGGCAGGATGAAAGGGGATTCTCTGGGATGGATCACATATTGTTCAGCTCTTGGGACTAGTGTAGTCGACTACGCCATCCCTGACATGGACCCCTCCCTCATCAGTGACCACAGACCCCACTATCAGATCATTGCCAGATAAATGTATACATAAAACCATGTGTACTTAAGAAAATGATACAATTATATACAATAGATAATCAATATAGATGGACTTCTCTTTAAAAATGTAACCACTTCACCTGAAATCACCGATTTAATTCACACTTTCCTCTCTGTACAGTTTCAACCAAACCAATTAAACATGGCTGTTACAAAAATACATTATATATATCATAAATCAGCCAGTAAAGCAGGTCTTATTAAAACCAGCTCTGTATCTAAACAGATTTGAAATTGAGTTTAACATGTTTTTTTAATGCTTTTTCAAGGTGCCCACCCATGTCCATTGTATGACCTAAACGGTGGTAGAGCAATTATCAGACTTTCTCAAAAGTGCTAGTTTTGTCAACGTTTTGATCTGAACCATTGTATATGATCATAAGTAACCTTAAAACAGGGCTAAACATGATTTTTCCCTTTACTACTCCTTTAATTATTTACTTACTATACATAATATGTAATAATACATACACTATAATATATTATGTAATAATACATAATATACATAATTTGTTTTCTCATGTAATTATTGAATTGTATTCTTGATGCTTTGGCAATACTGTTCACCTGACATTCATGCCAATAAAGCATATTGAATTGAATTGAGAGAGAGGAGAGACGGGGGAGAGACAAGGGGAGACAGATAGAGAGAGAGCGGGTGGAGAGAGAGAGAGAGATAGACGGAGAGATGCAGAGAGAGGTATCTGTAGTGTGTTCCTACTCTAAAACAGCCTCAAACACACCTGGTCATGCATATGTCACGTCTCTCCGTGAGTTCAAATGACAGACTGACAATTTAATACTGTTTTCTCTCACTCTCTCCCAGGGTCAGACCAGCACCCACTGTTTCAGTCCAGCGCTGCCAGAGGAGTCTGGTAAGGAGGTGGAGGAGGGGGGGGGGGAGGTGGAGGAGGATGGGGGGGTGGGTGGAGGAGGGGGAGGAGGGGGAGGGGGGCGGGACGACGACGACATTACAAGATACACTGATACTCATTTAGGTTGTGTTTATTTAAAGCCGTTCCCATGTGGATCCACTAGGTACTTTATTAATCCCAGAGGGGGAAATTGCACAAAATGGCGATTCTCAAAATGGCGCCACCCTGGCACTCTGAGCCAGGGCACGCACAGCACGGCCTCGGCAGCGACACACAGACTAGATCTCTGAGGAGATGCTGACACACACCAGCCCTAAACCAGCTTCCTTCAACAGATAACCCATCAACGTAACGAGCTAGAAAATGTTTCACTGAAGTTCTCCACTAGAGAATAGCTGGTTGAAAGAGGCTTGTGTGTGTATGTGTGTGTGTGTGTGTGTGTGTGTGGGGCGGGGGGTGTGTGTGTGTGTGTGTGTGTTGTATTGACTTGGTTCTGCTGTGGTTGTGTTTTTGTCAGTGGTTCAGAGCTACAGTCGAATGTATAAAAGTCTATAAAGAGATGACCCAAGGGCTGTGTTCAGACAGCCAATTAGTTGCCATCCCTGGCGTGTGTGAGTGCGTGTGTGTGAGAGAGTGCGTGTGCCTAGCCTGCGTGTATACGTGCATGTGTGTGTGAGCGTGTGTGTGAGCGTGTGAGCGTGTGTGTGTGCGAGCGTGCACGTGTGTGTGTCTGTCTGTGGGCGAGGAGAGAGGAGAGAGTAGAAAGGAGAGAAGAGAAGAAGGTTGTGGGGAGAGAGGTGAGGGTGAGGGGAGTGTTGTCATTCCTGCTATGTAGGGTTAGCTTCAAGATTCAAGATCTGTTTATTGGCCATGTGTATGGTACACACATACTAGCAATTTAAAGTCGCACTGAAACGGACGTTTGACATCATTTAACTTCCATAATTTCACGTATTTCCGACGCAAACAAGCTATGAGGGTGGGACATATGTTTAGAGGAATTTGATTGGAACATTGACAAGTGGGCGGGTTTTAAGAACTTGAGACAGATTCGATAGAAGGAGAGCGTTGATTGACGGGTGGATGTCGTGAGATTATTGGCCTAAAATCGAAGGTACCTGTTGTCGTCATTGCACGTGACTTACCGTTTTCCAGAAAGTAAGAAATTATATACTTTGATATAAGATTACAACAAAAGTAGAATTTTGTAATTATTTTTGCATACGTCACATTTATATTTTTTGTCCATAAAATAAGTTATTACCTCTGTTCTTGTTGTTTTATATTGTTCTGATATGTCTTCTTTTATATTGCTGGTAGTAATGTGTATGTTCCCTATATTTTTGCATTATTTCATTGTACAGCACCTTGCTTTTAAAAGGTGCTTTATAAATAAATGTTACTTACTTACTTACTGTAACTTTAGGGTTAGTCTAGCCTAGCCTAGCCTTCAAGCCTGCTGCACCTCTATAGGGTCGGCCTAGTTAGTCTACTTCTCTGCTATGCTGGCCGTTCTATAGGGATACAGGGCTGCAAAGTCTCATTGAGACGCATTCATGTCAACCTACTCTCACGCTCACACTCTTCACAATTCTCACGCGGAGAAATGACCAACCCCTCAGTACCAGCAGTCCATGGGACCCTTATTATGAAATTACTCGGAGGAACGCTATTCTTGCCTCCCAGTCGTCCTTTATGTCCGAAGAACTTCTCAAATCTACCTAGCGGGGTGAGAGAGACATCTCGGGAGAGGGTAGTAATGACCAAGTGGAAAAAATCTCAACTCCAAACTTTTGGTCAAACTCGGCAGCCCTGGGGATGTATCTAACAAGCTGCTGGTACAGAATCCTCCCATGGAATGTCTTGAGTAATGATGAATGAATAACCAGCTAGAGAAATGTGGTGTAGACGAGATCTTTTATTGATGGCATGTCAGTGAGTCATGTAATATTGACAGGGCCTGGAGGAGAAGGATGTAGTAGTTCGGGGTAAGTTGAGGGCTCTGTATTTCAGTTGCCAGTGGGGGATCCTCGGTAATTGACCCGAGTCAGAGTCCTGGTCGGGGGCAGCCCTGTTATCTGGGATAGGGATGTGCGAGTGCCCTGAAGGTGAAACTATGTGCTTCAAACGGTAGTGTTATTTATTGGGCTGCCTGCATCAATAGAAGTTTTAGCTACGGACCACAGTGGCTCACTAACGGCAGGACTGACCTTTATATACAGACGGTCAGTGCTGAATTTGATCAACAGAAGGTCAGTGCTGAACTAAGAGTAACAGACGGTCAGTGCGGAACTTTATAAACAGACTCAGTGCGGAACTTTATAAACAGATG
>NC_140263.1:3847133-3889219 GCF_949987555.1 Borostomias antarcticus | reverse complement strand
GGTCGGTGGTGAACTTTATAAACAGATGGTCAGTGCTGAACTTAACAGACAGTCAGTGCATAACTTTATAAACAGACAGTCAGTGCTGAACTTTATACACAGACGGTCAGTGCTGAATTTTATGTGTGTGTGTCTGTGTGTGTGTGTGTGTGTGTGTGTGTGTGTGTGTGTGTGTAGTAAGGTGATGTGTTCCCATCCCTGGTCTTCTGATGTGGTGTGTGTGTGTGTGTGTCTGTGTGTGTGTGTGTGTGTGTGTGTGTGTGTAGTAAGGTGATGTGTTTCCATCCCTGGTCTTCTGATGTGGTGTGTGTGTGTCTGTGTGTGTGTGCGTGTGTGCGTGTGTGTGTGTAGTAAGGTGGTGTGTTTCCACCCCTGGTCTGACATCACGCTGCCCCTCATGCAGCAGGCAGAGATCGTCAAGGTGATCGACAAGTGGGCACAGCTGGTGAAGGATCTAGGCTCCACCTACCCATGGGTTCAGGTACGGGATTGGTCAGGTCTTGCCCAATCGTATCCCTGCCTTTTAGGCAACTTTAGTTTGTAACATTCACAAGCTTGCGATTACAGGCTAAAGTTCGCAAGCTCCTCTTCGTGTTTCAGATAGCTGTGTGTGTGTGTGTGTGTCTGTGTGTGTGTGTGTGTGTGTGTGTGTGTGACACATCTGTTCGCCTGTGTTTCAGATATTTGAGAATAAAGGAGCCATCATGGGCTGTTCCAACCCCCACCCCCACTGCCAGGTAGAACACACACTCTCTCACTCTCTCTCTCTCTCTCTCTCACACACACACACACACACACACACACACACACACACACACACACACACACACACACACACACACACACACACACACACACCTGTCCCAGGCCCTAATATCTAGAGTATACTGGCCAATTACAGTCTGTTGTGACCTTTGAGGGGTGTCAACCAGGAGAGTTCTCGGAATGGAATTATTCCTCTCTCCCTTACTCTCTACCTCCTTCCTTCCCTCCCAGCCTCCCTCTCTCCCCCTCCCCAGCCTCCCTCTCTCCCCTCCCAGCCCCCCCCCCCCCCAGCCTCCCTCTCTCCTTCCCTCCTAGCCTCCCTCCCTCCTTCCCTCCCAGCCTCCCTCCCTCTCCCCCCCTAGCCTCCCTCCCTCTCTCCTTCCCTCCCAGCCTCCCTCCCTCTCCCCCCCCAGCCTCCCTCCCTCCCTCTCTCCCCCAAGCCTCCCCCTCCCCCCCAGCCTCCCTCCCTCCTTCCCTCCCAGCCTCCCTCTCCCCCACCAGCCTCCCTCCCTCTCCCCCCCCCCCAGCCTCCCCCCCCCCCCAGCCTCCCTCCCTCCTTCCCTCCCAGCCTCCCTCTCCCCCCCCCAGCCTCCCTCCCCCCCCCCCCCCAGCCTCCCTCCCTCTCTCCCCCCAGCCTCCCTCCCCCCAGCCTCTCTCCCTCTCCCCCCCCAGCCTCCCTCCCTTTCCCCTCCCCATTCTCCCTCCCTCCCAGCCTCCCTCTCTCCCCCCCCCAGCCCCCCCCCCCCTAGCCTCCCTCCCTCCCCCCCCAGCCTCCCTCCCTCCCAGCCTCCCTCTCTCCCCCCCCCAGCCTCCCCCCCCCCCCCTAGCCTCCCTCCCTCCTTCCCTCCCAGCCTCCCTCTCTCCTTCCCTCCTAGCCTCCCTCCCTCTCTCCTTCCCTCCTAGCCTCCCTCCCTCTCCCCCCCTAGCCTCCCTCCCTCTCTCCTTCCCTCCCAGCCTCCCTCCCTCCCTGACCATGTGGAAGACATTTTAATAAGTCATCTTTCACTATGTTATATTTGATCTACTCTGTACACTCCAATTATGGAGTGGAGAGATATGACAGAGATGTGTCTATATTACTATGACTCCCCCCTCCTCTACTCTCTCTCTCTATCTCTCTCTTTCTCTCTCTTCAATTCAAAGGGCTTTATTGGCATGCGATACATGTTTACATTGCCAAAGCAAACATCACCAAAGGTTTCTCTCACATCTCTCTCTCTGTGACATCCTGGGTCTTTGACTGTATCATCAGAGAGAGGGGGTGATGGGAGGGGGGATGAGGGGAGAGAAGAGAGGAGGGCAGCGGAGGTGAGATGGAATAGAAAAGGGGGTAGGTTCGAGGTTGTGTTCAGATCTTCCGAGAGGAGTGGAGGGTCCTGAGGAGCTAGTATATGCCTTTTTGATATTCACATACAGTAAGTCCAAAGCTTTATTTTCTCAGGTGGGGAATTTAACAAACAGGTTGGTAGAGAGGCATGGTTGAAGTCGCACTGGGATGTTTTGTCTGATAGATAGCTCTTTATTTATCCCTGTCGGGAAATTTCTGTTTCACAGCAGATTAAGGTTAATAACGTGAAGAATAAGAATACATAATAAATAGGGGATAACTAGGATGGACACAATATACAAATAACTAACAAAATACTGCTACTCACACAGTATATTAAAAACAGTTAGTACAGTAAATGGTAAATGGACTGCATTTATATAGCGCCTTTCCACCTTAGCGGCACTCAAAGCGCTTTACAATGGCCTCTCATTCACCCATTCACACACCAATGGCGGCAGCTGCCATGCGAGGCGCTAACCTGCTCATTGGGAGCAATGTGGGGTTAGGTGTCTTGCTCAGGGACACTTCGACATGTGGACAGTCGGAGCTGGGATTTGAACCGCTGACCCTTCGATCACTGAACGACCCGCAGGAGGCCGCTGTGTGACTGAGTGGATGACAAGGATCCCGTGTCGGCAGAGGCCGGGGGGGGGGGGGGGTTATACCACAACAACGATGGTGTGAGAGAATTCCCGCGGCTAGTAGCTAGTATGGACCCAGGCTGACAGAGGTCTTTACAGTAGCAAGTCCAGGATTACCCTGTCTGTTGTTCACAAGCATGGCTAGACCCTTCTGCTTAGCTTAGCACTAGCCTGGTGTCTGTCCGCAATGGTTTCTGGTTGATTTATTTCTCACCCTCTCTTTCTCTCTCCCTCTCTTTATTCCTCTCTCTCTCTCTCTCTCTCTCTCTCTCTCTGAGTCTCAGGGGCCTCAGTGGTAGTGTGGTGGTGTACGGAGCCTCCACCAGGGGGCAGTAGGAGACTTCTTACCAGTCCTCCAGATGTCTCTCTCCTCTCTCTCTCTCTCTCCTCTCTCTCTCTCTTATCATGTCCCCCTCATGCAGTCTTAACAAGGCAGCTCTGTGTGAGCCACGTTCATATCTAGCCCCCTGACTATGGGAATGTGCTCTTGGTCTAATGCTACATGTTTGGGTACGAACTGGGTTCGATCCCTGGTCTAGGACCAAAACAGTGTGGTGTGCCATGTTGGCGTCAATGCTAACGCTAGGCTACGCTAAAGCTGTGCTTAAGCTTCACCAAGTAGTTAATGCTAACACTACGCTATGCTAATAACACAGTCAGCACTTGTGAGAGGGCCATCAAGAGAAGCTGCCAGTACCCCCTAGGGGGGTAAAGGGGGTTCACTGTTACCCCGAGTGGGGTGGAGGGGGTTCACTAACACCCCCAGGGGGTTGGAGGGGCTCTGTAATGGAGGGGCTCTTGCTGGGGCCCCGACGTCAGCCATTAAACTAAGTGAACCCCCCCCCCCCGCAGGCTCAGGTCTACATGCCCCCTCCCCAGCAGACTCGGGTCGACATAACCCCCCCTACCCCCCCCAGCAGGCTCAGGTCCACAGACTCCGGTCCACATGACCCCCAGGTCACGCCAGGTGGAGGAAGTTCCTCCAGAGTTGAACAGTACTGGTACACAGTGGTGAGACCAGCAGCTGTGTGCGAGCGGTCGGAAGGACAGAGAGAGCTCATAGAAGAGTTGAAAGGGAGTCAGAAGATGGCTCTAAAGAATGGGTAATGGAATTCGGCTGTGGAGGAGATAAGAGAGAGAGAAGAAGTGATATCCTAAAAGACTCTTACATCTCTCTCTACTTTTCTCTCTCTCCTTTTCTCTCCCTTTCTCTCTCTCCCCCCCCCCTTTCTCTCTCCATTTGTCTCTCTCTCTTTTTCTCCCTTTCTCTCTCTCTTCCCCTCAATTTCTCTCCCCTCTTTTCCTCCCTGTCCCCCCCCCCCCCCCCCCCACACACAATTTCCATCGTCCTCCTCTCTCTTCGACCTCGTTCATATTCATCGGGAGATGCGGGTCTCAAGGTCTATCTCATGTTTATCTCTCAAGTGTGAGTTTCGCCCTTTTATCCTGTAAAATATATTCAGAGATAAAAAAAAAGGAGTGAGGGTATTAAAAAGGCACGGAGACGATATAATATTGCAGTCTGGGAGCCTGGGAGAAAAAGCGGCGAAAACAATTCTTTCTGTTTTACGGGAGAGGGGAGAGGGGAGAGGAGAGTCCAGTACCACTCTCTCTCTACCACTCTCTCTACCACTCTCTCTATCACTTTAACTAGACAGAAGGAACGAGAGGAGCAATGAGAGAGACGGATAGAGAACGGGGGCAGAAGATAAATATATTGCGCATGATAAAGCACGCAGCCAATCAGACTCTGGCGTGCCTGTCCTGAGAAGCAGTAGGAGGATGTATGAGGACACTGAGCCTCCATACAGCCTCCTAATGGCTGGGTGAGGCTGTCAGGTGAGGCTGGGTGAGGCTGCCTGGTGTTTGTCAGGAGGCCACGCCCACTGGCAGCGAGCTCCTGACCAGCTGGACAGCCTCAAGATGCTGTTCTCAGATTAGACCCAGATTATTAGGGTTATCAGATAAGATCCAGATTAGGGTTTTTAAAGTACACCCAGATTAGGATTCTCAGATTACACCCAGATTAGGGTTCTGAGATTAGACCCCAGATTATTAGGATTGTCAGATTAGATCCAGATTATTAGGGTTCTCAAGAAGGTCACAGCCACCTCTGATTGAATGTTCAGACAAGGCTCATGGCTGTGTGTGTGTGTGTGTGTGTCTGTGTGTGTGTGTGCACGTTTATACATGTACTGTATGTGTGCGTGTGTGGTGTGTATGTGTGGTGTGCGTGTGCACACATGTCTGTGTGTGAGTGTGTGTGTGTGTGTGTGTGTGTGTGTCAGCTGTCACAGGGAGAAGAGTGCGTTTCCTCTGGCCTCAGACAAGCGGCAGGTCTCCGTCTCGTTACGTCTGGAGCTCTGCCCTCTGCCTGGCAGGCTCGGCTAACGGCCGGTTCACGGTCCAGACATGGCCTAATCGGGCCAGACTGGGGCCCGTCCGGACATGTCCAGACCTAGACCGGACTCTGCTAGGGCATGTCCGCGCCAAGGTCGATTTCCGCGGCTGCGTGTACCTAGCGTGCCGGTGTGTGGCACCGGAAAAACCCGCTGCTTGCGTGAATTAATGACTCTAACAGCGGCGTTAAGCTCATAAACTAAAGCCCTCCGCTGGGAATCGCCATGCTGTGATGAGCCAGAGATCAAAAGTAATTGTTTACTGATGTATGTCAATCTTCAATCAATCAATCAATCAAAGCTTTATTTGTATAGCGCATTTCATACCCAGAGGCAACACAATGCGCTTTACAGAGAACAAGGGAGGTGGGCATACGACCCACTCTCTACATATTCCAGAGGGAAACAAAAAAACAGTAATCACCCGGGGGCCAGATAAGTGAGCTGTAAAAATTGTTCCCTGACCCCTCTCAACAAGGCGATCGAGCAAGCTCCTGGAGTATGTTTGTCTACCGGCTAAGAACATTTATAAAGCAATACATTGCATTAAATTACATTTCAGAGTGAGAGAGGCTAAAAGCATTTTTGATCTGTAACTCTTTGCAGAGAAAGAAAACGACATGTAAATATGTATGCCTTGGGTATGCGTTCGTTCGACTGGACTACTAAAAGATAAATGACAACGTACAGTATGCTGCCTGTACTTCTGGACTACGAGTTGGCCTTAACAAACAGCTGACTGGCGATCAATTCAACTCACGGAATACTGAGGGCCAGCCAGAATACTGAGGGCCAGACAGAATACTGAGGGCCAAACAGAATACTGAGGGCCAGCCAGAATACTGAGGGCCAGCCAGAATACTGAGGGCCAGACGGAATACTGAGGGCCAGACAGAATACTGAGGGCCAGACAGAATACTGAGGGCCAGACGGAATACTGAGGGCCAGACAGAATACTGAGGGCCAGACAGAATACTGAGGGCCAGACAGAATACTGAGGGCCAGACAGAATACTGAGGGCCAGACAGAATATTGAGGGCCAGACAGAATACTGAGGGCCAGACAGAATACTGAGGGCCAGACAGAATACTGAGGGCCAGACAGAATACTGAGGGCCAGACAGAATACTGAGGGCCAGACAGAATACTGAGGGCCAGGCAGAATACTGAGGGCCAGACAGAATACTGAGGGCCAGCCAGAATACTGAGGGCCAGACGGAATACTGAGGGCCAGACAGAATACTGAGGGCCAGACAGAATACTGAGGGCCAGCCAGAATACTGAGGGCCAGACAGAATAGTGTGGACCAGGGACCAGCCACCTCCTGCTGGCTGCCTTCCAGCTCAGAGCTCCACTACTCACACCCTTCAGAGGCCCCCGGGGCTTTCCAGCCTGCTTGCTCTGGAGTAATCACACCAGCTCCATCATCGTGAAGAGCAGATCCCGCTCGCTCAGCGCACCGAGGAAGCTACATCGAGGGCACCTGAAGCTTTTTTTGCAATGCGATTAGACCCCGGGCCCCGTGGGGCTCTTACCACTGAGCCGAACCACGGAAAGCAAGGAAGATGAGCCTCTGTTCTCTTTTGTTCTCTGTCCTCTCTTGTCTCTCTTTCTCTGATCTCTCCCATCGCCTCTCCAACTGTCTCTCTCTCCCTCCCCCCCCCCAACCCCCCACGCACACACCTTTCTACCAGGCGGTACACGCTCGTTCAGACGGAGGATGAGAGAGCATCCCGGGAGCTAATTAATTGAATTTGCAGCCAGATGCGGGAATATTCAGGACATGTTTGAATTCTGATGAAGTGGGACTAAATGTTTAATGCACAAGCACAGCTTTCTGTTGCCGTCCATAATTCATATTCTCCTCAGAGATGACTTCAATCCGCACAGGGATCCCGATGGTCCTCGACTTTAATCACACACACACGCGGGCCAAGCACACACAGGACACGCACACACACACCCCACGCACAGAGATGGCTGCTCCAGAGATACCTGCCCTAGAGATAGCTGCCCCAGAGATAGCTGTACCAGAGATAGCTTCAACAGATACAGATACAGTCAGCCAAACTTCAATACTTGCCCCTACCACGTGGTCAGAGCAACAATAACAGTGGCAGCAGCGGTAAAATAATATTACAACCCGCAACCACAAGGGGCAGTAGAGCACTGCTACAGGGGCAGTAAACTGCTACAGGGTCAGTAGGATACTAGGCTTCTCTGATAATCTGGTTGCCGTTGCTTATAATGTATACTATTTTTCTGTTTGACCGGTCTGAATTGCAAACTGCTTTTTTGGATTAGCTACAGCAGAGACAGTAGCCGACTTAAAATTGGTTATTTGAGGGACTATCATTTTACCAGCTGATCGGAATTCATTCATTCTTTAAATTCAAACCCGGAAACTCATAAATCTCTCATTTTCAACGATGCAGTCAGAGTAATGACGTTAAATATACAATCAATAAATAGCACTAAACTAGTGAGGACTATTTCATTTCAACGTATTTACCAACGCATGATACATTTATTCGATTCAAGGCACAAGTTCTGTATCAACTTTCTCAAAAGTGCTAGTTTTGTCAACGTTTTGATCTGAACCATTGTATATGATCATAAGTAACCTTAAACCAGGGCTGAACATGATTTTTCCCTTTACTACTCCTTTAAGTTTCGGAGCGCAATGTCGCGAGTGGAGATGCGATTAGTTTGTTTTGGCCACATGTCAGACTTTGTCCGTTTTTGTCCGTTGGCTTCGGAATCTTGGAGCTCAACATTCCAAAGCTCTGAAGCCATCTGAGAGGGAAGATGAGTCCAGATGATCTCAGACCATCTGTGTGGCCCGGGCGTTAAGGCTGACAGGACAAGTCTCTCTGGTGCCTGGTTGTTTGCCCCCTTCCTTCCGGCTTTCGTTCAGAGCAGACGCTTTTGCACCCCCCCCCCCCCCCCCCTCTCTCATTACAGTACAGTGCTGTCAGGTAACTGCCTCGTACTGTATTTTGTAACTGCCTTGTAATGTATTTTGTATGTCGTA
This sequence comes from Borostomias antarcticus, assembly GCF_949987555.1. Classification (NCBI taxonomy): domain Eukaryota; kingdom Metazoa; phylum Chordata; class Actinopteri; order Stomiiformes; family Stomiidae; genus Borostomias; species Borostomias antarcticus. The sequence goes on along the minus strand of NC_140263.1, from coordinate 3,881,051 downwards.
ATTGCCTTGTATTTTGTATGTATTGTATTTTGTATGTCGCTCTTTCTTCCCTTTTTATGTGTTATTTGTATTGTAAAGCGCTTTGTGCATTCGTGCTGTGAAAAGCGCTATATAAATAAAACTTACTTACTTACTTACTTACTTTTAATAAGTGCTTCGTAAGCTATCCTTGTATTGGGCTCAGCTGCCTGGTGTTACCTTAGCCAGGTGAACCAAAGGGCCAGGTCAGCTTGCAGATCACCCAACCACGTCTGCTACCTTGGCTACACTGATTGAGGAGCAGAGCAGCAGGGTTAGTTCCTCACAAGACTAATGTCAGCTTTGTGTCAGCAGAAATGTGTCAGGCTGGAAGAATGTAGTAGTGAGTTGCAGTAAAAGCAAGCTGTGTGTGTTTATGTGTGTGTGTGTGTGTGTGCGCACGTATGGGGAGTGATTTGTGCCACGTATTTGCTAACTGATTTGCGATACATCCAGCCTAGTCTAGTTATTTTATGTAGCTTTCTAGAGATACTGCCCCCCAAATCAACTTATTTGTTTGACGTTTCTGTCGAACCCTGTAGCTAGCTAGCTAGTTATTTAGCTAACGTTAGCCTTTAGAAAAACGGAGCTAGAAAAAATTAGGCGGGTATTTGATAAACTGACCATCTATTCAGAATCTATATGTTTCTCGCCTGAAAACATATTTGACATAGTAACAGTTGTACAGACACAATTACAACAGAACTGGTTACTAGCAGAATATAACTCGCTAGTCTAGTGGCCAGCTAGCTAAACTCGCCTCACGTTGCAGACGGACGTACGTTCGTTGGTCATTAAGCTTGCGTTAGCTTCGCTTTCCCACGCGCGCTGCTCACTTGCGGTAGGTTTGCTTTTCACCCACGTACGTCCTGACTCACGGACCTCAGTCATGTTGGGCGACACAGTTAACCTCTCGTTGCTACAAACAAACGCGAGCTACGCGACCCATGCACAAGTTTCTGACTCAGTCACGCCGCCGCCTCTAGGCCATAACGTCCCATGTCTCGTCAGTTCTCCTATCAAGTACAATCGGATGGATTTTGCTCACGTACGTGGCGTACGTTGTTCTGCTCAGTTAGCAGCTCAGTTCGCTCCGTGCGGTAAGAGATGGCACAAAGCACCCCACATACACGTGTATGTGTGTGTGTGTGCATGCATGCACGTGTGTGTGTGTGTATGTGCGTGTGTTCGTGCATGTGTGTGTATGTGCGTGTGTTCGTGCATGTGTGTGTATGTGCGTGTGTTCGTGCATGTGTGTGTGTGTGCATGCATGCGTGCACGTGTGTGTGTGTATGTGCGTGTGTTCGTGCATGTGGGTGTGTGTGCATGCGTGCACGTGTGTGTGTATGTGCGTGTGTTCATGCATGTGTGTGTGTGTGTATGTGCGTGTGTTCGTGCATGTGTGTATGTGTGTGTGTTCGTGTGTGTGTGTGTGTGTGTGTGTGTGTAAGTGAGTGAGAGAGAGACGTTCCAGGGACAGGCTTCAGGTGTGTGTAGACACGGCTTTGTCAGGCTGAGATGCCTGGAGAGGTGAACTCTGGGTAACGCGGTCTTTCCGCTCTAATCTGTCTCGGTGATTCTGGCCCTGCTCCTCCGCTAGCAGCAACAACACACAGCGACGGCGCGCCGCTCTCTCCCAGATGCCTGCTGGGAGAAATAGGACACATTTTATTTCCAGCTTGTAAAAAAGGACCTTGATTCCTCCAAGTGCTATATGAGTTTTATGGTGCGTAAAACTGGGTCAGGAGAAAGGCTTTGTTGAAGTTTTCTAAATTGAGCTGAGTATCGCATCACTGGACGGTCTTTACTTATAAAATGATATTTTATTTGGTCTCTTTTTTTTATACTCTTTGGTCAAACTATTTTGACCTTTGCCGCTGGCTCCTATTGATTATGATCAGAGTTGAACTATTAGTCCCATCTACCTCCTTCCCTCTGTCCTTCCATCCCTCCTTTACTCCCTTCTCCCTCGCTTACCGCCTCTCTCCTTCCTTCCTTCCTTCCTTCCTCCCTCCTTCCTCTTCTTTCTCTAGGGTGGTTTTATTGCAGGACTAGGCAGGCTCAGGACCCTGAGGTGGAGGGGGGAGAGGAGAAGAGAGGGGAGGAGAGGATTTAGTGGGCCTTCTGAGGATGGTTTTATGTGGCATGAAGAGGTTCTCGTTAAAGCTGATCCTTCTGATGAGAACATGGCGGAAGTCTACAGTTATTGGCTTTCTGTCATGTTATACACACACATGCACGCGCGCGCACACACACATACTGTACTGTACACACGCACACACAGCTAGGGAGGAGGAGAGGGGAAGGAGGGGGTGAAGGAACAGGCAGACGTTTTGCGTGTCACAATATCAGGAAGTCAACAAACACTTCGCCCAGAGAAACGAAATCTACCTGCACATACAAGAAAGAAGAGCGGTATTTACCTGCATTGAAGCCATCCTTCCAGAAAGTAGCTACAATCTTCCAATCCAGTCTGCGCCACACGTGTTTGCTATCATTTATCCCCCCATCATTACATCGAGTGAGTGCGGGATTGTGGGAAGTGTGGTTCTTAAAACGCCGTGCCGATTTGATCACGACCAGAGGGGCTGCCAAAGTGCCGAGTTACCTCATGTAGCTTTAAAATTAGGAGTGACATCGCCATTTTTTTTTTGGCAGTTGGTCCTAAATCAGCGAGTTTAGCATTAAAATGTTTTGTGAATACCTGTCCTGGACACCTCGTTGGTTGGCTTCAGTGTCCATCTCGTTCTGCAGGGAATTCGGTTCGAGGAACGAGGCTATTGAGAAAACCATCAAAACCTGTTCAGCTGTAATCGTTGCTGACATCATGTTCTCCATTCAGAGGCGTGGTGGAGACCTGGCGTCCTGCTGATCTGCCTGGCAACAGCCGTCAGGGGTCTACAGACCCGTATATCATATTATGATCGACATCAAACTGTTTCTGCCCAGATCCGACATTTCACTTTTCTCAGCGATCCCATATTATGGGATGGCTGTCGTTACTGCCAAGAGACCGATCCTCTCTGCTGGCTGAGTGAAGAGGGACGGGGGAGTTCTTTTCCATCTTGTCCTCTCTCTCTCTCTCTCTCTCTCTCTCTCTCTCTCTGTCTCGCTCTCTCTCTCTCTCTCTCTCTCTCTCATCGAAGCTCTCCAGTGAAATCAGGCCAGCTATGCTCTTGGCCAGAGGTTCATTTTCTCCTCGTCTCCTCCCTGCTCACCTCCTCCTCTCTCCTCCCTGCTTGTTTACTTTCCCCAGCCGTCTCTCGTACATCTCTCTTTCTTCTCTCTCTCACCATAACTTCCTCTTCCTGTGGTGTCATAAGCGTGGGCCAGTAACTTCCTCTTCCTGTGATGTCATAGGCATGGGTCAGTAACTTCCTCTTCCTGTGATGTCATAGGTGTGGGCCAGTAACTTCCTGCCTAACGAGCCGGCGCTGGCTGACCGCTGTCAGAGAGAGTTTCTACGGCAACACGGAGAACCGTTACTGCTGCAGTACGCCAGACAGGAGGCCGAGAGACAGGTACACACACACACACACACACACACACACACACACACACAGAATTTAGCATGTATATCCTCGCAGGATCCCTTAACTTAACCGTAGCCATAAAATGTAAACCTAACCCTAAACATAACCTTTGACCCCTACATCTAACCTTAACCCTACAACCCCAGAAAACCCCTAAAACTCAACCTAGCCCTAATCCTACCCATAACCGTAATTGTAACCCAAGCCCTAAACCCTAAGCTTTGACCCTAAAATGAACCCTAACCTTATGGGTCCAGCAAAATGGCCCCACAAGGACATTTTTAGGGGCCGGGCAGCCTCAGGTCCCAGTCCCGCTTGTATTTTTCAATTTTCTGAATCTTCCTAGGAAGTATGACTTCCCATGCATGAAAAATTACCAGACTTATGCCAGAAGTCCCCAACTGGCATTGTGGGCCAATAGTCCTGATGGTGGAACTACAGCAGCAGTCTAAAGTTTAAAACTTTAAAAAATCATAACAAATCAGCCGTACGTGCTGTCACTTTGCAAACGGCACCAAAATGTAGGCCTAAGTGAATAGAAACTTCTATTTATTCATTCATTCATAACCTTTATTTTGTTTCTTGGGAATACAATTGAGGGGCAGGCCCCCATTTTCAATGTAGCCGAGATTACAAAACAAGCAGCAACAATAAAAACAAACAATAAGATCATATAACATCATAAATAACAATCTACTTTAAAATTAAACACAAAAAACAGTACAGATAAAGAATATGAAATAGAACAATTTAATGTAATCTCACATGGCAGGTAACTCAACACATGTTCATGCCCATGGGGATGCAGAAAGGCATACTCAGCCATTGTGCTGTGTGACATGATTTTTTAATGATATTTTTTAAATGTGTAGCCGTTACTGTTTCTTCATCTTGTTTGCATCTCTTCATCTGACATTTCAACCAGTCCCATCTGGGTTCAAAGTCAATGAGTCAATGATCAATGAATCAGTCAATGAATCCGTGCTCATTCCAGAATCCCACAACTCATTCACGTCACAGTTTATAGACCTACTAATATGTTCATGCTGGATTCCTGTGTAAATATCTAGCTGTGACATTTATTTTATTTTTTTGGTCAAACTGCCAGCTTCTCACTTAGCTCAACAAGAACATGACCTTCCCTCGGTGTCTTTGTGAGTTCAAGCCCCGGTTGATGCAGAATAAACATGCTAATACCTACTCAGGCATCGTACTGTTTGGATTTTAATTTTTTAAATAATTAATCTTCCTCCTCAAAATGCCCCGCCTTGATCCAGTGCTGCACAGCAGCTGTGATTTTTCTTGATTCACTATCTTTGTGGGGACATCCGGGCCCCACAAAGATAGTTTTCCAAGAACATAAATACACACACACACGACATCCGGTCCCCACAAAGGTAGTTTTCCAAGAACATAAATACACACACACACGACATCCGGGCCCCACAAAGGTAGTTTTCCAAGAACATAAACACACACGCATACACTCTCTTAGCTGCCCATCGTGTTCGATGATGACGCTTGCTCTGGGAAGGGGGTGGGGGGTTCAGCGACGTTGCCGCTGGTGCCACTTGTTGTGGCTGTCGAGGCCGATGCGTCACCCGCACATCCGTCCACAGATGGAGCTGGGTAACCCGGACGCCAGGGGAATACCGGCCGCCATCTGGTGTCGCTGTGCGCGCCACTTGGACCGCCTCGGAAACCGCTCTGGCACATGTGACCTGCCAGGTTGATCTGAGTGCCAGAGTTTCAAACTGTGTGTGGTTGATGTTTGAGCGCTTCAGGAAGTCCTTGGTGTAGTCCTTGTAGCACCTCTTTTTTCCTCCTGCGGCGTGCTTTGCATTACTTAGTTGGCCGTAGAGGACTTGGCGGTGGTCAGGCAAAGTGTTTTTTGCTGCCAGTGTCGCTGTTGCTCTGACCATGTGGTAGGGCGAAATATTGAAGTTAAGCTGACTGTACCAGCGGGGCAAAGCGGTACAACACCAGCAATGCTGTCTCTAGCTCTAGTAGGTTGATTTAACACCATTCCCTGGTGGCCCATAAACCACCTATGGCCTGGGACAGACATGTACCACCCCAAACGTATAGAGAAGCGTTCATGAAAACCGCGACGTGAGCCGACACCCTGCCTATTGGGACGCCGTGCGCCATCACGCGCCGGTGTCTACCAATAGCTGAGGTCCGCTTCCGATGACCTCGGCACCAGCAGGAGGCGCCGTCTGTGTCTCGCAGGATCTAGACAGAGCCGTGAGAACCACCTCTGGAGTCAGCAGACCCAGTGATACAGTACCATCGTGTGAGCTGCCGCCATGAGACCCAGAAGACGCATGACACACCCACCCACACACACACACACACACACACACACACATACACACACACACACACACACACACACATACACACACACACACACACACACACACACACACACACACACATAAGCACATCCACATGCCACACACACAGACACAAACAGACAGACAGACAGACAGGCACGCAGACAGACAGACATGCAGACAGACAGGCACGCAGACAGACAGACATGCAGACAGACAGGCACGCAGACAGACAAACAGACAGGCACACAGACAGACAGGCACGCAGACAGACAGACAGGCACGCAGACAGACAGACAGACAGGCACGCAGACAGACAGACAGGCATTCAGACAGACAGACATGCAGACAGACAGGCACGCAGACAGACAGACAGGCACGCAGACAGACAGACAGACAGGCACGCATACAGACAGACATGCAGACAGACAGGCACGCAGACAGACAGACAGGCACGCAGACAGACAGACAGGCACGCAGACAGACAGACAGGCACGCAGACAGACAGACATGCAGACAGACAGGCACGCAGACAGACAGGCACGCAGACAGACAGACAGACATGCAGACAGACAGGCACGCAGGCAGACAGACATGCAGACAGACAGGCACGCAGACAGACAGACAGGCACGCAGACAGACAGGCATGCAGACAGACATATGTAGTACTCTCAGAAAGCTATACGCTTTTGATATTTTTATATTATTTTATTCAAACTAATAATTTAATTCTACATAAACTGTAAGACATTTAGTTGATATAAGGTATGGAGAGGGGAGCCAATGACGTTAGGTTTAGCAGGTCAGATGGTTTAGTGCCCGGTTTCCTCTAGAGGGCGCACGCGCGTTTCCTTTAGAGCAGATTTGGGAAGAAAGAAGCTGGTCCCGTCTCTTCATCCTCTGTCTTTTCTTTAATATTTTCCAGGTTAGTAAAACGTGACAAGCACTTAAAACCAACTTCCAAGGTTATTATATGAATGTAGAATACATTTGAGGGATGTGATATGTTGTTGTGAATGTTGTGAAGTGTTATTTTGAAGAGAATTGTGCCTCGTGGCCGTCCTGTATTTTCGTTGCTAGCTAGCCAGCTACAAAACGGCACCCCAACAACTGGTGAAAGTGAGAGTGGTTTTCCTGATTACACTTGACCGATCTTTTGTACTATTAGTGTGTGAGTTTATTGAGTGATGAAAGTCTCATTTTGAGACTACAGTTCAAAGTGTATTATATTGATAGCTCCCAGTGTTATGTGCTGATAATTTGGAAAAGCCAATTTAGAATATTTTGAGTGAGTAACTCAGCTACAGTAGAGAAGTACTGTATTATTGATTGATATCAGAATAGGTAGGCCCTTGACTACTGTATTTGTGTTTATTGAGTATGTGAAGAGTATTGAAGTATGAGTATGTGAAGACGATGTGTGAATGTATTATTTTCATCTAAATGTTTATTTGTTTGAGACTACATGGAATGTGGATCCTAGAACCAGCATGAATGTTGAGAATTTAGTATTGAGATTGATGGACAATAACCACTAGCACTAGGGACATTTTTGAATAAGGATGATTTGTATTGAATAATTGTGTAAATAAATACGAGAGCAGATTTGGGAAGAAAGAAGCTGGTCCCGTCTCTTCATCCTCTGTCTTTTCTTTAATATTTTCCAGTGGGATTGAAGAGCACGGGCACACTAATATTGTTACCACCGTACTATCGCCTCGTGCGGGTAACAAAATTTGGGGGCTCGTTCCGGGATCCGTCCTCGTCACAAGCATCAGAGCGACGGGTCCAGTGATTCCAGAACCACGTGACAAGGTGGGGAAGCGTACTGCAGACCAGGAGTCAGCCAGTGAGCGTCCGTCGAGGGAAATCTAGGTCAAGAGTCTTCGCCTCGCTACGGAGCTGCACAGCCGATCCGGGGGTCAAAGTACATCCGTCATCAGGAGCCGCAGGTTCATCAGACTAACAAACACACTACAAGGACTACAGCTACACACACACACACCATGTCTACGACACGCAAAGAGCTGGTGTGGAACATTAAAAGGAACTTGTTCAGAATCTCGAACATTAACATCTACAACGTTGCAAGGGACCTGGCAACCGACAGTGAAGACCAAGCCAAGCTGAGCCCAAGCGATGAGGAAGGCTGCACAGACTTTGTGGTTGCCTACATGCAGTCTGAGAAATTGCTCAAAAGTGAAGATGAAGGTATGGCTCAGTTGTTGATGTTGAATGATGTGGTGAATAGAGTGATTGTTTCTGTTGATTTGTCACCTAATGGGACATGTGATGATGTTGTACATGTTAGTCCTACTAGTCCATCCACGGTGGGCCCAGAGCATGTAACCCAATCACACTCTGAACAAAACACAATCACACAACCACATCCCCACTCCCAGCCACATGTCCACACAACTTCACAGTCAGTGGAGGAGCTGAGAAGAATGTATGTACAGCTGGGTGAGCAACTGAGACTGTGTGAAGCCACTACGGCCCTGCCAGCCACTTTAAACAGCCAGCAAGGTGAGTCGCTGTCGCCCACAATGCCGACCCCAAGGATACCAGAGAGAGTGGTTCCGCTAAAGGACCTCCACTATCTTCCCCGGAGGGAATTTAAAGTACATGGGGGCCAAATCGGGGACCAGAGTTCTGAAATAGGCTATAACAGCATCAGTAAGCAAATGGATGAGGGAGTCAGAGAGGGCTTTGGAGAGGCAGAAGTGGTCCGGGGTGTGTTAAGAGTGATCAAACCAGGAACCTTTAGGGACATGCTCGTAAATAAAGACGAAATGACAGTCTCTGAACTTAAGGGCTTCCTCCGATCTCACCTTGGTGAAAAAGCAAGCACAGAGATGTTTCAGGAGTTGATGTGTGCTAGACAGCTCGAACAAGAGTCACCCCAGCAGTTCCTGTACCGCATGATTGGCCTCAAACAGAAACTCCTTTTCCAGTCAAAGCAGGTTAATACTGACATCTCCTATGATCCTAAGACCATTCAAGAGGTTTTTCTCCACAGTATCTATCAGGGCCTGGGGCCAAAGCACACTGATATCCGACAGAGACTGAGACCTCTCCTCTGGGACGGTCAGCTCACTGATGAGGAAATCGTTGGCCAGGTAATGAAGATGATTAATGAGGAGAATGAGCACCAGCGCAGAATCGGCCAGCCCCCTCGTCAGTCAAAGGTAACACACGCACATGCCGCAAAGGTGGACACAGGTGACTGGCCAACCAATGACAAACAAAAGGGTGGAGCCACAGACAGTAATAACATGACCATCCAACAGCTCAGTACTCAGGTTGAGACCCTGACACGTATGATGACCACACTGCTGGAGAAACAGATGGGAAACGGCCAGGCGGCGTATCAACAGACCTCCCCAGCTCAAGTGTCGCCACACCCCCAGCCCTACCACACTTCTCAGCCACCTCCTAACCGATATCCCCAACCCCCACTGAGACAAGAGAGACAGCCCTGCCACTCTCCTCAGCCACCTTCCAACCAATATCCTCAAACCCCACAGAGTCAAGAGCGAGGACGAACATCTCGTTGCCCAAAATGCACTGAACAGAACCGACAGGAGTGTAACCACTGCTTCGTATGTGGAGAGACAGGACATCGGGCAGTAGGGTGCTTGAAACGGACCAAGTTTCAGGGAAACGGGAGCCGGTCTCAGCCGAGGGACAGCCAGAGACCGGGATACACCCTCAGTCCCAATCACTAAACCCCATCCCCATGCAACAACCCCAACAGCATAAGCCGAACCAACAACCATCACACAGGCCTGCCTGCCGGAGTGTCACAGGAAGCAAAGTTCCCCTAGTCGGAAAGAGAAGCTACCTCAAATGTCTGATTGGTGGATATCCAACTACAGTCCTGTTTGACACCGGCTCACAGGTGAGCATAATAGACAGAGAATGGGCCAATACTCATATCCCCAGCTATCCAGTGAGGCCGTTACAGGAGCTCCTTGAAGAAAATGTAGGCCTAGAAGTTGTCGGTATGGGTGGCCATGCTATCCCTTATGATGGATGGGTTGAGCTCACTGTCAACCTCACAGGTAATGACGACCCCAACCTCGCCATACAAACCCCCTTCTTAGTCAGTCGACTGTCTCTGTCCCAGCCGATAGTCGGAGCTAATGTACTTGAGGAGATCATCCATAGGCGAGAATCCTCCGGTGATGCTGTGAGCACAGTAATCAGTCTCCTACGAAGTGCCTTCGGAATGGAAGAAGAGCAAGTGGTGGCCATGGTCAACTTCATTCAAGTACCCCAAAAGACTGACTGCCGTCCAGCCACAGTGAGAGTGGGAAGGAACAATGTTGTCATCCCGCCTAGGAAAGCAGTACATGTGTGGTGCAGAGTACCCCCGAATTTCGACACCTCTGACCCCCGTGTCTTGTATGAACCAACGGAAGAGAACCCTGTTACAGACCAGCTGAGCATAGGAGAAGGCCTCCTGGAAGTCAAGAACACTCGACGGCCTTACGTCAAAGTGCCCATCTCCAACCACTCTGAACATGGGATCATTCTACCAAAGAGGACTCCCTTGGGCACCATCCAATGTGTCGCCAAGATCCTTGAAACAGACGCGGCAGAACCTCAACAGATTGGAGTCACAGTGAAAACAACCACAACAGCAGAGGTCAACAAAATCGCCTCCTCCAATGGTTCTCCCACTGATTCCTGGCTACCGCCTGTTGACATCAGCCACCTCAGTCCAGAACAACAACAGATGGTGAGAGAGGTCCTGCAGGAAGAGTCTGGGGCGTTCGCTCGTGACAGTGGTGACGTTGGCTGTATCCCCTCCTTACAGATGGAGATCAGGCTCAAGGATGACACCCCAGTACAAAAAGCCTATGCATCTATCCCCAAACCATTATACAAGGAGGTCAAAGAATACATTCAGGATTTGCTGGTGAAGGGATGGATCATCAAGTCGCGATCGCCTTACGCCGCCCCGGTCATATGTGTGAGGAAGAAAGACGGTTCATTACGCCTGTGTGTCGACTATAGACTCTTAAATAGCAAGACAGTGCCAGACCGACACCCCCTCCCCCGGATCCAGGATCTCACCGACTCACTGGGAGGTTACAGCTGGTTTTCGATCCTGGACCAGGGGAAGGCCTATCACCAAGGCTTCATCGCCGAAGGATCCAGACATCTGACAGCATTCACAACGCCTTGGGGACTCTACGAGTGGGTTAGGATGCCCTTTGGGTTGTCAAATGCACCCGCTGCATTCCAGAGGAGCATGGAGGAGATGCTCGACACGCTCCGAGACGAATGTTGCATCCCTTACTTGGATGATGTTTTGTGTTTCTCCAAGTCCTTCGAAGAACATGTACAGGTGCTGCGCAGAGTCCTACAAGCCCTACAACACCACGGCGTGAAACTGAAGCCGGAGAAGTGCGAGCTATTCCGCAAAGAGGTCCGCTATGTTGGCCGGCTGGTGTCTGCGGACGGAGTGAGGGTGGACCCCAAAGACATCGAGGCAGTGCAGATCCTGAAAAACAAAAGACCACAGACAGTGGGTGAGGTCAGGCAGTTGCTGGGTTTCCTGAGCTATTACCGTACATATGTGCAAGACTTCTCCCGGATAGCAAAACCCCTGTACGACCTACTCAAGACTAAGACCAACACCAGCACACCCCCACCCAAACCACTGCGGGGAAAGTCAAACAGTCCCCAGCAGCCATCCCGTACACCTGTAGAATGGCGTGAGGAACACCAGCAGATTTTGGAAGGACTGATCGACAGACTGACCAAACCTCCAGTGCTGGCGTATCCAGATTTCAATTGCCCCTTCACACTCCACACTGACGCTTCTCAAAAAGGCCTGGGAGCAGTTCTATATCAGAAACAGGATGGGAAGATGAGAGTGATTGGCTATGGGTCACGCACCTTAACACCGGCGGAGGAGAACTACCATCTGCACAGTGGAAAGCTGGAGTTCTTAGCGTTAAAGTGGGCAGTATGTGACAAGTTCCGGGATTATCTGTTTTATGCCCCTCATTTTACCATCGTCACAGACAATAATCCCCTGACGTACATCCTAAGTACAGCCAAACTCAACGCGGTGGGCCATCGCTGGGTGGGTCAACTTGCTGATTTCAATTTCAACATCATCTATCGGCCTGGAAAAGCTCACATCGATGCCGACACCCTGTCCCGTTATCCCCTGGACATCAACACCCTCCTGGCGGAGTGTTCAGAGGAGTTGTCAGATGATGCAGTGTGTGCGATCTGGGAAGGAAGTCGAAGAGCCCAACAGAAGGATGTTGCCTGGGTGGCGGCTCTCAACTTAGCATCACAAGTTCAACCCCCTGTGGAGTCTCTGCAAACCATCAGCCATGATCAACTAGTCAGAGCACAAAGGGCAGACCCTGCAATCGGGAAGGTGATCACTTCAAAAGAAAACAACACACCACCAGATGAAGTCGACGCAAGCACGAAAAGACTTCTGCGGGAATGGAGCAAATTGCACATCGAGGATGGCCTGCTCTACAGGAAGACGATTGGTCGAAGACAACTGGTCCTGCCCTCCACCTACAAACAGCTGGCACTCACCCATCTACATAACAACATGGGCCACGTAGGTGTTGAGAAAGTCCTGAGTCTAGCCAGGGAAAGGTTCTATTGGCCCTTTATGAAGAAAGATATCGAAGAATATGTCACAAGAAAGTGCCCGTGTATCAAGCAGAAGAAGCCGACCACCCCTGAAAGAGCACCTATGAGCAGCATAACATCAAACTCTCCCCTCGAACTCGTCTGCATTGATTTCCTCCATCTAGAAACCAGTCGGGGTGGATATGAATACATCTTGGTCGTGATCGACCACTTCACTCGATTCGCGCAGGCGTACCCTACCAGGAACAAAGCTGGCAAGACGGCGGCTGACCGACTGTTCAATGACTTCATCCCCAGATTCGGATACCCTGACAAACTCCACCATGACCAGGGCCGGGAGTTTGAAAACGAACTGTTCCGAACCCTCAGACAGTTGTCCAGCGTCGGCCACTCAAGAACTTCACCCTATCACCCCCAGGGAAACCCCGCCGAGAGACTGAACCGGACCCTGTTGCAAATGCTTCGTACACTGGGTGAGAAGGAGAAGGAGAATTGGAAAGACCATCTTCACCACGTGATTCACGCGTACAACTGCACAAAGCATGAATCTACAGGCTTCTCTCCTTACTTCTTGTTGTATGGCCGTCATCCACGCCTGCCTGTCGACCTTCTCTTCGGCCTTATCACAGATGAAGATGCTGAAACTCCAAGAGGATATGCAGAGAAATGGGCCGGGAAGATGACAGAAGCATATCGGATAGCAAATGAGAACAGTCAACAGTCCAGCTCAAAAGGAAAGAAATACTACGACAGAAGGAGCAAAGGTGTGACTCTTCAGGAAGGAGACCGGGTCCTGGTACGGAACCTCAGCGAAAGAGGCGGCCCCGGAAAACTCAGAAACTACTGGGAGAAAAACATCTATATCGTGAGAGAGCAAGTAGGAGACAATCCAGTCTACAAGGTAACTTCAGAGAGAGGAGGCACTACTCGCACCTTGCACCGAAACATGCTGTTACAAGTGAACGACTTACCTGTTGAGCTACCCGAAAACACAGTCACCACCACCAACAAACCTAAGCCCAAAGAGAGAACTGGGAGGTCCCCATCAACTGAGACCACAGGACAGACACAGAGGCCAGATACCAGTGACTCTGAAGAAGAGGATGGGATGCCTGGATATTGGCTACGGATACCTGTGAGAGATCAAAGGAGTGCAAACCGACCAGCTCAGTTACCAAACAGACCTGAACCGAATAGAACCTACACGAGGGAGGAAACCACTGTTGAACCTGAAAGAGAGGAAATGGAAAATGGAACAGATGAGGACCAGGAAAATCACATTGATTCTGGACAAGAACTAGACTCATCTCAACTGAACGGTGACACCCCAGAAACACCCCAGGTAACTCACCAGGAGAAAGAGGTCCAACCATCCCCCTCTGATGACCAGGTCCCCCTGAGACGGTCTACCAGAGAAAGGCAACCTCGCCACGTGTTCACATACCCCTCCCTTGGTCAACCTACCTACCATCTAAATCCTATGGTGAATGCAGTCGGAGCCCAGCACACCCCATGGACTTACCTGACTAACCCATATCACTACATCCAACCCTTCCAACCCCCATATGTCAATCCCTACTCATACCCACCTGCCGCATACCCCATCCATTGTTTCTGAACCACTAAAGAATATACACAGTTTACATTACCAGGTTGGTAACAAGTTAATGTTCAATTATTAGTGTCAAGTGTCAGGAGCCACTTTAGTTTGTGGGGGAGTGTGTAGTACTCTCAGAAAGCTATACGCTTTTGATATTTTTATATTATTTTATTCAAACTAATAATTTAATTCTACATAAACTGTAAGACATTTAGTTGATATAAGGTATGGAGAGGGGAGCCAATGACGTTAGGTTTAGCAGGTCAGATGGTTTAGTGCCCGGTTTCCTCTAGAGGGCGCACGCGCGTTTCCTTTAGAGCAGATTTGGGAAGAAAGAAGCTGGTCCCGTCTCTTCATCCTCTGTCTTTTCTTTAATATTTTCCAGGTTAGTAAAACGTGACAAGCACTTAAAACCAACTTCCAAGGTTATTATATGAATGTAGAATACATTTGAGGGATGTGATATGTTGTTGTGAATGTTGTGAAGTGTTATTTTGAAGAGAATTGTGCCTCGTGGCCGTCCTGTATTTTCGTTGCTAGCTAGCCAGCTACAAAACGGCACCCCAACAACTGGTGAAAGTGAGAGTGGTTTTCCTGATTACACTTGACCGATCTTTTGTACTATTAGTGTGTGAGTTTATTGAGTGATGAAAGTCTCATTTTGAGACTACAGTTCAAAGTGTATTATATTGATAGCTCCCAGTGTTATGTGCTGATAATTTGGAAAAGCCAATTTAGAATATTTTGAGTGAGTAACTCAGCTACAGTAGAGAAGTACTGTATTATTGATTGATATCAGAATAGGTAGGCCCTTGACTACTGTATTTGTGTTTATTGAGTATGTGAAGAGTATTGAAGTATGAGTATGTGAAGACGATGTGTGAATGTATTATTTTCATCTAAATGTTTATTTGTTTGAGACTACATGGAATGTGGATCCTAGAACCAGCATGAATGTTGAGAATTTAGTATTGAGATTGATGGACAATAACCACTAGCACTAGGGACATTTTTGAATAAGGATGATTTGTATTGAATAATTGTGTAAATAAATACGAGAGCAGATTTGGGAAGAAAGAAGCTGGTCCCGTCTCTTCATCCTCTGTCTTTTCTTTAATATTTTCCAGTGGGATTGAAGAGCACGGGCACACTAATATTGTTACCACCGTACTATCGCCTCGTGCGGGTAACACATACAGGCATGCAGACAGACAGACATGCAGACCGACATGCAGACAGACAGGCATGCAGACAGACAGACATGCAGACCGACAGGCACGCAGACAGACAGGCACGCAGACAGACAGACAGACAGACAGGCACGCACACAGACAGACATGTAGACAGACAGGCATGCAGACAGACAGACAGGCATGCAGACAGACAGACATGCAGACAGACATGCACGCAGACAGACAGACAGGCACGCAGACAGACAGGCACGCAGACAGACAGAGAGAAAGACACCAACTCACTAGCTGCTGGTTGGGAGGATGTCTGGGCGAGTCAGAATGTTTGATCGTTACTAGATGGTAGCTGAAGGTGCGTTTGATTGACAGCTGCTGGGCGGGGTCAGTGTGGTCACTCTCAACGGGATTGGCTGTCGTCCGGGACACCTGCCGCTGTCGCCATGGCAGCTCTTTCACACCTCAGCAGGTGACAAACAGCCGTATGGCACGCACACACACACACGCACACACACACACACACACGCACACACACACACACGCAAAAACAAACAGACATCTTGGCCTCAATTTATCGGAGGAGATTGCAGACTCGTCCGTGTCTGTTTGTCTGGTTGTGATATTGTGTGTGTGTGTGTGTGTGTGTGTGTGTGTGTGTGGTCATGCTGGGAGTGTTTTTGTCCCCCCCAGCGTGGGAATGAGACAGATCTGTCACTGCTATGAAAGGGCTGTAGGAGGTGAGTGGGAAGGGGGGGGGTAGTGGAGGAAGGGAGGGGAGGGGGGAGAGGAGGAGAGGAGGGGGGAGAGGAGGAGTTGGGGGGGGGGGAGGAGGAGAGGAGGGGGGAGAGAAGGGGGGAGGAGAGGAGGGGGGAGAGGAGGAGTTTTGGGGGGGGGAATCGTAACCCACCAGCCCTCTCTGCATCACTGCTCACTTATTAATGATACAGTGAGTCCAGCACAAGCCTTGACCATGTGAGTGTGTGTGTGTGTGCGTGTGTGTGTTTTGGGAGGTGTGTGTGTGTTTTGGGAGGTGTGTGTGTGTTTTGGGAGGTGTGTGTGTGTTTTGGGAGGTGTGTGTGTGATTTGGGAGGTGTGTATGTATGTTGCCGTGTGTGTGATCATTGTGATGTGGGGGTTTAAATAGAGCAGGTCTGCAGATTCAGACAACAAGTCCTGTTTCTCCTTCGACGCCACATGAAGACTGGTCTCTGCTACCTTTTTACCGGTTCTTCATTAAGGTGATCTGTTGTACCTGAATGCACCTTCCCATCACATGTGCATTAGATACAGCATAGTGCACTGTGATTTATCACAGATTGTAAAGCGCTAACTCATCACTGTACAGTACACTACTCCAGGGCTGGGTGTTGAGTCTCAGTCATTGGTACCTGTTCATTTATAAAGCCTACTGGGTAAACGCCCATCCTACATCTGCTCTGGGATTGCACAGAGATCTATCGGTCGTTGTACTGTAGTCAGATCACAGAGGGGGCGGCGGTATAGCTCAGTTGGTAGAGCGGGTCGTTCAGTGATCGTATGGTCGGTGGTTCGAATCCCGGCTCCTCCTGACTACCTGTCGGAAGTGTCCTTGGGCAAGACACTGAACCCCAAATTGCTCCCAATGAGCAGGCAAGCGCCTTGCATGGCAGCTGCCGCCATTGGTGTGTGAATGGCGCTCCGGGCCAGTGTAACAACTGGATGGGGTGCGCGTTACAAATGCAGTACCTATACCTAAGTTGTGATCCTGTTATCTGTGCCAAGTGCAAGGACAGAACTGGGAAAGACGGCGTTTATGTCCTCTGCTCCATAAACTTGGAACAGCCTTCAAAAAGACTAAGGCACTTGGTCTCTCTGCCTGTTTTTAAAGCTCTTACAAGCTCAATGATAAATGATTCGGTTGGTACGTGTCAACGTCCACAGGTGAATCTGTACATTCTGTAACCCTGAACACTTTTATTGTATCGAGTAGAGAGAGGAGTCGCTGGAGCACTCGGCTATTAGAGCCTTTTATTAAAGTGCAGCGCCTTATGAAGATGTACCGACATGGAAACGTTGTAAGCCTTTACTGCGCCTTAATAAAAGGCTCTTATAGCCGAGTGCTCCAGCGACTCCTCCCCCTACTTGGTGCCACTGAAGTCCCGCCCCTGAGAAGCACCGGTCAGCGTGCTACAGCTGAAGCGTGGTGACACCCCTGTATTATTCACATTTATTATATATTCCCTTGTTGCTTTATTGTTGTTTTTATTGTCGTTTCTGTTCATAACTTTTCGAGCAGATTTCATCTCGTTGTACATTGTATAACGACAATAAAGGCTTTCTATTCTATTGTATTCTATTTTTTAAGCTGCTATTTTGGCCTGATCTCCCTTGTAAACAAGACCATTAATATCAATGAGACTCACCTGGTAAAATAAAGGTTAGATGTGATACAGTAGCTGGTCGTTATAGAGATGTGATAACTGGAGGTGATCGAGATTTGACAGCAGCTGGAGTCTGTATTATAGAGAGATGTGATAACTGGAGACAGTGTTATAGAGATGTGATAACTGGAGGCAGTGTTATAGAGATGTGATAACTGGAGACAGTATTATAGAGAGATGTGATAACTGGAGGCAGTATTATAGAGATGTGATAACTGGAGGTGATAGAGATGTGATAACTGGAGGCAGTGTTATAGAGATGTGATAACTGGAGGCAGTGTTATAGAGATGTGATAACTGGAGACAGTATTATAGAGATGTGATAACTGGAGGCAGCATTTTAAAGAGAGATGTGATAGCTGGAGGTGATATAGATGTGATAACTGGAGACAGTATTATAGAGATGTGATAACTGGAGGCAGTATTATAGAGAGATGTGATAACTGGAGGCAGTGTTATAGAGATGTGATAACTGGAGACTGTTATAGAGATGTGATAACTGGAGACTGTTATAGAGATGTGATAACTGGAGACTGTTATAGAGATGTGATAACTGGAGGCAGTGTTATAGAGATGTGATAACTGGAGGCAGTGTTATAGAGATGTGATAACTGGAGGCAGTGTTATAGAGATGTGATAACTGGAGACTGTTATAGAGTTGTGATAACTGGAGGCAGTGTTATAGAGATGTGATAACTGGAGGCAGTGTTATAGAGATATGATAACTGGAGGCAGCGTTATAGAGATGTGATAACTGGAGGCAGCGTTATAGAGATGTGATAACTGGAGGCAGTGTTATAGAGATGTGATACCTGGAGGCAGTATTATAGAGATGTGATAACTGGAGGCAGTATTATAGAGATGTGATAACGGGAGGCAGTATTATAGAGATGTGATAACGGGAGGCAGTGTTATAGAGATGTGATACCTGGAGGCAGTGTTATAGAGATGTGATAACTGGAGGAAGTGTTATAGAGACGTGATAACTGGAGACAGTGTTATAGAGATGTGATAACTGGAGGTAGTATTATAGAGAGATGTGATAACTGGAGGCAGTATTATAGAGATGTGATAACTGAGACAGTGTTATAGAGAGATATAACTCTAATCTCTCTTGATTCTCTCTCTCTCTCTCTCTCTCTCTCTCTCTTCTCCATCATCTCAGTTCAGTTCCAAGGGGATTTATAGGCATGGGAATCGTGTTTACATTGCCGAAGCAAGTGTGAAATGATAAGATAAATGAGACCAGTAACATTGCAACATGTTTTATTTTTATTTATTTACAAGTGTATTTAAAGCTTCATGAGATCTCTTGGCCCCTCTTTCATGAAGAAATCAGCACTGCGTTTTAAGAACCACACTTCCCATAATTATCCACTCGCTCGCTGTAATGATGGGGGAAAAAAATATGATAACAAACGTACGTGGAGCAGACTGGATTGGAAGATTGGAGCTACTTCAATGTACACTACTACGCTACTACATATATATCTATATACCCTGTATATCTAAACCACCTTTACTACATATAGACCCTGTATATCTAAACCACCTTTACTACATATAGACCCTGGAGCTTCTATAGATCCTCAGTGCTGTTCAACAGTCCTGATACGGCCATGTTGTTGGTGTGTTGGAGCCGGCAGAGAAAGTTTGTAACTGATCAGTCGCTTGATTGGTTCCCGGGGTGAACGGGGAGGGGGGCTGATGGGCTGGGATGTAGTGTGATGTCGCCTAGCAACCGTAGCTATTAGAAAGACCGAGTACATTATGGTCTGTCCTGCTGGGATGAGTGACAGCGAGTGTCTTTGTTGATCTGAGACCCAGCAGCGTTCTAAAAGTCACCCCCCCCCACACACACACACACACACACACTGTCACACATACACACACACACACACACACACACACACACACACACTTACACTCTCTCACACAGACAAACACGCCTGCCTGGGTCTCCAGGTCTGCTAATGCTAGCTCAGTCTGCTAATGCAGTGTTATTATCGGGTCAGATCAGACACGGTCCTGGCCGGGTCAGCTGATCACCTCGTTACTGCCACTCTGGACATCACATCAGGACTGCATGTTCCTCCTCATGCTCATTAACCCTTTTAATACGACCACGTCACCGGCAACATTTAAAAAATATCTAACAAATATTTAATAATATTTAAAAAATATCTAACAAATCTAAAAAATTCCTCACTCCAACACTTGCTGAAAGCTGAGAAACTGCGCTTTCTAGTATTATAGGGAAAATCTTATTAATATTTGAAATGTTTCACTATATTTTCAGGGTTAAAAGGGTTAACCTAATCCTGTCCAATCCTGATCCACCCTACATTGATCAGTAGATGTTGTTTCTTAGTTCTCTCTGGGTTACATTCGATTACAGTCACTTAGCAGACACTTTTTTATCCAAAGCAACTTAAAGTAATTGCATTTAACCTAGGTAGTCGGTGTACTACTACTCGCCAGAACTCACAAGTGCATCTCCTTTCTAAGAGCATAATCTAGTGCAAGAGTAGCAAATTAAAAATGCAATTGGTGCTTAAGAGGGAGGATGCTGGTAGTACTTCTTGAAGAGGTGAGTTTTGAGCCTGTGGTGAAAGATGGGCAGCGAATCCAAACCATGAAGAGAGGAGTAGAGAGGAAGGAGAAGGAGGGGGGTGAGAGGAGAGGAAGGGAGAGAAGATTGGGAAGCGGGGGAGAGGACAAGACGGGGTATGGGGGAGGGACAGAGAGAGAGATACAATTAAAAATAAGGACGAATGTTAGGAAGGACCCTCAAAAAAGAAAGAGGCTTGTGTCCTTGGCAGCTGCAATTACTCTCCTACATGGATAGTTAAGTTAAGCAGCTGTAACTGCTCAGTGTTGCGTGCGTCTGTGTGCGTGTGCATGCGCATGTGTGTGTGTGTGTCTGAGAGTGAGTGAGTGAGTGTCTGTAATTGCTCAGCGCATCCATAGAATCATCTCTCTCGTTCAGTTCAGTCCATTGAGCTTTATTGACACACATGTTCACATTTCCAGCAACGTCTTCGACATTCTGAACACGTACAGTATATACAGTACACTACACAGAACATGTACAGTATATACCAGTCCCTCCTGGATTTCGCGATATTTTGGGGGGATTTCTGTGGCCAAAAAGCTTGATTTTGCTGTTGCTTTTCTGAAAATTTGCAAAGCCCTTTTTTCATGTTAATTTAATATAAAGCAATACAAAGTCATATGTGCTCAATTTTGGGTGATTTTAAGCAGAATACATGATACAAAAACAATTAGAAACATTTTAAAGTCCCAATTTCTTTTCTTTTTTTTTTTTACATTTTCCTTAAAGGCCCTAAGAGGAGTTACGGGAAGCGGAAGTATTTTCCGCCCAAAAAGACATTTCTCATGAGCCTCCCCGCGCACTGTCATAAACCTTAGCTACCTGAACCGAGTGTTTTGAAGACGGAACGATGGCTACTGATGAGGTAATTACATACGTCTTACTAGTAACGTTACTTTTGACAATATATAACGGTCATATTTAAATTATTCTTCGTCTTGTCGGCGCCGTAGGCTACTGCAGTAAATCGTTTTCTCATTCCAAGGAAGTTCTGGACGACCCGACCACGAAATAATCATCTAAAAATAAACTACATACAAGGAACGACATTTGTCGAAAATGGACACATAAACAAGTGTGGGTAATGTAAATTCACCCACATTAAAATGAGATAACTTATTGTAACCAAAAATAAACTCCTCGGGGTACCTTTAACATTCCTGAAATTTCTGAACAAGAAATTAAACTGCCTCACTAATTCTCACTCTTGGAAAGGGGTATGTTGACTGCTGTGCAGGTGCGTACCCAATCTTCACAAATTTGAAAAATAACAATAATTAATAATTAGATAAAATATAATATCACTGTGCAGTGTTTCCCCTAGGATTTCTTACACAGTAGAAAGGTACAGTAGGCATAGACACTAATAAGCGAACCCTTAGCCAAAGGGTGAGGTGCAAGTATAAAAAATGCTTGATTAATGGTAAAGTAGCTATGATTAATAGTAAAGTATCTATCTACATATCCATCTATCTATCTATCCATCTTCTATCTAATCTTATCTAATCTATCATTTAAAAAAAAATGCTTATGGACCAGCGCCCAGACCGCTCACAGATTCATTCACACACACATACACACACACACACACACACACACACACACACACACACACACACACACACACACACACACACACACACACACACACACACACACACAGTATCTCCCCTCCTGTGTCTTTTGTAGGGGTGTGTGTTCATGGAGAGGCTCCTACTTTAGCTAGCCACTAGTCTCACGGGCCAGACAAGTCCACTTCCGGTCCAGACAACAGTCTCTTCTCCGTAGAGAGTCTGGCTCCGAGACTAGCTAGCCACTAGCTGCAAACTAGCATTGCAGCTCGCTAACGTTAGCTGCAAGCTAAAGTTTAGCGCTAAAGTTTAGAGATAGCTGCAAGCTAACATTTAGCACAAACCAATGGAGTTTAACATGCCGTTAGCATGACGGCTAATGGAAAATGATGGTAAAACTCACCTTGATTCTTTCAGCGCTTGCCACAGTCTTCGCTGCTACTGCTTCAGTCATGGTGATCTGCCTTTGCTGCCATTATTCTGCCATATATATATATATATATATATATATATATATATATATATATATAAAGGTCTCTGTTACACATATGTATATATATGTGTATATTATATTATATTTTATGGATGTAGTCACTCAGAAATGTTTGCTACAGACCTTGTTTCTCTTAATGTATGACAACAGTCAACATATTTTGCAGCTAAAATACGTCTCTCTCTCTGTCTCTCTCTCTCTCTGTCACTCTCTTTCTCTCTCCCTCTCTTCAGGAGCGTGTGGTGGTGGAGAGTGCTGATTGGTTAGTTGTTGTTCCATACTGGGCCACCTGGCCTTTCCAGACGCTGCTGTTGCCACGGAGACATGTTCTACGGCTGACCGACCTAACGGCCCAGGAGAGAGAGGGTGAGGGTCATGCCCCCCCAACACACACACGCACACACCTACACACACACGCACACACCTACACACACACACACACATGTCCTGAAGTCCTGGCGCTCGTATGTTTTCTCAATAAACCAGACTTAACCTGTTTGAGCGAATCTTGGCAAATCCTTTTTGACTAGATCGGTTAAAAATCTTCTACAGCACACACACACACACACACATACACACACACACACACACACACACACACACACACACACACACACACACACACACACACACACACACACACCCCTTCCCACCATGTTGTTGACTACCTCTAGCCTGTCAGGTCTGTCTAGTCTGCCACTATGGTGAGGAGTCACATGCTGTCAGGATAAATATGCATCTCACCTCTCCTGCTCTCCTCCTCCACCTCTCCTCTCCTCCTCCACCTCTCCTCTCCTCCTCCTGCTCTCCCTCTCTCCTACAGGTGTCAGTGGTGTTTATTGGTGTTTAAATCACACAGGCAGCTGTTGTTTGTGACCAGTAATGTTTGCTGCGTTTGTTGGGATTACAATTTTAACCTTGATGGACACATTTAATCTACTCCAAACATGGAGGCAGGAGGTTCATTTAATCTACTCCAAACATGACAGGAGGTTCATTTAATCTACTCCAAACATGACAGGAGGTTCATTTAATCTACTCCAAACATGTAGGAAGGAGGTTCATTTAATCTACTCCAAACATGACAGGAGGTTCATTTAATCTACTCCAAACATGTAGGAAGGAGGTTCATTTAATCTACTCCAAACATGACAGGAGGTTCATTTAATCTACTCCAAACATGTAGGAAGGAGGTTCATTTAATCTACTCCAAACATGACAGGAGGTTCATTTCATCTACTCCAAACATGACAGGAGGTTCATTTAATCTACTCCAAACATGAAAGGAGGTTCATTTAATCTACTCCAAACATGTAGGAAGGAGGTTCATTTAATCTACTCCAAACATGACAAGAGGTTCATTTAATCTACTCCAAACATGACAGGAGGTTCATTTAATCTACTCCAAACATGACAGGAGGTTCATTTAATCTACTCCAAACATGACAGGAGGTTCATTTGAGGAATTAAGTTTCCATTTTACAGTTGATAGAGAAAGCTGACTATTCTACCTCTGCTGTGTGGTCTTTTTCCTCTGTGTGTGTGTGTGTGTGTGTGTGTATGTATTTGTGTGTGTGTTGGTAGGGGGTATTCATTACAGTGTTGTATTACTTGACAGTGACAGCAGAATGTTGTATTGCTTGACAGTGGCGGCAGAATGAATGTAAGACGGGCGTGAAACAGCACTGCTATCTCACTCTCCTATTCTCTGTCTCTCACAGGCCTGGCTGACACCATGAAAAGACTCCTGACAAAATATGACAACCTCTTTGAGGTCTCCTTCCCTTACTCCATGGGCTGGCATGGTAGGACACACACACACACACACACACACACACACACACACACACACACACACACACACACACCACACAGATGGAGAAATGCATCAACTGGAGTTTTTTTGGGTTGGTGATGTGGATGAGCGGTGAGGAGAGAGAGAGAGGGAGGGGGAGGAGTGGCATGGGTCTTGCCAGATGTCTTGTTGTCTTGGCGAGCGCTGGAGGGAGGACAGGGGGGCGTGTCTTCAGCACTCACGCCAGTCCTGTCCTCATCAGAGTCTCACACAGACGGATACTCCTAACCATCACCCCTGGGTACTTAACATCACCAGCTGAAGTTGACTCGTCGCTCCAACGTCACTGCAGTGTCAGAGTCTTAACGTCGCTCAAACCTTGTCTCGATGTCAGAATCTTAACAACCTGGACCTTATTTACGGCATATTATAAGACGTCTTTAGAAACGAAATAGCTTCCTCACTTGCTCCAGCACGCATGCGCACAGCGTGCTGGAGCAACGCTTGCGCGCTGTGCGCATGCGTGCTGGAGCAAGTGAGGAAGCTATTTCGTTTCTAAAGACGTTTCTAAAGATCATATTACAGAGGCATGTGAAAAACCACAACAGGCCTACGCTCTATGCAAGCACAACTAGCGATTCATAAAGACAGATTGATGAAAACAACCGTTTCGCGGCACAAAATAGATTTTTTAGAAGCTGCATTCTCAGTGCCCCGTCCGCCGCCATTACATGGATATACTTGGCTCGCGCTGGATTTTACATTTCTCCTACAGGCCTCCGAATTACACCAAAGTTATCTCGGTGAGTCAAACGAGGGTCTGCTGGTAATGGCTGATATTTCATTGCTTAATTGCTTTTTAGCTTCAGCCACATAGTTACATGTGTTTTGGATGACAATGGAAACACCTTTGTCTGCCCTCTTAATAATTAGCTTAGAATTCGAACACAGTTCAGAAAGGTCTTTTCTTTCCATATAGCTGATGTTTTGAGTGTTCTCGGAAACCCTTATTTTTCATCAGTTTGGTCAAATCACTTTCTACCAATTTGCTACAGTAGATGTAGTGAGTGTGGGGTTAGGTATCCCTATATTTCTTGAAGTCCATTATCTTTTCTCAAATGGATGAAATTGTAATGATTGATGATTGACTAATTGATAATTGACTAATTGATTATCTGAGTGATGTAACCTATATATATACCATGCATTTCCTGTGCTTTGTATGAGCCTGACGAAGCAACATGCGAAACGCGTCGCTCTATTAAAATTCATAATCAGATCCCTGCCTAAGAGAGCGGTAAGTTCTCTGATTAACTTTGGCTTTATACCTGCACCTATTTTTGTTCATACTTCTGAGGGATATATCTAGATGTATAATATGGGATGGATATACTATGTGCCTAACATGAGCCGTGTATCTATGCACACACTGAAATTATAGTTTCAAAACGCTCCAGAAAGCTTCATTTGCATATTAAAATCACTAAAATTTAGTTCTGGGGGAGGATGCTCCCAGACCCCCCTACCTGAACACAGTTGTGCACCGTGTCACCTTTTTCACTACTCAGAGTTTGCAGGTCTGCATACAGTATTAGTGTGAACGTTGCTTTGGTCTGATTAGACCAACACAGCATGGCTTTGTCCACTTCTTTAGGATCTCTCTCTCTCTTTCTCTCTCTCTTTCTCTCTCCTACACACACACAGTCTGTCACCCTCCCCCCCAACACACACACACACACACACGCACACACACACACACACACACACACACACACACACACACACACACACACACACACACACACACACACACGTACCATTAGGAGCAGTGATTAATTGATCCATCCATCATTTACAGTTCAATAACTGAGAGCGAGAAGGAGAGAGAGATAGAGAGAGGGAGGAGAGAGAGAGTGGAAGAGAGAGAGAGAGAGGGAGGGAGAGAGATGGGGGAGAGAGAGGGAGATAGATAGAGATGGAGGGAGAGAGAGAGAGAGGGAGGGATAGAGAGAGGGAGGAAGAGACAAAAGGAGAACATTTTCTCCTACAGACCCTCATTAGTTTAACTGCCTCCTCTCTGGGCCTTATTAAAGATAATAACCCTGGTGATTATATCAGTGATCTGGTCCATGCACACACACACACACACAACACACACACACACACACACACACACACACACACACACACACACACACACACACACACACACACACACAACACGCACAGACACGCGCGCACACACACACACACACACACACACACACACACACACACACACACACACACACATATCAGTCATCTGTTCCATGCATACATCGGACCAGGAGTCTGGGTGACTGACCAGACCAGGCTGGGTTACTGACCAGACCAGGCTGGGTTACTGACCAGACCAGGCTGGGTTACTGACCTGACCAGGCTGGGTTACTGACCTGACCAGGCTGGGTTACTGACCAGACCAGGCTGGGTTACTGACCAGACCAGGCTGGGTTACTGACCAGACCAGGCTGGTTAACTGACCAGACCAGGCTGGGTTACTGACCAGAGTCAGTGTTGTATGATTGGCTCCTCTTTGCCTCATCAATCACCTGATCTATAATCACTGATATAAACACATGCTGGCAGCCCTGCACGAACACAGGAAGTGATATGGTAATGACATTCTGGATCGAAGATAGATGAGAGGAGTGGAGGGGGAGGAGAAGAGGAGAGAGGAGCAGGGAGAGAGGAGGGAGGAGAAGAGGAGAGAGGAGGGAGGAGAAGAGCAGAGAGAGAGGAGGGAGGAGAGGAGCAGGGAGAGAGGAGCAGGGAGGGAGGAGAGGAGGGAGGAGAGGAGGGAGGAGAGGAGCAGGGAGAGAGGAGGGAGGAGAGGAGCAGGGAGAGAGGAGGGAGGAGAGAGCAGGGAGAGAGGAGGGAGGAGAGAGCAGGGAGAGAGGAGGGAGGAGAGGAGGAGAGAGGAGAGGAGGGAGGAGAGGAGCAGGGAGAGAGGAGGGAGGAGAGGAGGAGAGGAGTAGGGAGAGAGGAGGGATGAGAGGAGGAGAGAGAGAGGAGGGAGGAGAGGAGGAGAGAGAGAGGAGGGAGGAGAGGAGCAGGGAGAGAGGAGGGAGGAGAGGAGCAGGGAGAGAGGAGGGAGGAGAGGAGGAGAGAGAGAGGAGGGAGGAGAGGAGGAGAGAGAGAGGAGGGAGGAGAGGAGCAGGGAGAGAGGAGGGAGGAGAGGAGCAGGGAGAGAGGAGGGAGGAGAGGAGGAGAGAGAGAGGAGAAGAGGAGAGGAGCAGGGAGAGAGGAGGGAGGAGAGGAGCAGGGAGAGAGGAGGGATGAGAGGAGGGATGAGAGGAGGGAGGAGAGAGGAGGGAGGAGAGGAGGGAGGAGAGGAGCAGGGAGAGAGGAGGGAGGAGAGAGGAGGGAGGAGAAGAGGAGAGAGGAGGGAGGAGAGGAGCAGGGAGAGAGGAGGGAGGAGAGGAGCAGGGAGAGAGGAGGGAGGAGAGGAGCAGGGAGAGAGGAGGGAGGAGAGGAGCAGGGAGAGAGGAGGGAGGAGAAGAGGAGAGAGGAGGGAGGAGAGGAGCAGGGAGAGAGGAGGGAGGAGAGGAGAGGAGGGAGGAGAGAGGAGGGAGGAGAGAGGATGGAGGAGAGGAGTAGGGAGAGAGGAGAAGAGGAGAGGAGTAGGGAGAGAGGAGAAGAGGAGAGGAGCAGGGAGGGAGGAGGGAGGAGAGGAGCAGGGAGAGAGGAGAGAGGAGGGAGGAGAGGAGGGAGGAGAGGAGGGAGGAGAGAGGAGGGAGGAGAGGAGCAGGGAGAGAGGAGAAGAGGAGAGGAGCAGGGGGAGAGGAGGGAGGAGAGGAGGGAGGAGAGGAGGGAGGAGAGAGAAGGGAGGAGAGGAGCAGGGAGAGAGGAGGGAGGAGAGGAGGGAGGAGAGGAGGAGGGAGGAGAGGAGGGAGGAGAGGAGCAGGGAGAGAGGAGGGAGAGAGGAGGGAGGAGAGGAGGGAGGAGAGGAGCAGGGAGAGAGGAGGGAGGAGAGGAGCAGGGAGAGAGGAGGGAGGAGAGGAGGGAGAGAGGAGGGAGGAGAGAGGAGGGAGGAGAGGAGGGGGAGGAGAAGAGGAGAGGAGGAGGGAAAGAGGAGGGAGGAGAGAGGAGGGAGGAGAGGAGCAGGGAGAGAGGAGAGGAGCAGGGAGAGAGGAGGGAGGAGAGGAGCAGGGAGAGAGGAGGGAGGAGAGGAGCAGGGAGGGAGGAGAGGAGCAGGGAGAGAGGAGGGAGGAGAGGAGCAGGGAGAGAGGAGGGAGGAGAGGAGCAGGGAGAGAGGAGAAGAGGAACAGGGAGAGAGGAGGGAGGAGAGAGGAGGGAGGAGAGGAGGGAGGAGAGGAGCAGGGAGAGAGGAGGGAGGAGAGGAGCAGGGAGGAGAGGAGGGAGGAGAGGAGCAGGGAGAGAGGAGAGAGGAGGGAGGAGAGAGGAGGGAGGAGAGGGGGAGAGAGCAGGGAGGAGAGGAGCAGGGAGAGAGGAGGGAGGAGAGCTATTTTACACAAACGGATATATTCGTGAGATTTGGATTTCGGACGGAGCAGGTGACAACATACGAGTTGATGCTAGGTGTTGGCGATCTATGCGGAAGGCACAGATGCCTCACAAACGCCCGATTGAAATTCATCAGGACTAAATTACCATAAATGCTCTAATAGTGTCCGGGGCCTTTATTTACTGAGCTGCAGAGAGCCCCAGGCTTTTATCGGAGGCAGGCCTTTATTTCTTAAAACTAAACTCTCATGGACATGATCCCTTAATTGCAGGACTTTTATTGCAAAAACATTGCACAAACCCCCCCAAAAAAACCTGTGTCATCTAACAAAACAAATCAAAGCCAACGCACATAAGCCAGGCTTGACCTGGCCTGGTTATAGATGGCCATCTTTCCACTGTTGGGGGACACACTCTCGTCTCCACCTCTAGGATGTAGAGGTGCAGTGTCCGTGTGCACAAGTAGCCTCCTTCCTTAAGGATTTCAGTGGGGATGCTGTCGGGTCCAAGGGGGGTTATTATTTTTCAGGGTTCTGATTGCATGCAGGATTTCTTTGAAGGTTGGGGGGGGTCTAGATCGGACAAGGTGGGTTGGTCAGGGAGCTCTCCGAGTACAGATGGACCCACTCGGACGGCCTGGTTGAGCAGGGTGTTGAAGTGCCCCGCCCACCATCAGAGCCTGATCCTGCAGATCTTTTAAGATATTTTTTAGGGCTTTTCAACTTTAATGTTATAGGACAGTGTAGAGAGACAGGAAATGTGGGAGAGAGAGAGGGAGGACATGCGGCACAGGACCCGAGCCGGGAATCGAACCCGGGTCCGCCGCGCGAAGGACTAGCTTTCATATGGTGCGCGCCTCACCTGGTGAGCTACCGGGGCGCCCCTGATCCTGCAGATCTGACAGAGGCCAGGGAGCAGTTCCTGGAGCCGTACAGTAGACGGTCTTAACTGCGTCATAGAAACTACACATGTTGTTTCTATCTGCATGTGCCTGGATTTTGTTGGCTTTCGAGATCCACCGCTCGTTTTGCGGGTGGAAACACAGTTGCTTGGGCCTCAAAACAGAGGGCTTGCCACACACACACACATATATATAGCGCCCTTCATGGCTTTACAGAGTCCAGTATTCATTCAGACACAGTCATCCCGGTGGTGGTAAGATACATCTGTAGCCACAGCTGCCCTGGGGCAGACTGACAGAAGCGTGGCGGCCAATCAGCGCCTACGGCCCCTCCGACCACCACCAACATTCATTCACATTCATACGTTGCATGTCTTTATGATGGTGGGGGAAGCTGGAGTACCCGGAGGGAACCCACGCAGGCACGGGGAGAACATGCAAACTCCACACAGAAAGGACCTGGAACGACCGGGATTCGAACCCAGGACCTTCTTGCTGTGAGGCGTCAGTGCTAACCACTGAGCCGCCGTGCTGCCCACAACACCCACACAGCTGTGCAGGTTCTGCTGTAGCAGGAGTTGTGGTCATTAGCAGTGTGTCAAACTAGCTGTTCCCTCAGCCTATCAGAGTTCACCTCCACCAGAAACACTGAGACAGCAGGACAGGGCCTGATGCTTCCTGCTAGGCTGCTCTCACCATTAACCCATTAATTTACTCCCATTTGTGTTCATCCACTGCCCTCTATAACCGAGATATATCGTCTTCTCTCTGTTTTTCACTCTCTTTCTTTCTCTCTCTCTTTCTCTCTCTCTCTCTCTCTCTCTCTCTCTCTCTCTCTCTCAATCTGTCTCCCTCTCTTTTCTCTCTGTTATTTCTCCTCCTCCACACTCTACTGCTTCTCAGTAATGTGCTCTACTGTAATTGGGCCTGGAGGAAGTGTCCTTATTTGTTTCTACCAGCTCCATAATCCACTCTGGGGAGAAGAGATACCAGTTTCCCAGAGAGAGAGACTAGATTGTGGCCCCGCTCCAAGAGAAGGATTGGACTGTGGCCCCCAACCATCCAGAGAGAGACAAGTCACCGATTAGTCAACCTCATCCCCAAGAGAGATCAGCACCCTCACCCCCTCCCCCCCGAGAGAGATCAGCACCCTCACCCCCTCTCCCCCCAGAGAGATCAGCACCCTCACCCCCTCTCCCCCGAGAGAGATCAGCACCCTCACCCCCTCTCCCCCAAGAGAGATCAGCACCCTCACCCCCTCTCCCCCGAGAGAGACCAGCACCCTCACCCCCTCTCCCCCGAGAGAGATCAGAGCCCACAGTACAGAGCTACAGTAAGAGGTACAGTACGTACATGCAGTCCATTCACCATTTTATTATACCCACACTCCCCCAGAGAGATCAGACCCCTCACACCCCCACACACCCCCAGAGAGATCAGACCCCTCACACCCCCACACACCCCCAGAGAGATCAGACCCCTCACACCCCCACACACCCCCAGAGAGATCAGAACCCTCACCCCCCCCCCCCCCCACACCCCCAGAGAGATCAGACCCCTCACCCCCCCACACACCCCCCAGAGAGATCAGACCCCTCACCCCCCCACACACCCCCCAGAGAGATCAGACCCCTCAACCCCACACACACCCCCAGAGAGATCAGACCCCTCAACCCCCACCCCCCCCCCCAGAGAGATCATACCCCACACACCCCCAGAGAGATCAGACCCCCCCCCCACACCCCCAGAGAGATCAGGGATGAGTTTCCCAGAGGCATCGCACGCGAGTGGTCGATTCAAGCTGGTTTCAAACAGAGACAATAGATTTATCCTGAAATACGTTTTGCAAAGCGGACTCTGAAACAGGAAGTGTTTCCAGTCAGTCAGAGCGCTGACACTCAGTCAGGGAGAAGCATTTATAGGACGGTACAGGTCAAGGTCAACTTTATTTATAAAGCACGTTTAAAATCAACCGAAGTTGCACCGAAGTGCTGTACAATATATAAAATAAACTAAAACAAAAAACAGAATAAAGTGCACATAATCACAGAACAATAGAAGGACAGGACACAAAACAGGACAGGGGATGTAGGCTATCAGGCCTCAAAAGCCAGTGAAAACAAGTGCGTTTTAAGCTAAGATACAGAGGATGTGAGTGACGTCACAGACCAAACGGTCTTGATAAACTTATATCAGATCAAATTATCTGGGAACGGAAGAAAGGTTGTAAAACAATAAACTGAGAGAAACTCAGAAAACATCAATCAAGTAGGAAAACAGAAAGAGACAAATTGGGGGGTGACACATTGGTGATACTTGAATTTCATTAACAATGAGTACTTCTGCTTATTATGAGCGATCTGAAATTTTCTATGGATTTCTTGCCATACTTTCGTTGAATGAGCTAGAATCAGATTCATCATAGTATTCCCTCCCTTTCGAGGTACTTGTGCTAGTGGCACAATAGGTTTAAATGGGGAGGAAGGTTCCTGTTCAATCAAGATCCAATCTAAATCTAGGTTATATTCATTCCAGTGTCTGGCGAGTTTAGTCATCTCAAAGAACAGACTGTAGTGGTGAATGTTTGGTAATGATAAACCTCTCTTCGTTGGCCGACACAACTTGTCCATACGAATCCTCGGCTTCCTTCCATCCCAAAGGAACGGTTTTATCATACTATTGTATGTTAATAGTAATGGCTGTGGAATACTTATTGGTATCATTCCAGTTACGTAATTGATCGCCGGGGCTATAACCATATTTACTGTGTTCACTTTCCCCCATAAAGTCATACATAACTTAATCCAATGATCCAGAACTTGAATTTTATTGAGTAGCATTTCCATATTAGTGGTGATAATTTATCCTAATATCTGGGTTCAGTTCTATCCCTGAGTATTTCATACCTTTTGGGAACCATTTCAAATCAAATGCAGATAATAGATTAGGGGAGCATGTTTGAGACACTAGCATAGCGTCTGATTTGCTCCAATTAATTTTGTAACCAGATACTTTGGAATATGCTTCAATGACTTCCAACAACAATGCTACAGAGTTGACAGGATCTTGACACAGTACCAGGATGTCATCAGCATAAAGAAAGAATTTGTGTTCCCTGCAGCCTGCGTTAATTCCTTTCATTCTCGTCTCCTCTCTAATCAGTGTGACTAGAGGCTCGAGGAAGATTGTGAACTGAGACTACATCCTTGGCGGGTTGATCTAGATATATTAAAGAATGAAGATATTACCCCATTGGTAATCACTGCCGCCCTAGGGTGTGAATAAAGAACTCTTATCCATTTACAAAAGCCGTCACCAAACTCTAAATTTGACATTGCTGCGAACAAAACAGCCCATTCCACTCTATCAAAAGCTTTCTGGGCATCGAGTGATATTCATCCACATTAGATGTAGTAGTCTCCTCATGTTATCCGTTGAAGATCTATTTTTTTTATAAACTCCACTTGGTCTTTGTGGATGATTTGTGGTAGAACCTTTTCTAGCCTCATACTAATACCGCGCTAATACTTTGGACAGTATTTTACAGTCCACATTTATTAAGTTTATAGGTCTGTAGTTAGCCGGGTCTGTGAGATTTTTGTCTTTCTTTGGTATAAGTGATATTATGTCCTCATTAAAACGGTCTGGGAGTGATCCATATTGCCATGCTTCTTGGAGAACTTCTGTCAATATTGGACAGAGAATATCTACATATTTCTGATAGTATTCCGCTGGGAAGCCGTCTACACCAGGGGACTTCCCAGTTTTCATGCACATAATAGCAGTTCTCACTTCAGCTTCTGTTATAGGAGCTTCCATCTTTTTCCTGTTGCGAAAGGGTTGGTAACCTCACTTTCTGGAAAAAGGTGTTGAGCTCTTCAGTACTGCTTGTGCATGTAGACGTGTACTAACAAAATGTCAATCATTAAATCCTGTTCAGAGTACTGTCCTCCCTTGCGGTAATTTTTCAGCCTTTTGGCCAATCACAAATTAGCATGAAAAAATGTCATCACATTGATAGACCCCTAAGGGACACGCCCAAGAGAGGCATTCCTCCTTCCATAGATATCTATGGGTCCTCCAGCTGCAGGTTATACATGTCACTGTTGGAGCTTTAGAATTTCAATAATGGGTTTTTATCCATAGGGAAAACCTGCTTTATGAACAAAACTGAGATAATATTAAATATTAATTATAAATAAATAAATGCATATATTTATATTTCAATCCCTCTCTTCTCTCCAAAAACTGAGGAGGACTGTCCTCCTCTACCTCAATGGACGAGCCTCCTCTGACTCACATATCACA
>NC_140263.1:3799633-3839633 GCF_949987555.1 Borostomias antarcticus | reverse complement strand
CTCCCCTTGTCTCCTCTCCTCCTCTCCCCTCGTCCCCAGGCCTCTCCCTCACCTGCGGTAGTTAT
Source organism: Borostomias antarcticus (assembly GCF_949987555.1). Lineage (NCBI taxonomy): Eukaryota > Metazoa > Chordata > Actinopteri > Stomiiformes > Stomiidae > Borostomias > Borostomias antarcticus. The sequence continues at coordinate 3,839,568 of NC_140263.1, read as the reverse complement.
GCTTCATGAATAGCATTAGTGACAGTGTGTGAGCCGATCCATACTCAGAGATGAGTTTATCAGAGAGCTGACGGCCGATCGATCGCTGCGTTCTCGGGCTCCCAGTGTTCCTGGCGAGAGGACGGTTCTTCTGTTCTCACACCGCCGTTTTAACCACCCTGATCACAGGGCGTCCGCCACGTACCGGACGCACACAACGATTTCCAATACGCACCATTAGAAGATAGAAGAGACAGACATTAGGAGACAGAGGAGGAGACAGAGGAGGAGACAGACATTAGGAGACAGAGGAGGAGACAGACATTAGGAGACAGAGGAGGAGACAGAGGAGGAGACAGACATTAGGAGACAGAGGAGACAGACATTAGGAGACAGAGGAGACAGACATTAGGAGACAGAGGAGACAGACATTAGGAGACAGAGGAGGAGACAGACATTAGGAGACAGAGGAGACAGACATTAGGAGACAGAGGAGGAGACAGACATTAGGAGACAGAGGAGACAGACATTAGGAGACAGAGGAGGAGACAGACATTAGGAGACAGAGGAGACAGACATTAGGAGACAGAGGAGACAGACATTAGGAGACAGAGGAGACAGACATTAGGAGACAGAGGAGACAGACATTAGGAGACAGAGGAGGAGACAGACATTAGGAGACAGAGGAGGAGACAGACATTGGGAGACAGAGGAGGAGACAGACATTAGGAGACAGGAGGAGGAGACAGAGTTGGGGAGAGAAGAGGAGACAGACATTAGGAGACAGAGGAGACACATTAGGAAACAGACATTAGGAGACAGAGGAGGAGACAGACATTAGGAGACAGAGGAGACAGACATTAGGAGACAGAGGAGACAGACATTAGGAGACAGAGGAGACAGACATTAGGAGACAGAGGAGGAGACAGACATTAGGAGACAGAGGAGACAGACATTAGGCGACAGGAGGAGGTAGGCTCAAAACTCATCTATTCAAGAAGTACTACCTCAATCCTCCCTCTTAAGCACCTATTGTATTTTAGATTGCTATTCTTGCACTTTGCCTTCAGCACTAGATTATGCTCTTAGTCACTTGTTTTAGAAAGGAGATCTACTTGAGTGAGTTCTGGCAGGTAGTAGTACATTGGCTTTTCCTACATTCAAGGCAATTATTGTTTAAAAGCAATTATTTGGATTAAAGCGTCAGCTAAATGACTAATGTAATCGGCGAATGAGAGGCCATTGTAAAGCGCTTTGGATAGTGAAGCGCTGTATAAGTGCAGTTCATTTACCGAGGGGTTCACTGTCCCTGCAGTACTCAGAGATGCTCCAGGGTTCTGACTGATGCTATAGAAAAGAGAACGGATGTATTTGTATGTTGTCAGTATTCAGGGTACTCTGTGTGTGTGTGTGTGTGTGTGTGTGTGTGTGTGTGTGTGTGTGTGCGTGCTAAGGTCAGGCTCTCTAGCCGAGCGGCCCCAGCTGCCGTGACATCTGTCAAACCCCTGATGGAATGTTGGCACGGGTCCGGCATTCTGAGATTCCGGAGTGGGACGAGGAGGCGGAGCTCCAGAACCTGACCGCTCCTCGCACTGGGAACCAGCGGACCCAGTCACGGTCAGGAACGACGTGGAATCTCCTGTTCACACGCCTCTCCCGTCCAACCCTGGACCCAGCCTCGATGTCACTCCTGCTCCCAGCCTCGATCTCAGCCTCAAGGTTAAAGTCACACTGATTGTCACACACCTGAGTGCGTGAAATTTGTTCTCCGCATTTGACCCATCATCCCCTGGGGGAGCGGTGAGCAGCAGCGGCGCCGCGCTCGGGAATCATTTGGTGATCTAACCCCCCAATTCCAACCCTTGATGCTGAGTGCCAAGCAGGGAGGCAATGGCTTTTTTATAGTCTTTGGTATGACTCGGCCGGGGATCGAACCCACAACCTCCCAGTCTCTGGGCGGACACTCTACCACTAGGCCACAAGCTCACTACTCAGCAGGTTTTCAAGAAATGGGAAAATCTTCAAATGAAATACTGTAAAAAGGTAATCAAAGGATAATGTTGTCTTTAGGGAAAGAGCTGCTGCATAACAAAAAAAGTAAAACATCTATCTTCTGGGGCGCCCCCGGTAGCTCACTGGGTAAGGCGCGCACCATATGAAGGCTAGTCCTTCACGCGGTGGACCCGGGTTCGGGTCCTGTGCCACATGTCCTCCCCTCTCTCTATCCCACATTTCCTGTCTCTACACTGTCCTATAACATTAAAGCTGAAAAGCCCTAAAAAATATCTTAAAAAAACAACAACAAAAACAACAAACATCTACCTTCTGAAAATAATATTCTGGTGTGTGTTAGGGATGGGCACGAGTACTCGTTGTTGACGTCAGTACTCGAGTAACCATGCCGAGTAATTGTTTCACTATGAAAAACAAAAAAGCTTTGTTATTCATGCACCTGCACATTATGTTTTAGGCTACCTGCGTGAGGCTACTCACATCACAAGTCGCAACATGTCTTCTGCTCGTAAAAGTACAGTCTGGAAATACTTTGAGAAAGAAGTGGAAAACAGAGTGCAGTGCAAAATCTGCAATGTGAAACTCGCTTATCATACGCAAACCGGCTCAATGCTCAACCGCATGCGGTTAAAGCACAACGAAGCAATGAATGAGACGACTGGACGACAACCCCGAATCACCATCGTTTGCTAGCCTGGCTAGCTCACGACGACGCGACGCCAGACGAACGGAAAAGATGCCTGCTAATAACTAAAATGGCGACTGGAGATATGCTCCCATTAAGTTTTGTGGAGGGGTAAGGCTTCAGGGAGCTCATGGCCTTCGTGGAGCCAGACTACAACCCACCATCACGGGAAACAACAGCTGCGAGAGTGGAGAAGAGGATACGGAGGAAAGTATAAGAGGTAATTTGCAACAGGTGGACAAGGTGGCAATTACTACCGACTCGTGGACAGCTCTCACCACCGAGTCATATGTCACCATCACTTGTCATTACATTCAGAGCTGGGATTTGAAGAGCGCTGTTCTACAGACACGCAGCAGCGATGAGCGGCACACTGCACAAAACATAGCGGACCAATTAAAAGCAGCTGCTGAGGAGTGGGGCGTACTGGGGAAGGTGGGTGTTTGTGCGCACGACACGCCGGTAATATGGTGATGGCAAACGAAAATGTGATGTGATGCAACGTATGAATGTGAATGAATGTTGGTGGTGGTCGGAGGGGCCGCTGATTGGCAGCCACGCTTCTGTCAGTCTGCCCCAGGGCAGCTGTGGCTACAGATGTAGCTTGCCACCACCGGTATGACTGTCTGAATGAATACTGGACTCTGTAAAGCGCTCTGGGTATCATGAAGGGCGCTATATAAATCCAACTTGATTGATGATTGATTGAAAACTGATCTGCAGCGTTTTTGTACCGACTGTAGACTAAAATGTCATCCGTTTTCGGCGACTACATTGAGATGAAACAAAAAAGACTAAGATGAGACTAAGACTAAAATGCTCAGACCTCAGACCTAAAACTTGACTAAACAAAAGAAAAAGATGAAATGACTGACTTAATATGACAGATACCAGCAATGACCAAACGACACCACACAATACCAGCACTACTTTAACTACACCACTTAATACCAGCACTGCCCAAACTACACCACACAATACCAAACTACACCACACAATACCAGCACTGGCCAAAATAGCTTTGTTTGGCGTGGCAGCCCTGGGCGCAATTAGGATAAAAATATGTTTTGAGGGAAGAATTTCCTAAAAAATGTATACCAGTGACTAACACAAGAAACAGGCTCGCAGATTTGTCAAAGTGGAATACCAGAAAGGGGAAACAACGAGAAGAAAAGGGCCACGACATAGACACTTCCAATATGTAAGATGAATCGGAGACTGCGCCACTTGAGGCCTCAATGGAGCAAATGGGGTCTCTGAACATAACTGTACTGAACATAGCGGATGATACAGCTGATATAAATAAGACTGTTTTAGTACGCTTAGTATTCAGACAGAAGAAGCGGAGGGTATAATTGTTAGGGTAGAGGAAGTGTCAGACGCTAGTGCCCAAACTATCCAGTCCCTCCAGAACAGGACCAATTAACTCGAGCAGCACATTGACAATTTGGATAATAGAGGGAGAAAACTGAACTTGAAAATGTTTGGTATCCCTGAACAAGCTGAAGGACATGATATGATCACCTTTCTTCAGAGAGAAATCCCCCTCATGCTCAAAATTGACTCTGTTCATTCAGAGGGCACATAGACTCGGTGTTTGGCGTAAACAGGGGAAATTTTAAGACCGATTATCTTTAACCTTCTCTGATACCCAGATAAAGAACGGATTATACGTGCTGCGAGAGACACAGATGGTATTACCTGGAATGGATCAGTGGTAAGGATCTATCCGGACTATTCCAAACAAGTGGCGGAAACGAGAAAGACTTTCAATACAGTTAAGAGAGAGCTCCACAAAAGAGGAATAAAGTTTTCCCTGATCTTCCTTTGATCTTCAAGCACGATGGAGCCAATCACTCTATTGCGGAGGAAGCCAAGACGTTTTTGGACAGAGTTTAAAATTCATAAACTTAAGTCTACAACAACGGCATTGGTGAGATATCGGGACTGGCTACCCTACTTCTAATAATATGCTTCTGAGGTAGTTTTCTGGTATTATGGTAGCCTACTTTATATACAGTAGGCCTATATTAATTTAATGTATTATTTTTTCCCCTCCCCTTCTCTATCTTCTCTCAATGAGCCTGCTGGGTTAATTATTATTCAAATATAATTTTGCTCATTATTTATTCTGAACCCTCTTCATGCATTATACATTAGATTTAATAATATGCCCAGCTGCTAATGCAGCTGCTGAGCAGTTTGCTCTTGTGAGAATTATAGTTGAAATATAAGTTGTTTGTTCTCAGAATGAGATTAGCTTTTAGGTTTATGGCTAAGCATCAACCCTGCACTGCAGTGCACGGCAGGGTGTGGTATTGTATATTTTCTTAAGAATTCATTTTTGTTCTTTTTTTTCTGTTCAATGTATTATTGTCTATGGTAAGATTACTAGAATAAGTGGGGGTTTAGTGGGGATGAGTGATATAGCTATAGGGACTAACCCATGGAAGGTTGTGAGTTAGTGAGTGTGGTAAAAAGAAAGAAAGTGCTGTCATATTTAAAATCTGGTAGATATGATATTGCTTATATACAGGAAACCTATTTAATTGAGAGAGAACCCAGATACAAGATACTAAAAGATACAGTGCAGACATCCTCAGGTGTCTAATCAATGTTCAGTGGGCATGTTAGGACTTAACTCTACCTTGTATAGCTTTATCTCTTGATAAAGAAAATGCATTTGATTGTGTTAATTCGGATTATATGTTTTTTGTCTTGGAAAAAGTTTGGTTTTGGTGACTATTTCATATCATGTTTTAGAAATGTATAATGATCTCCCTCTGCATGTGTAGTGACAAAAATGTTTATCACAGCCTTTTTATGTGCTTTGTCACCATTATTATTTATTATAGCTTTGGAGCCATTGGCCCAAAAGATAAGAGAGAGAGTAACAATATACATGGTTTACAAATTGGAGATAAGGAACATAAACTTATGTTATATGCTGATGATATGATTGTTTTTTTTAATCGCAGACCCAGAAATCTCAATTCCCTCGGTACTTCATTATTAAGTTTTCAGTGTAGTTTTCAGAGTACTCAGGTTATCAAATTAATTGGGAGAAATCTGAGGCTCTCCCATTATCTAGCTTCTGCCCATCATCTTATTTTTCCAAATGGAAGTTTAAATGGTCTACTAGAGGTATAAAATACTGAGGAATATGGGTGACACCCTCCCTTAAAGACTTGAGCTTGAGACCAATTTAAAACCGTTATTAAGTTCAATGAGGAACAAGTTTCAGCATTGGACACAAATTTGCCTGTCTCTGTGGGGGAAGATAAATTGTAATAAAATGATGATAGCCCCAGTAATTTACTATCTACTCTTCCATTTACCAATTCCAATAGCAGACTCATAGTTTAAAGAGAACGATAAAGTTATCCTGGACTTCTTATAGGGAAGGGGAAACAACGAGAAGAAAATCAATCAATTAGGCTTGAAGAAATTGCAAGCACATATAACCAAAGGTGGCTTCGAACTCCCAAACTTTAAATGACTCTACAGGGCCCAGGCACTAAATGGTAAATGGTAAATGGACTGCACTTATATAGCGCTTTTCCACCTTAGCGGCACTCAAAGCGCTTTACAATGGCCTCTCGTTCACCCATTCACACACACATTCACACACCAATGGCGGTAGCTGCCATGCAAGGTGCTAACCTGCTCATTGGGAGCAATTTGGGGTTAGGTGTCTTGCTCAAGGACACTTAAGTAAAAAGTGAGCATACGCAGACCAGGATGGAGGGGAAGGGAACACCGGACTGGTTCTATGGAAGCTGCTGTTGGGGGAGGAGTATCACCATGGTGTTGGGTGTTAAGACCTTTGACTGTCAACCTACAGGACCATCCATCTATTAGCATGTCCCGTAAAGCTCTGATTCATGTTTTTCAAATTGTAAAAGAGGATCCCCAGAAATCTGTAGTTGCCCCGGTTTGGAAGAACAAATCTATTCTGATTCTGGTTCTTCGTGGTTGAAATCAATGTAAAACACACACAAACAGTCATTTAAATAATCTGTTACAATGAGCACACGGTTTTGTGAGTGCTCTGCGTGAGTAGTTGAGGTTCTCATGTCCTTGAAGGTTCTCCTGCTGACTGACCTTGGGTTCTCCTCTCGGCTGCAGGTACAGCAAGGCAACGGTGCCCCTCAGCGTGCCAAGATACACACACACACACACACACACACACACACACACACACACACACACACACACACTCACTCACACACACACTCCACCTGGATACATCTTAGCTTAATGAGCCAGCAAATGGAATATTCACACCAACAGACACAAATGTAGACACACACACTCTCACACACACACACACATGTAAATGTGGCTCAAATCCATCACTCAGCCAAACACACCCTTCCAGACAACAGCAGGGAATGATCAGATTTGGAGAAACTATTTCATGCTCCATGTATTCAAAAATCATATTCACACACACACACACACACACACACACACACACACACACACACAAACACAGACTCTACATAGATTCTCAGTTCTGTGTGATATGGTGTTTATAGTAATGACCTATTTCACTGTTCTGTTCCTCTGGTGGATTTCTAACTAATTATCAGGCTGGATAGGGTTTTGTGTGTGTGTGTGTGTGCGCGCGTGCGTACGTGTGTGTACGTGTGTACGTGTGTAAAGTGTTATGGCTCCTGTCACATTCAACTGTTTTCATACAGACACACTCCGCCAACTCTCCCATCTGTTCTTTTCTTCCCCGTCACACACACACACACACACACACACACACACACACACACACACACACACACACACTCCTAATGAGGTTTATTTAGGGCCAGTGGAGAGCAGAGCAATGTGGTTTGAGAGCTGTCCTTCAGGACGGCAGAGCAGCTGTGTGTGTGTGTGTGTGTGTGTGTGTGTGTGTGTGTGTGTGTGTGTGTGTGTGTGTGTGTGTGTGTGTGTGCCAGACCAGGGTATATTTTACATGTGCATTCTAGTCATTTAGCGTATGCTTTTAACTAAAGAGGGCTGTAAGTGAAGCGAGTGCACATCCCGGTCATCGTCAGGTCAGCCTTCATAAGAACGAGGGACGCTGGCGGTCACCGTGCTGGAATAGGGAGGAGGATTTCATCCATAATACAGTCCATGGGGTTAGATAGGGGGGGGTGAGGGGGGTTGGGTTAGGGGGTAGCTTGGATGTTGGGGGGGGGGTGGTGAGGGGGGTTGGGTTAGGGGATAGCTCGGATGTTGGGGGGGGGGGGGGGGTGAGGGGGGTTGGGTTAGGGGGTAGCTCGGATGTTGGGGGGGGGGGGGGGGTTGGGTTAGGGGGTAGCTCAGATGTTGGGGGGGGGGGGGGGTTGGGTTAGGGGATAGCTCGGATGTTGGGGGGGGGGGGGGGGGTGAGGGGGGTTGGGTTAGGGGATAGTTCGGATGTTGGGGGGGGGGGGGTGAGGGGGGTTGGGTTAGGGGATAGCTCGGATGTTGGGGGGGGGGGGTGGTGAGGGGGGTTGGGTTAGGGGATAGCTCAGATGTTGGGGGGGTGAGGGGGGGGTTGGGTTAGGGGATAGCTCGGATGTTGGGGGGGGGGGGTGAGGGGGGTTGGGTTAGGGGGTAGCTCAGATGTTGGGGGGGGGGGGGGTGAGGGGGTTGGGTTAGGGGATAGCTCAGATGTTGGGGGGGGGGGGCGGGGCTAGCGAATAGCTGGGATGTTAGGGGTGGGTTACAGTATAGCTAGGTGTTTTAGGGAGGGTTTAACCACCCCCTAACCACTTATCCACCCCCCCCAACATACCAGCTATCCCCTAACCCAACCCCCCCCTCCCCCCCCCCCCAAGGACTGTATTATGGATGACATCCTCTTCCTTATTCCAGCACGGTGACTGCCAGTGTCCCTCGTCCCTAAAGGATGAACTGACGATGGCTGGGATGAGCACTCGCTTCACTCACAGCACTCTTGACAAACATTCTTCTTTTAAGTCGCTTTGGTTAAAAGCATACGCATGTACATGTAAAATATACCCTGGTCTGGCACACACACACACACCACACACACACACACGCACACACACACACACACACACACACACACACACACAGGCTGCAGTGCTATGCAATATTGATCCCCGAGGCTATGCTAGTCATCCAACGGGGCCGGGTGCTTCATCACACCTTGAATGATCATCAATGGACTATTGTTGTTGACGTTTTTGTTGTGTGTGATGATGATGTTGTTGATGATGGTGACGATCTGCTTCTAGCCCAGAGCTGATCTGATACACAGGGATCCTTGAATAAGGTGTCAGATGAGGAGAGAGGCAGAAACTAGGCCTGAGGCCTCTACTACGAAGCCAGTTCAACACACTCAGGATATATTTGTCCTTATCTGGCTTCGCTAAGCCCAACAACCGCAATAACACATAACTGGTGTCACAACAGCGGTTAGCAATTACTCGACCCCAACGTGGATCTCATGTGGCCAGCCTGTGACATCAGTCATATATGACTGACAAGTGTATTGGCGGCTATAGGCCATTGTTATGCATATGTCGGCCATTGTAATGTATCGTTAAATAGGCTATCGTTATGTGTGAAGATGTGGCTATTTCGGCCCTCATTGTTAGCTTGTATTACTGTAGCCTTCAATCAATCAATCAATCAATCAATCAATCAATCAATCAATCAATCAATCTTTTCTGTAACTTATTTCCAGATACCGTAGATACAGTATACATTCCATGGGCCTGTTGAACTTGAGCTTCAGTAAAGAGTCAAATACTGTTCCCTGTCTCCTTGTCTCCTTGTCTCCTCACTCCCTAATCAGAGTCCCGCTGTGGATGGGGAGTGGTCCCAGCGCCCTAACGGGCTCTAGAGCTGACGGTATCTTGTTCTTCTATTCCTGTAAGGACATGCTTTCACATGTGTGTGTGTGTGTGGGGGTGTGTGTGTGGGTGTGTGTCTGTGTGTGTGTGTGTGTGGTGCTAAACATTTCCCAGGGGAACACAGCCATCAAGCCCTCTGTCACATGTGGGGTCTGAACCAACGCAAGCAATGGGAACAGGCAGTCCAGCCACACACAGGATATTGATGTGGTTACGACTGGGGCCGGGGCCGAGGCTGGGGCCGAGGCTGGAGCCGAGGCTGGGGCCGAGGCTGGGGCTGGTTGTGGTGTAGGAGTGGGAAGGCTAGTGGCGGTTGTGTAGGTGTGGGAGTTGATCAGTGGGAAGAATGAGTAGGACTGGTGGAGACCACAGAACTGTGCTTGTGGTCTGCTACACATGGTAACACACACACACACACACACACACACACACACACACACACTCACCACCACTACACATGGAGACAGGTTCACATACTCTACCAGAGTGCACACACACACACACACACACACACACACACACACACACACACACACACACACACACACTCACACTCACACACACACACACACACACACCCACACAGCTGTGTATAAATCATTGTGAATGTGGGTGTGAAGAGGAGGAGAAGGGGAGAGGAGGGAGGTGAGGAGAGGAGGAGAAGGGGAGAGGAGGGAGGTGAGGAGAGGAGGAGAAGGGGAGAGGAGGAGAGGAGGAGAGGAGGGAGGTGAGGAGAGGAGGAGAAGGGAAGAGGAGGAGAAGGGGAGAGGAGGAGAGGAGGAGAAGGGGAGAGGAGGAGAGGAGGGAGGTGAGGAGAGGAGGAGAAGGGAAGAGGAGGAGAAGGGGAGAGGAGGAGAGGAGGGAGGTGAGGGAAGGTGGTGAATGTGAAGGATGGCTTCATCAGGATTGACTTCTTATCCTCCCAGTTTTATCTTCATGTGAAGATGTCATAGAGACAGTCGCCATGTTTCCATCCACTTGTCAGTCGAATTGTGTGAGGATCGCTAAAAATATGAATGCGAATAAAGCCGGCGAACGTGCGTTTCCATCTAGAGCTTTAAATCGGATAAAGCATTTATCACAAAAGACTTTTATCGAACAAGAGAAAATCCGATGAGATCGACAGTACAAACCTTTTGTCGAATTTCATGATTTTTAATCGAATTTGACTGTTTCCTTAAGGCATTTTTAATTCGATATAACTTAATTTGCATAAAACGTGTGGATGGAAACATGGCTAGCGTGTGTGTGTGTGTGTGTGTGTGTGTGAGAGAGAGAGAGGGGTGGAGGGAGGAGGTCACATAGTGTTTGGACCTAATTTCTTCTCATCAGAAAGTGATTTGCATTTCATTTCATGTCTCCATTTCCCTCGAGGGCAAAATATGACAGTCTAGACAATATACATGACGGTGGACTCTCTCTCTCCCTTTCTGTCCCTCTCTTTCTCTCTCTCACTCTCTCTCTCTTTCTCCCACTCCCTCTCTGTCCGTCTATCTTTCTCTCTCTCCCTCTTTCTATCACTCTCTCTCTCCCTCTCCATCGCTCTGTTTTTGTCTCTCTCACTCCCTCTCTGTCCATCTATCTTTCTGTCCCTCTCTCTTTCCATCACTCCCTCTCCGTCCCTCTCTCTCTATCTCTCTCTCGCTCCTTCTCTGTCCTTCTATCTTTCTCTCTCTTAATGATGGTTGTGTTCCAATGGATGTCCTTTTCCTGTCACAGCTGCTCACAAATCTTGCTGTGTGTGTGTGTGTGTGTGTGTGTGTGTGTGTGTGTGTGTGTGTGTGTGTGTGTGTGTGTGTGTGTGTCTAGGTGACTCACTGTCCCCTCAGGTTGTGGCATGCTGATGCGTATTGGGCAGCCATACATGCCCTGTCTCCTTCTACTAGGAGCATTATTAGTTTTGAGAAGACATTAAGATGTTTGAAGTGTGGAATAACAGATTTAAACTTGTTCAAATAGTTAAAATGTTCCTTATTTCATTGAATGCTTGAGGAGGAGGAAGTGCATCTCTGTTTTTCACCTGTCGAACAGGAGTTATTTTGGTTGCCATGATTTTTTATGCCGTCTCTTTTTCGATTGTCAATTTGTGGTCACTGGGTCTGTACTTGGTTAGGATCTGTCTCCGCTTTCTTTCTCTGACAGTGGAGAGATATTCTGCCCGTTTATAATCTCATTTTAGGGCCAGAAAACATTCGAATCTACTTTGGCGTTTAGGTACTTCTTTCCAATGTTCCAAATAGGTTTCTAAAAATCTGTCCTGATGAAGGTAGAAACCCAAACGTTGACTGATTAAAAAGCAGAGAAAAAGTGTGTGCGGGAGTACGTTATTCTTCATTCCAAATAGGTTTCTATACATTGTTTTATAATTTGGTTTACTCGGATTGGTGTTTCTCTCTCTCTCTCTCTCTCTCTCTCTCTCTCTCTCTCTCTCTCTTTCTCTCTCTTCCTCCCTCCTCTCTCTCTCTCTCTTCCTCCCTCCTCTCTCTCTCTCTCTCTCTCTCTCTCTCTCCTTTGCTCCTAAATCTTGGGACATAAAATACACAGGGACGCAATGGGGGAATATGATAATTGGCTGGTGCTCGGCAACCAAATAGCCTATTAGGGCTCCGATTCTCAGCCATCTTGGATCTGGAGGGGATGACTGACAGATGGATGGACGGACTGACTTACTGACAGTCAGTGAGTTTAGCTATTGAACTGTGACATACATAACGATTCAAGTCACGTGTGTGTGTGTTTGTCAGTAAGGATTAGAGAGAGAGGAAGGTGGGGGGGGGGGGGGGGGGGTTGTTTGTGGATCAGTCTCTATTGTCATAGCGATGACCCAGCGGTTGGTCCTCGGAGCAAAGGATTGTGGGGGAATTTACATTGCATCAGGAGGGATGAGGATCTGAGAACTGACTGACCCTCTCACACAAACACACACACACACTAACACGCACACACACACGCATGCACACACACAAACACTCTCTTTTCTTACTCCGTCTCTTTTCCCATGTCTCTGTTCTGTTAAAGTTTGAGTGGGCGGAGGGGTTGAGCGTTTCCAGATGGGGGCGTGGCTCCACTCATGTTCATAAAGTCCTGAACGTAACGGAGCATCTGTTCATAATAAGCCCTGGTTATTAACACTAGCAGCGCCAAGCATTTGAAACTTACCAGCATAGCTGGGGGGTGGGTCAAATGCCCCCGCAGTCTTTAGAATGGGAGGCTGTTATTGACACACAATGGCCGCTAGATGGCGCTCGTGTGTGTGTTTGTGACACCAAATGCGGCTGTGTCTAGAAATAAGATGGTCGTGTCTGGGACTACGTTTTCCCAAGCCCTATTATCAAATAGAAAGCATATCACTGATAACACTTGAAAAATAAGAACACATTGGCGCAGTATGATGTAGGACTATTCACCTATTGAGCAATTTATAGATGGATTTATGGATGAATTCCATGTTTACTCAGGCCCGGTCGGATTTAGCCAAGCCGCTGGGGTAGGCTTGTGTTGCAGTTTTACCACATTAGTTATTATTTTGGGAATTTGAGCAGAAAGGCATTTTTCTTAACATGTATTATGATATATAGATATATATTATACTAAATAAATATATAATATTTGGGAGGGTTTTTATCGCATTGGGGGGATTTGGAGCACTCGTTGGGGCTGCAGCACCAATCTGGCAATCCGGCTTGTTTACATCCGGACGTGAAGTATGTAGCAACATTCTGTGGAGGGCAGTAATAGTTGCATCGACACTGCTGGAAAGCCGTAAGAAGAAGTGATTGAATACAGTTTCCGCATGTTTGTTGTATTCTATTTGACATGCTCCTTTGCCTCATTTAGCACCAGCTGCAACAATCTCCTCCAAATCCGTTCTCTCCGTTAGCAGGGCTAACGTTGCACTCAGTAGCTTGTGCTTATTAGCTAGGTTTGGTAAAACGCTTGTGCAGTGGAGGGGTTCTTTTGGGGGAATTATTGGATTATGCCAGCTAACGTTAGTTCCCAAGCTTGTTTGATAACTATTCGATGCAGTCTGCCAGGCTAGTGCCTGTCGCCGTCATGAATGAGACGGCCTAGTTTATATACGGCCCCAGCTTTTGTTTGCTTTTAACTTCAAATTAACGTTTTTGTGTTTTGGGGCCAACTCTTAAAATAATATAATACGGCATGCATAGCTAGCGAGAGATATTGCCCCCCGCATCATTTTTGCAACTTTGCAACTGCTTGCTTGCTAGCTAGCTTAGCTAGCCTAACGTTGGGTGTATGAAACTGGATTGTGAACAATTGCACAACCCTCATCCCACGATGGAGGCTATCAACTGGGCTTGGGACTTTGCCTCTCATCGCTAACTGGAAACTGTCCCGGTTGAGCTAATGGTAGGTAACGTTAGCTAGCTCAAACAGTTTTTTATTAGGCTATTATTAGCCTATCCAACCAATGTTATTTAGTTGTAGTATACTGTTGTATGGGTGGGGGTTGCAGAGGGCTACAAACAAGAGTGTGAGGCAGCTCTGTAGGTCATTGAAGGCTATATATTATTATGATATGGTTGATAATAGTGAAGAACATGTGCAAGTTGTGTGTCATAAAATGTAAAAAAAGTACACATCAGCTTATCACAGAGTTGGCTGTAATATAAGGTTGCTCCCTGTCCTTTGACATTCGCTACCCGCAGACAGACGGCATATTTGCATGTCAATGTATGCTCAAACTAATTTGAATTTCGTGGGGGTTGGGGGGTTAGTTAGGGTGAGGAAAACGACGCGCGGTCTCTTTAGCCCTGAGACCATCAGGCAGGCAGCTCAGGAAGGCTATATATTAGTATGATATTATGTCTAATAATACATTTGTTGAAAGTAACGAGAATTACATGCCCAAAAAACAGAGATAGGACACGAACATTACAGTTGATAATAGTGAAGGACAAGTTGTGTCATAACATTTGGAATCTCTATCTTATTTTCGTTGTAGATGGAATCAAACCAAAAAATGCAAATTTTGAACCGGCTCTCCCCTACCTACACCGAGACCAATTAAATTGGGTGATAAGTGATACGATGATAGGCCTATAAAAACATACATGTTCAAATAAAATGCCAGATCAGATGCCACATAAACTAAAGTAAACATCATCTTATTGCCACCCCTGAAAAATGCCTTGCCAACCCAGTTGCCACCCTAACTGTAGGCAATTAATCTTTTTTTTTATTTTTTTAAATAGAGAAAAAAATGGTTGCACGTGACCCGCCCACCTGACTGACCTGCAGAAACCACAACAATACTAAGCTAACGTTACGTGGTGACTGGAGCGATCCTCACTACCACAGGATATTTCCAGAGTGAGTCAGGTAAGCAAGCTATAATTTGTTTGTTGTTGCTTTATGTTTAAAATGTTCAAATGTTCTGTCAAGTTTGACAATGTGAAATATGTGATAGAGCTCAACCGCATAACTGGTGTAGTTATTCTAAACTCTTTGGCGTACATACTGAAGCGGGGGGGGGAATCTAGCTTCACATCAACTAGCTAGCTAGCACTAGTGAAATGAGACAACTGTTTCCCTCAGCGTGCGCTGTTGTCAAATGGTAGCCTGTAATGAAATGAGACCATCATGGTTTTCCTCAGCTAGGCCTATTTGCATGTCAATGTAAACCCGTGGGGGTTGGGGAGGGCTACAAGGTATGGCTTTTGGTTAGCCTACAGCCCTACCAAGAAATGTTAGTTCTGCTTCATTCCCACAGCAATTTTCTATAGGGAGGCTTTAGCGGCTCTCAACCTCAAGTACAAACCCTTCTCTACATGGCCGCTCAGAAGATCTACAAGTCCAACTGGGCAGCCAGGGTCCGTGCCACAGTGGTGTGGATGAAGACGTCCCACAAGGCCAAAGTGGTCTTGAAGGAGAAGCAGCAATTGCTCAGTGAGATCACATCTCAGTACATTCTTTTGATTATAGATGCATGATTGAAAAATGAATGATATTAAAGTGTAATGCTAATTTATCGTTTTTTGAATCATGCTTTTTATTATTTTGTCATTAAAGATAACAGCAACATACAATATGTTATTCACTCAGTTAGGCTATACGAAAATTAATGCTAGTAAATTGATAGATTTTGGGTGACTAATTTTGTTTGTGTGTGATTTGTTTGTGTTTTCCTGTCAGTTGGACCCACAGCTCAGGAAGTAGGTGGAGAAGGACAGAGTCAACAGCATGAACACAGGGGACTTCAGGAAGGCAGAGGAGTTTGTGGAGCCGATGCGTGTGCTGCACACATCCACACTCTGTGTCTCCAGTGAAAGAAACCCAACCTGTGGCCAGATCATTCCAATCCTCCAAAAGTTGCAGGCCCATTACACTGTGCGCCAGGGGGACTCTGCCCAGCTAGCAGATCATGAGTGGGCAGCCAGCGGCCCGCTGACGACCAACTCGGCGGCCCTACGTCCTCCGTCAGTGCGTTGGTGGCTTGCTGCTCACACTGCACCACCCTCCCCACACACTGCATGCTAATGCACTCTATACGTTGCTATGCTAATGCATGTAATATTGCTAATAATGCATTCAATAAATGAGAACAGATGTGTGAACTTTTTTTAAATTTTATTTAAAGTAGCACATCAATATAACACAGATTAATGCAATACTCGTAAGAGGAGACAGGTACAGTAAAGAAAATGTTCAAAAGCAGCATAACGAACATACAGTAGGCTACATAACATATATCAGCATACATATAGTACAGTATGAACAGCATATGACATTATGGAGATGGACACTAGACATATGGTAGGCTATATAAATACTCTAGACAGATGGCATGTACAGTAACAATCAATAGTTTGGACACCTTCTCATCCAGTTGAATGCAAAGGTGTCCAATCTTTTGACTGGTACTGTAACTGTACACAACTGTGCACACAACTCAGGTGTACAGTAGTCTGATGGATGTACAACAAAAGCAGAATAACCTGGGGGGTTGTGTGTAGTCAAGACGTCATGGCCGATCTAAAACACAGAATTCAATATAAATTTGACTTTGTAAATGGCTGAAAGAATTGGTCTTTGATAAGTATATATAATAAAAAAAATGTGAACAGGTCAGAAAAAACAAACACCAACCATAAGAACTGGCGTCGCATGCTGTGGTTTGTGGACGATGTGGCGTGGAGTCCCATGTTCGGGCCCCAAGGTAGGTGGTCTAAAATAAGATAAAAAATAATATTAAGATAAAGTAGGTGGTCTAAAATAATATTTAAAATAATATTAAGATAAAGTCTAGACCAAGTGCCCGGCTATAGAGTACCTGGTCTGCACGTATTCATGGGTTTCAAATGTAGTCCTAGACCTGCCGGACCAACACAGGTGTTTCAAATTAATGAATTAGTTCTACTGCATAAGATCAATTGAAACACCTGTGTTGGTCCCCAATATGGCAGGTCTAGGACTACATTTGAAACCCATGAATATGCTGGTCTGTGCTAATCTTCACTGTTCTGTGCTAGTATAACAGTAACATCCTGGTTCTACTCTGGTCTCCATACCTGTTCTCTGTACTGGTCCTCATGTCTCCTCTCGCCCTTCGCCTGCATCATCACCTCGAGTTTTTCCCAGTTTCTGGCACCTTCCAGTTTGGATGTGCCAGAGCCCATAGGCCACCTGGGCTGGAGGGAGAGACAGGACAATTAACAAAGTGAAAGAGACAGAAATACTGCACACAGAAGAGACATTGATATGACTGTCCAGCCTGTGATAGACATCGGAAGTTTTGCAGAATCTAATAAGATGGCTAATTTTAGCAATAATAGCTTAGCTAGCTAGTAGTGCCAACTGCCTACCTAGCACAGCCTACTCATTGACCAAATGAACATGGGGACTTTCACAGACGTTGCCAGAGCATTTGGGACAGTGAGCTATTCTGTTCTCTCTCAAAATGATTAAAGATTGGCTTATAGCCAATCAGACGACGATTACATTGCCAAAACTGTAGCTAGCTAACGTTAGCCGAGATGAATTTGCGTCAGGCAGCCTAATGGTGGCCAACGAACAAAGGTCTCACAAAAGTTCAAGAAACGGTCACAACTGAAATGTTTCAAAGTTGCCAACTCAACGTTACAATTACCACAAAAAGCAGAACGTATAA
Source organism: Borostomias antarcticus (assembly GCF_949987555.1). Classification (NCBI taxonomy): domain Eukaryota; kingdom Metazoa; phylum Chordata; class Actinopteri; order Stomiiformes; family Stomiidae; genus Borostomias; species Borostomias antarcticus. Next base: position 3,821,891 of record NC_140263.1, on the reverse strand, counting down.
CACTCATGGCGACAGAGTAATTTTTGCACTAGCCTAGGTATGCTGCTAACGTTGGAGATGAAGTAAACATGGAGATGTTACAACGCCTGTTGCTCATAGCACTAGTGCTTATTCATGTATATTGTCCTCTTATTTCGGTTATTTCAGTTATAATATTTCAGTTATTCAGTCCCTCATCACCTTTGCGCTAGCTCGATAGCTAGCTCGCACTCCACTGGAGAGTCAAGTAAACAAACAGTGCGCCCCACAATGCACAGCGCATCTGACTACGGGGTCTTTTTAGGTCAAACATCCGTCCGAGAACGGGCAGTTTCACACAACTGGAGCGCCCTAGAAATCGGTTGTGACCGCTCCGAAAACACCTCTTCAGGAGGGTCTCGGAACGGCTGTTTTAGTGCACACTTGTCTGCGATTGTTGTCTTCACACAGGCCCATACAGAGCGCTCTCGGGCCCAAAGCTCGTTTGGTGCGCACAAACTGTGTTCGGAATCGCTCCCTATTCACTATATTGAACTATATAGGGCGTCAGCCATTTTGGGCTGAACGAGGGAGCGATTCCGAACACAGCTTATGTGTGAAACCACCCTAAGTTACTCCCTTTACGCACAAATATAATGAGCGGATATTTATTCTTGATAAGTTCATGAGGTAACTTACAGTAGGATTGATCATTTTGTGTGCATAAACAGTGGCTAAGCATAAAACATAAACACACAGAGCTAGCTAACATACAGTGCTAACATAAACAGTGCTAGCTAACATAAGCAGTCGGCAACATTACAGTAACATCAACATTACGGGTAAGAATGGGCTAACGTTAGCGAAGCTAGCAAAACTTACATCATCGACGAGATCCAAATTGTTGTCACGTCTCCAGATCCCCCAAGCTCCTCTTCTGATGAACTGGACTCAAAGACAGCCTCTCAAACCTCAACACATCTCCTGTTTTTGTGTTTGTTTGCTCATTTTATCTTCTCCGGTAGCCTAAGTTCATTCAGGTAACGTTAGCCCAGCCGGATTCAAAACATAATCCCTAGTTGTTTGCAAACCACATGGCCCAGTTTTATCCAATGGGGGGCTCTCTTGATAGAAAGTGGTGAATAATGTGGATGGTCATTGGTTTATTATGTCTGAGACTGATAGACAGCTGAATCCATGGGGAAAGCGCCAACCAATGGAGATTCAGAGAAGGCGGCGTAGGCCTTCAGGAACCAATCATAAACGCTGTAAATCTCAAGACACGAAACAGACGTCTTATACACAAAACAACGGTGTAAAATTATGTATATGATTTCTGTGCGTGTTGATATGGCGGAAAAATCTATAAAAACGGACGACGCCACCGCGGGCGCAGACTCCAGAGGGATAAAGCACAGTTCTTTTTACTCACACCAATGCTCCTATATAATTATAATTATATTATACTCCCAGTTATATTATATATTTGCTTTGTCCAGATTGCCAGTTGAACAAAAACGATCCAAGTGCCAAGTGCAACATTGTAAGATATTATTCCCTGAACCAATGCAAACGGTCTAGAGGGTTGAATAGCCTGCACCCCTAGTAATTTTGCATTCATTCAATAGCCTACATAAGCATTCACATCCATAAACATAAGGCTGTGTTTTCAAGACATTCACAGCATTTCAAAATTCAACATTTGCATCATAGACTATTGAGTGCTATTCGTTTGAAGACATTTGACCTGTGTTGAGCTGATAGCATACGTTTTGAGATTAAACATAGTTTTATCTAAATGAGCCATTGTGTGAGTGTAACCTTTTGCATTCATTGTTGAAATCACATATAGTCTACCACAAAAATATTATTGCTGTGCACATTCTTATATCCATATGTAAGGATGGATTATTCATTCAACCTTGATTCCTATTAAAAAAAAAAAATATTGATGAACCTAGGCGACATCTGCTGGGAGAAAGTAGCATTGCAGCCTTCAGGTCAGGTAAAAAAAGATGGCCGACCGGCTTTTAGCCAGAATACACTAAAAAAATGACCAAACTACCTTTTCCTGGTGGGATTTCGAAGTTTCAAAAACACTGACACGTAAAACGCACATATCTAGGAAAAGTCATGAAAGCAGGGCGCTGTAACTTGAACGGTTGCAGAGAATTATTTTTTAATGTAGTTGCATGGGTCACCTTGACCCACCCTCAGCTATTCTAGTGTTAACAGAACGGAGTAGCTGTTCATAATAAGCCGTGATTATTACACCTCCAGCCGTCTGTGTAACGACCGGCCCTCCACACCACGGATGGGACGCTTCTTTAAAAGGCGTGGGGGGCGACGCAGGGTTGTTGCTAGGCTATGTTGCCGTCGTCTTCGTGGGGCTGTACCCCCTTCCGCGCTCTCTGCTCAGGAACACCAGGCTCGGGAGAGAGAGAGAGAGTAGGGGATACCTTTGGAGATACCCGTCTCCTCATAGGAGAGAGAGAGTGAGGGAGGGAGAGAGAGAATAGGGGATACCTTTGGAGATACCCGTCTCCTCATAGGAGAGAGAGAGTGAGGGAGGGAGAGAGAGAATAGGGGATACCTTTCGAGATACCTGTCTCCTCATAGGAGAGGGAGAGAGAGGGAGGGAGGGAGGGAGGGAGGGAGGGAGAGAGAGAGAGAGAATAGGGGATACCTGTCTCCTCATAGGAGAGAGAGAGAGAGGGAGGGAGGGAGAGAGAGAGAGCGAGGGAGCAGTGGCGGTTCTAGAAAGTTTTACCTGGGGTGGCATGAGGTTCCAGCAGGGGTCAGAGGTTATCTCCTCCCCAAACACATTTCAACTTCTGAGATTTCAATTTCGGCATTCTCTGGTGATTTTTACGATGGGAATCACATAATAAGACAATGTAAAATCACCTTATCTTACTTAACTTACTTAATTAACTTAACCCAGTCTTGCATGCAATAAAAACGTACAACAATTACAGTTTTACAGTTTTTAAAAGAAATGATTTTCAGCTCCCATCATTCCCAGGACAGACGTGTTGTTTTCAGCCATTCTTTCGTATTCACCCAATGAAATCATTGCATTCACGTGTCTCTGACTGAGCATGTACATTATACCCACTATCCCTAAAAGTGACCTTTTTCCAATTGGAATATCCATAGGTGATTTTACCCTCTGAGAGTAGGGGGGCGGGGGGGGGGGGCAACATTTTACCCTCTGAGAGTAGGGGGGGGGGGGGGGGGGGCAACATTTAGACGTGAGAAAAAAAAACCCAGTTCTGCCGTCCCGTCCCATCTATTATAGAAATAATCCACATACTACATATTCTACCTTTAAACACATATTAATCATATTAAACACATGTTAAACATATTGAGCACATTTTAAACACATATTAAACACACATTAAACATATTAAACATATTTAGCACATATTAAACAAATATTAAAGACATATTAAGCACATATTAAGCATTTTTGTTGATTGTCGACCGGCTCACTGGGATTTGTCCCGACTGGCCAGTACACTCCTGGAGAACATGACGCTGGGATCAGACTGGATGCGGAAGCCGGCAGTATGTTGAATTAATAAATGATTTCCAAGACTTATATTTATTCATTTGCTTTGGCGATGTAAACAGACAGTATGTTGAATTAATAAACATGATTTCCAAGACTAATATTTATTCACTTGCTTTGGCGATGTAAACAGACAGTATGTTGAATTAATAAATATGATTTCCAAGACTAATATTTATTTCACTTGCTTTGGCAATGTAAACAGACAGTATGTTGAATTAATAAACAGTTGGGGAAGCAAAGTGAGTCGTGGAACACAAGGAGACTGCAGGGAAAAGCCTGGGTGTTGCATAGCAAATATGATTATGACATTTTGCTGTTATTTGCGTTTGTATTTGTGGGTGCATGTGTGTGTGTGTTTGTTTGCGTTTGTTTGTGTATGCGAATGTGTGTGTATCAGTAAGTTTGTGCATGTGTGTGTAAGTGTGTGTGTGTGTGTGTGTGTGTGTGTGTGTGTGTCCATGGCTGATTTAACTCTCTCTCCCTACAGTAACATTAAAGAGCCGGTTGGCAGAAAGTGATTCATGTTCAATTTCACAGAGAGCGCCCTATGTCGGCCACCATTTTAACGCTTGAACGAGAGAATATTGATTATTATAAACCGTCGTTTAAAGTTTAAGTCTCAGCGAAAAATGGACTCTTCATCCAGTACTGGAAATATGAGAAGTGGAGAGAGAGGGGGGATGAATAGACTGTAGGGGGAAGAGAGAGAGAGGTGGGGGGGCTGGTTTGAGAGTTGGGGTGATGAGAAGGAGAGAGAGGGAGGGAGCTGGTTAGTCTGTTGGGGGGAGGAGAGGGGGAGAGAGAGAGAGAAAGAGGGGAGCTGGTTAGTCTGTTGGGGGGAGGAGAGGAGGAGAGAGAGAAAGAGGGGGAGCTGGTTAGTCTGTTGGGGGGAGAGAGAGAGAGAGAGAGAGGGGAGCTGGTTAGTCTGTTGGAGGGAGGAGAGGAGGAGAGAGAGAGAGAGGGGGAGCTGGTTAGTCTGTTGGGGGGAGGAGAGGGGGAGAGAGAGAGAGAGGGGGGAGAGCTGGTTAGTCTGTTGGGGGGAGGAGATGGGGAGAGAGAGAGAGAGAGAGAGAGAGAGGGGAGCTAGTCCGACTGTTGGCTTTCTCCGCCAGCTCCGTCTGACCTTGTTCGTTCAATTTCTGTTTTACAAATAGTTCACAAAAGGTTCTAAGGCTAATGTCCTTGCTGATAGTCCCTAGGATGTCCGTTGAATAATGCAAACCTGGTCTTCAGAAACAAACAGAAGCAACAAGAGTAACCCAGCAGCCGAGACTCCACGCACGTTGCCAGGTCCCGGTCCAATGTCCCACTGTCCATTACGAGTGTCCCCGAATACAGATACGTTATTCAGAAAGGCACAGATAATACCTTGGAAACAGATTTTTTTTTCCTATCAGAAGTTACTCGTTATTATTCAGATGGGGGGAAGAAAAACACGCGCGTCATCGACATTAGCATGTTGTGACGTTGATGAGCGTCACAGGAGAGTGAATCACAGGAGACGCCACTGGCGATGCCTACAGCGAGGTGGTAAGAGAAGGACATTTTCACTCACCCGCTGTCTGATAAAGTTGGAAGGTCAATTAACAACTTTCAGCTAATGTTAGCTGGTTACTTACTTTTGGTTGGTTTGGATTTGAAAGTGTGTTCCACTGGCAGACTTTATATCCATTGCAGTAAAGTTATTGTGGAAAAACATGGCTTGAGCCATAACTTTACGTTATCCTCAACTAGACGATAACTTCAAAAAATAGGCTACATCTAGTCTGAGATGAAATGAGGCTTGTGGATGTTTACTGCGTATGTGGTACGGCTGCCTGCATTGTTGTAGTACAGCTGCTAAGTTTTAAAACAGTGCTGCACATTTAGCAGCGCACTTCATTCATGTCCAAACTCCGTTTTCCTTGCTTCATGTTGTCATGACTCAGTGAACGAATGTGACAGCTAGCATCTGAAATGGTAGCACAGCGCCATCTACTGATGTATTTGACAGTTGTTTTCCATCTCAGTTGAGTTATCCTGATATCGGACAGAATTGTCAACTCGTTGCACTCCATTGAAAACTTCAATTTAAAATCAGAAAACTTTTAGTGGGCGGACTCGAACGTGGAAATATATTTCAGAACTAATTATATGGCAATATGAAATCAATTTGATGCTTTGAATGTTCAAAAATTGCATTGCCAATGAATATTAAGCTATTAGAAAATATGATCTAACGCAATGTAAACGAGACAGGACTTTAATAAATAAAAATCAATATTAAATAACATCGTGTCGTGCCCAGTCTTTTTTTTATGAAAATACAGGTAACACCCTGACAAACAACTCAATGTGCCAAAGACCACATTTCCATCTACTGTACAAAAGACTATAATGCAACATACTGCAGGACATGAGCCCTTAAAAAATGTCAGTTCTGAAAAAGATGAATCTGGGGGGAAATGTGCCAGTGGAAGCTGAAATGACTGCAGTTGCTAAAAAAGAGCCAGCTGACCATCATCTAATAGAGATCCCTCAGAGATGACCATCATCTAATAGAGATCCCTCAGAGATGACCATCATCTAATAGAGATCCCTCAGAGATGACCATCATCTAATAGAGATCCCTCAGAGATGACCATCATCTAATAGAGATCCCTCAGAGATGACCATCATCTAATAGAGATCCCTCAGAGATGACCATCATCTAATAGAGATCCCTCAGAGATGACCATCATCTAATAGAGATCCCTCAGAGATGACCATCATCTAATAGAGATCCCTCAGAGATGACCATCATCTAATAGAGATCCCTCAGAGATGACCATCATCTAATAGAGAAGACTCAGAGATGGCAACCAACCATGCAGTCGGAACGAGGCGTCCCCTCTGACACTAACAGCTGCCGCACACCAGGGCAGAGGGATGGACATCTCACTGGTCTAATATATCTCCCACCCTCTCTCCCTCCTTCCTACTATCTAATGAGCCTCTGACACTAACAGAGTGCGAGTGTGTGTGTGTGTGTGTGTGTGTGTGTGTGTGTGAGTGTGTGTGAGAGAGAGAGAGAGAGAGAGAGAGAGAGAGAGAGAGAGAGAGAGAGAGTGTGTGAGAGAGAGAGAGTGTGTGAGAGAGAATGATGAGTGAAGGAGCTACCTGCCTGGAGAAGCCATCTCTCCTGTTGCAAATAAACATTTCACTGTTAGTCAATCCACTTTGTTTTTTTTCACAAAAGCTTATGAATAATAATTATTCATAGGCAATATTGCCAATATGTTTGGCTATTGACTTGGCATCTATTGCTACGTTATCCTAGCAGGCTATCCTAGCAAAGCAACGTTACCTCAGGCTCCGCAGCAGTTTCTTCATCTGCTTCTACTCTCACTTTCTTCTTGAAGAATGTATATATTGGTCTGGTTACGGAAGAGCATTAGGGCCAACAACTGAGTTTATTATTTTTTTAAGCTTCTGAGTTTAAAGTCAGAATTTCTGACTTTAAACTCAGAATTTCTGAGAAAAAAACTCCTAATTTCTGACTTCAAAGTCAGAATTTCTGAGAAAAAAGTCAGAAATAACTTCTGAGATTAAAGTCAAAATTTCTGAGATTAAAGTCAGAATTTCTGAGAAAAAAACTCGGAATTTCTGAGAAAAAAGTCAGAAATAACTTCTGAGAAAAAAGTCAGAATTTCTGACTTAAAAAAAAAAACTCAGCTGTTGGCCCTAATGCTCTTCCGTAGTCTGGTACTCATGACCTGAACATCAAGAGTACAAACATATTAGCTAAGCTTAAGACAGTCCCGTTTTGACATTGGCCTGACTAACGTTACATGCAAATCTATCTAGCTAACGTTAGCTAGTGCTAGCCTAACTTTAGCTAGGTAACTTTGCTGGTAGCTAATAAGCAGTCTAGCTTGCTAGCCTGGAAAATTCGCGTTACATAGACTGGAAAATGAACGTTGCAGCATAGCCCAAATTATGTTTGGACAAGTAGACAACTACAGTGGATATTCAATATGGATTGTATTGTATATATTGTAAGTAGCTAACGTTAACTTACATGCGGGCTGCCATGGATGAATTAACGTATGGGAAACACTGCCTCCCCATCATCCACCAATCCTGGGGTCACGATTTCCGACTACTCATTAATCAAGCATTGTCAAATATCATTCCATCGTACATCAAGCAAGCCAGATTCATTAATGAGAACTCAATAATACTTCATTTAATCCTAAATGTGGGATTTAACATAAATAATTCCAAAATAAGTAAATTCCTAGGCGGATATCCCTGAGATATCGTAGCACACTAGCTAACTAAAGGGGTGACCTCTTAAATAGGAATGGCCTGCACGTAACCCCTCAATCAGTCGGTCAGTCAATCAGTCAGTCTGAGTCAGTCGGAGTAAGTCAGTTAAGTCAGTCAGTCTGAGTCAGTCTGAGTCAGTCGGAGTCAGTCGGAGTCAGTCAGTTAAGTCAGTCAGAGTAAGTCTGTCAGAGTCAGACAGTCAGTCAATTAGGTTCTGTCAAATTGAACTCTCTCTTCACTGTTAACCTAATTATCTGTCCTCCCTCAGACCACCTGAGAGGGAGAGAGAGACAAAGAGAGGGAGAGAGAGAGGGAGGGATAGAGGGAGAGATAGAGGGAGAGAGAGGGAGGGGGGAGAGAGAGAGCGAGAGAGAAAGAAAGCGGCTTTTCAGACCCCTTTGTGACATCACCGCTGGAGGCAGGAAGGAAGGAAATCACATTTGCCATGCTGAAAGCTGATTGTCTCTAATCAACCAGGAAGTCAGATCAGGACTTCAATTGCTGCTCATTCTGAACAGAGAGAAAAATAGACTGGGACGAACCAATTTTTGGTCCTGTACAATTCATTCTTTACAGAAACATGATCGGGGAACGTTAATTTCCTTAGCCTGAGGCTGCTGGTGGTGTTGATGATAATGTCACCTGGGAAGAGGAAGCCAGGGGTGGTGTTGGTGTGTGTTGACTCTACAGGTTGTGCAAACACGGACGTCCGGATACGCTGCTTGTTGGCTTTTGGCGTTCTTTTTCTTCTTCTGTTGCTCTGCGTTGTGTAATTTTTGTAAGCCTTAATAAAGTTGCAGCATCATCTATTTATGAACCACGATGTTGATAGCCATCTGGTTGTGATAGTTTTGATAAAATCACCCCAACACGGGATTGGAAGCGGCAAACAATGCTCTTTCCATCAATCACAATCAGATGCCTTATTTACACCCCCCCGCACAATTCTCCATCCATCGAAAATAACGACAACCCAAGAAAGAACTACTACAATCAATGTCACATATCATGACAAGAAAAACACAATTCTAACCAATGAACTGATCATCAGATCCTACATATATAAGACTGTGTTAGCTCCAGCAAACCACTCGCCCTCGGAGGGAATAGTGGTTGTGTCTTAGTCACTAATAATGTCTGTGGTCCAAACAGACATGTGTGAGAGCCCCCCCCCCCCCCCCCCCACGCCATCCCCGCAATCCCAGCCTAATCCCAGCCCCCGACAGACAGACAGACGGACAGACAGACAGGATGAATGGATGAATGAATTACACCACAGGCCTTTGTTCAGGGTAGAGGACTGTATTATCTCTCTCTCTCTCTCTCTACACACACACACACACACACACACACACACACACACACACACACACATGCCACTCCCTCTAAGTGGACAGGTCTGGAGGGAGGGCAATCTGATGGATGTGATGTCACTACCTGCCAGCCAGCTCCAGGCTATATCACTGCCAGACAGACAGCCCTGGGGCTGCCTCGCCCCTCTCTCCCCCAGCCCTACTCCTCCTCTTCCTCCTCTTCCTCCTCCCCACCTTCCCCTGTCCTCTACTTTATACCTCTCTCCTCATCCCTCCTCTCCTCCCTCCTCTCTTCTCTTGCCTCCTCTCCTCCCTCCTCTTGCCTCCTCTCCTCCCTGCTCTCTTCTCTCCTCCCTCCTCTCTTGCCTCCTCTCCTCCCTCCTCTTGCCTCATCTCCTCCCTGCTCTCTTCTCTCCTCCCTCCTCTCTTCTCTCCTCCCTCCTCTCCTCCCTGCTCTCTTCTCTCCTCCCTCCTCTCCTCCCTCCTCTCTTCTCTCCTCCCTCCTCTCTTCTCTCCTCCCTCCTCTCCTCCCTCCTCTCTTCTCTCCTCCCTCCTCTCTTCTCTCCTCCCTCCCCTCCTCCCTCCTCTCCTCTCTTGCCTCCTCTCCTCCTTCCTCTCTTCTCTCCATGTGTTTCTGGAGGACTTCTAGTTCCATGTGTTTTACGACTGGAAAGAAAATGATCTCCAACATGAGGATTCTATGATGTCTCTCTCTGTTCTCGCTCTCTGTTCTCTGTCTCTTTGTCTCAGAGTAATCTTAATGTTAAACCCGTCCTGGTTTAATGAGGTCAAGGGTACTGCCTCACTCTCTCTCTCTCCCTCTCTCCCTCTCTCTCTCTCTCTCTCCCTCTCTCTCTCTCTCTCCCTCTCTCTCTCCCTCTCTCCCTCTCTCTCTCACTCTCTCTCTCTCCCTCTCTCTCTCCCTCTCTCTCTCCCTCTCCCTCTCTCTCTCTCTCTCTCTCTCTCTCCCTCTCTCTCTCTCTCCCTCTCTCTCTCTCTCTCTCTCACTCTCTCTCTCTCTCTCCCTCTCTCACCAGACCCAGCTTCTGCACAGTTGCACGGCAGATGCCCTGTCTACACACACACACACACACACACACACACACACACACACACACACATATCTACCCCATGTGCCCTGGCCACCATGCAGATGCCAGTAAGACTTCTGGACCCCCCAGGGTGTCCAGAGATAGGCTATTTATTCTCTTTTATCATACAGCATCTCTCTCTCTCTCTCTCTCTCTCTGACACACACACACACACACGTATCACTGGGATCTTAGTCTGTCACATGCAGGATGATTGATGTGTTGACATCGTACGGATATGTTAGATATTAGCTGACGGGGGCTCTTCAGTCAAAAAATACTTTTGATATCTTTTCTATCTATCCATTATCCATGTGTCAACAAAATAGTATTTGTTGGGCAAGTTGAGCATGATATATAGCTGTTTCTGCAATCCACCCCATATGTGTGATGAGCATGCAAATTGCATGCTAATGAGTTATTACATCATCACACTGGGCTCACGGAAATTGCTTTATCCATCTAATTCTCACTTAAATTAAATAAACTCAATAATGCAAGTACTACATCATACAAACAGTGGATTGATGTAAATCATATGAGAAAGTATGAATATACACCGTTGCCTGGGCACAGTGATATCACACAGCACCTCAAAACGTCAACAAGGCAGCAGTGGTTCAGCAAGAAGAAGATAGTTCAGAGTATGTATCCGCTTCGAAAATCACATCTCATTTAACATTGTTATTTCTATGTTGTTGGAAAGTGTATTTTATCACTTTTTGAGGGAGCTACAGTATAAGCTACATTAGGCTCACCGGTATGAAGCGCTTTGTGATTGCGCTAAGCTACTGTAAGCTAACGGTGTGGGTCTACTGCATGCAAAGAGAAGAGAAGGGCATGTTTCTTCTTATCTGACTCGGGGGAAGATGGCAAATAAGATAATTTACACAAAAGTCGGCGTGTTCCTTAAACAGATCTTGAGCAGCGGAAAAAGCCTCTGCAGGATCCATTCATTTATTTTGGTTTATAATAGTAACCCCTAAAGGTATTAGGACGTTTATCTATTTTGTTCAACATCTGAATTGAAATTATAATGGAATTTAAAACGGTGTATGTTGGCACTGTCATGCCAAATAGTGCCCGGCTTCTAAAATGTGTGATATGGGTGATAATTGGACTTTTGTTGCTATACGATGATTGTGGGAATCAACCTAGCAATCAAGCAGGGCAAGGTCGTCTCCAAGAAGACCGGGAGAGTAGTTCAGAAGAAATCAACCCTCATGTCTCCACTCTACTAATAATACTATAAGGCTCATCGACTTAGAGTGTAATTTCATACAGGTCAGTGAGAGCTCAGGCACTTCAATGCAGCCACACATTTTTAGTCTTCAATGATTTACGTGTAATCAAATTCATGTTCTCCTCCCCACTTAATATGCTAATATTCAACTTCAAAATTAGGGGTATGCCTGCAATTTGTCATAACAGACACTTTAAACCCCATACCTAGGTTTTGTAAGACAAGTCTAGATGGGGAGGAATTAAAGCTACAGTGTGATTCCTACTTATTTTGTTTTATTCCCCTGAAGTGCCTGAAAAACACTGTAGTTAGAGGTTTGGATAGAAATAAAGTATGCAACTAAATGATATGAAGTAGTCATGAGGTCAGGGTTTAAGATACGCATGATGAATGTGAAAAAAGAGAGGAAAGAGTGAAAGTGTTGATGAAAGTAAAGTGTGTGAGTTGAGGAGACAGCCTTACCTTTGAATGAATTCAAGGTCGGCCTCCTCTTGGTACTCTAGGTTAAATAATTCGGATTGATAATTCCTGCACTTAACGGCAGACGAGTCGAGGTCAGTAACGAGAGAGCGGCAGAAGAACATCCGAGAGAAAAAGATCGGAGCCAAGAAAGACGTCGTCTATAAACAGGTTTGTGCGATTTATGAATTATGAGAAAACTCTTTATAACTGGCACGGAAGTGTATATAACACTGATTTAAGTCGCTTTGGACAAAAGCGTCCGCAATGTAATGTATGTTCAAATGTACTAGCAAACTGGTATCTAGAGTTCTGAATTACTTTCATTAAGTTAACATCTCAATTATGAGACAACTCCTGGCAGTGCAATGTTTATGTATGTACTTAAATAGTGGAAAAAAAAGTTTATAGCCAACGTAAGACATACATTTAGCAAGCTAGCTACTGAAACCAAATGCAAGCAAGCAGCTTTTATCTCGTCGGCTAGCGTTAGCATTAGTTTTAGCTGACATTCGCAAGCTCACAGCCTGGCTGCTGGCTCTAATTTGGTTCCACTAATACCGAGGTGGGATAAAGAATACGTGTATTTTTACTAACGTTTAGTGGCATGGCATGATCACAGCAAAAATCTCTTCCACTTTGCTCAAACAGCTCCACCGTGTCCATTGATGGAGCCAGCCTCAAAAGCGCCACATCCCATGTAAGTGTTCAATAATTTGTATGTGATCTTTGCCTAGTGTACAGTGTGAATGGATGTATTTATTGTGCATTCATTGTGCTATGTTTAGTCCTTGGTCATTTGTTTTATGTTTAATGGTATGCGTCTCTGAAATGAATACAATCAGGTCACATTATCCACAGATTGCCCACCTGTCGAGTCGGGGGGAGGAAGTTAAGGGACTGTGTGACCAACATAATGGATAGGTGTGTACACAAAGGACTAGATAAATTATGCCGTTTATTATGCAGTCGTAATGAAGTGTTGAACAAAACATTGTATTAAAGCGGATTCAATTGAGCAAGTGAAGACGGCTTTTCAACTGTTCTGTGTTTCATATTGGGTGTGTTTCTGCTGTTTCAGGATGTTCACAAACAGCATGATGGCCTTGATGAACATGAGAGGAACAGGAGTGAAGATGGCCTTTAGGCCGACAGCCCCGTTTAACGTTCTTCTAGGTAATTGCATCAACTCTAATTTTCTCTGTCTGTTTTTCTTAATGTCTCTGTCTCTTTTTCGGTCTCCCTCTCTCTCTGTATCTGTCTCTTTCTCCGTCTCTCTCTCTCGTGTCTGTCTGAGTCTCTCTCCATCCCTCTGTTTCTCTCTGTCTGTCTGTCTGTTTCTCTCGGTCTCTCTGTCTCTGTATCTCTCTGTCCCTCTCTCTCTCTGGGATGTGATTGTTCCTGATTAAACAGGATTTCCTGCTTTTCTGACCTGATTGGCTAAATTTGTCTTAGCACCGCCCTGTTCTGCTCCACCATCAGTAATTGGCTACTCTGTGGTCACTCAGAACTTCAGTGTTCCAGAATCTGACACAAGTTCTGCCATCTCTGAGCAGTCCATCCATTGCAGAGTCCAGTCAGGCAAACGATACTTACAATACTCTGACGGTGACAGATGATTCACTGGTCTGACGAGTCGACACGTTATCGTCGCCAGCTGCTGTTCTCTGGCTTCAGTCTCCAGCCCTTGTGGCCAGACTGATGGAGGGCTGAAGAGGTGGTATGTGCTTTAGTCAGATTTTCACATATGCACAGGAACTCTGAAGTTCTTAGTGACCATTATGTAGCCTACCGCTCCCAGATGGTGGAGCAGAAAAGTGCTATCCACCTGAAGTGGAGGGTCCTGTGTTGGATGTCATCATCATCATCTCTCTCTCTCTCTCTCTCTCTCTCTCTCTCTCTCTCTCTCTCTCTCTCTCACACACACATACCATAGCCAGACATGATAATATGATTAAACATAATTATATGTCCTCACATGCTCTGCACTCTTGTGTGTTTTTCTGCTTTTTATACGTAGCCAATCACATGCCTGCTCTCTCTCTCTCTCTCTGAGACTGTGTCTCTCTCTCTCTCTCTCTCTCTCTCTCTCTCTCTCTCTCGTGTGTTAACACACACTGTGTGTCCGTCGGTCTCTCTGTCTCCCTTTAAAGTTCTGATAATGTTAATTATTATCTACTACAGAGGCGGTGAAGCATCGGAGCCCGACTGCAAGAGACCGCGACATCGCATACTTCGCCGCCGACTACTTGAAGCATGCCCCTGGACGGTCTGGGGGAGGGGCTTACAACCCCCGCAGTGCTGCGAATAGGGCAGCATATGCCACGCCCTCCCCACCCCATCAGTCCTCTCCATACTGCCTGGTGATTAGAAATGTAGAGACTTGACATTGGAGATTTTTTGGAGATAGTGAGTGATTTGTTTCTAGTGTATAATCCACAGGAATCACTGAGACAGGTAGTGAGGCGAAACTTGACACTGGAGATTTTGGTTTTGACAGTTCAGTCCGTAAATTAGATGTTGTTCAATCTTGGGTGGATGTTCACTGGGTTCTGAAGGGATTTTTCAACTGATAGTCAACTTGAAGTAATTATTTTATTTATTGTATTTTATGTATGTGTGTGTGAGTGTATACAAATGTAGATTTGTACTCTGGGACATTTCTGTTATCTTATAAATGCAGACCGGAAAAAAAATAAAACATTTTTGTATTGTAAAATGTGTGTTCATTGCCCCCCTCAACAATTTAGTGACCAGTCCAGGTCATCAAGAAGTCGTCCTGAATTTGTCCATATCCACATGTGATCTGGCCTATTCTGAGACGGGTTAGAATAAGGTTTGGGGTTGGGACAGGATCTGACCTATGAGGCAAGGGGTAAAGGTTGGAGTGAAAGGATGAACATTTGGAGGTTTGGGGTATAGTCCCATAGTCATCCCCACCGGGTATTGAACTTCAGTCTCCCGGGTGGGGGTCCAATGCTCTCACCACTACTCTACTTGTGCAGTGGAGATCACCAGATTGATTTTGGTGTCCTTGATTTTGGTGTGCTGGGACTACTGCCCCTTGTGGTGCCAGCAAAGAAATGCAGGCCAACATTGTCCTGAGTAACGGAGGGAGGGAGTGATAACCGGACAAACGCTATACTAGGTGTGCTGGCTTACAGCCACGCACAAAAACAGTGGTGACGCCGTGATCAATTGTAAGCGTGATGTGATTGTGTTACCATGGTTATGTGGTAATCATAGCAGCTCTGTGTGTGTGTGTGTGTGTGTGTGTGTGTGTGGACGGAGGAACATGGTTATGTAATGAGACTAACATCAAAGAGTGAGAAAGAACAATGGAAGCCCACGCAGGGCCAGAGAGAACTCTGGGAGATGTCGTAATAATGCATGCCGGTATATCACACACACACACACACACACACACACACACACACACACACACACACACACACACACACACACGGTAGAAACATGCTAGAAACAGATAGTTACAGAGGAGGGAGAGAGAGAGAGAGCATTCCAAATTTCAAAAAGCATTTTACTCAATCTGACAAGATGGTATTTTTATATACGATGATAGAGAGTGGGGTTGGGGGAAAAACATACAACCGCATCAAATCAATGTAGACAAACAACAAGCCTGCAGTGAAACAGGCTCCCAGACTTCTTTGTTCTTGGTCAGGGAGTAACACAGCGATGTCCCACCCTCTTTAACGTCTACATGTACTGGCGAGGGAACTGGAGATTTTACTGTTAACCCTGAAAATACAGTGACAACATTTCGAATATTAATTGGATTTTCCCTATAATACTAGAAAGCGCAGTTTCTCAGCTTTCAGCAAGTGTTGGAGTGAGGAATTTTTTAGATTTGTTAGATATTTTTTAAATATTATTAAATATTTGTTAGATATTTTTAAAATGTTGCCGGTGACGTGGTCGTATTAAAAGGGTTAACTGGTGTTTTTGCTGTGGGTACTGTTTTTAGTATTCTACTGTTTTTATCGTTAGTACTGGTACTGTTGCAACAAATGAATTCCCCCATTGGGGATTAATAAAGTTATATCTATCTACTGTATATCTATCAGTCGGTCTGGTGGGTGGGTGGTTTATCGGTCGGTCGATTAATTCAATTCAATTCCAAGGGCTTTTATTGGCATGGGAAACATACGTACCGTGGTTGCCCTGGACCAACGCTGTTCCGTTCTTGTCGAGGTGTATCGTGGTTTCCTCCTCTGTCTGGTCTCTCTCTGCCTGGTCTCTCTGTCTGGTCTCTCTCTCTGCCTGGTCTCTCTGTCTGGTCTCTCTCTGTCTGGTCTCTCTGTCTGGTCTCTCTCTGCCTGGTCTCTCTCTCTGGTCTCTCTGTCTGGTCTCTCTCTCTGGTCTCTCTGCCTGGTCTCTCTCTGTCTGGTCTCTCTCTCTGGTCTCTCTGCCTGGTCTCTCTCTCTGGTCTCTCTCTCTGGTCTCTCTGCCTGGTCTCTCTCTGTCTGGTCTCTCTCTCTGGTCTCTCTGCCTGGTCTCTCTCTCTGGTCTCTCTCTCTGGTCTCTCTCTCTGGTCTCTCTCTGCCTGGTCTCTCTGTCTGGTCTATCTCTGCCTTCTCTCTCTGTCTGGTCTCTCTGTTTCATCGACTTTGGTTTGGCGTCTGCCTGTCTGGTCTCTCTCTGTCTCTTGGCCTTCCCTTTCTGGTCTCTCTCTCTTTCTGGTCTCTCTCTGTCTTTTGGCCTTCCCTTTCTGGTCTCTCTCTCTTTCTGGTCTCTCTCTGTCTCTCGGCCTTCTCTCTTTGTCTAGTTTCTCTCTCTGTCTTCTCTCTCTATCTGGTCTCTCTTTCTGGTCTCTCTCTCTGTCTGGTCTCTCTCTGTCTCTCGGCCTTCTCTTTCTGGTCTCTCTGTCTCTCGGCCTTCTCTCTTTGTCTAGTTTCTCTCTCTGTCTTCTCTCTCTATCTGGTCTCTCTTTCTGGTCTCTCTCTCTGTCTGGTCTCTCTCTGTCTCTCGGCCTTCTCTCTTTGTCTAGTTTCTCTCTCTGCCTTCTCTCTCTATCTGGTCTCTCTGTCTGGTCTCTCTCTCTGTCTGCCTGTCATATTTCCAGCTCCACTGTTGACAGAGCCTTCGCGCCGATAGCTAACAGTCAGCTCCTCTAGTACAGAGCAGTCAGCTCCTCTAGTACAGAGCAGTCACCTCCTCTAGTACAGAGCAGTCACCTCCTCTAGTACAGAGCAGTCACCTCCTCTAGTACAGAGCAGTCAGCTCCTCTAGTACAGAGCAGTCACCTCCTCTAGTACAGAGCAGTCACCTCCTCTAGTACAGAGCAGTCAGCTCCTCTAGTACAGAGCAGTCACCTCCTCTAGTACAGAGCAGTCAGCTCCTCTAGTACAGAGCAGTCAGCTCCTCTAGTACAGAGCAGTCACCTCCTCTAGTACAGAGCAGTCCGCTCCTCTAGTACAGAGCAGTCACCTCCTCTAGTACAGAGCAGTCACCTCCTCTAGTACAGAGCAGTCACCTCCTCTAGTACAGAGCAGTCAGCTCCTCTAGTACAGAGCAGTCACCTCCTCTAGTACAGAGCAGTCACCTCCTCTAGTACAGAGCAGTCAGCTCCTCTAGTACAGAGCAGTCACCTCCTCTAGTACAGAGCAGTCAGCTCCTCTAGTACAGAGCAGTCACCTCCTCTAGTACAGAGCAGTCAGCTCCTCTAGTACAGAGCAGTCACCTCCTCTAGTACAGAGCAGTCCGCTCCTCTAGTACAGAGCAGTCAGCTCCTCTAGTACAGAGCAGTCACCTCCTCTAGTACAGAGCAGTCAGCTCCTCTAGTACAGAGCAGTCACCTCCTCTAGTACAGAGCAGTCAGCTCCTCTAGTACAGAGCAGTCCGCTCCTCTAGTACAGAGCAGTCAGCTCCTCTAGTACAGAGCAGTCACCTCCTCTAGTACAGAGCAGTCAGCTCCTCTAGTACAGAGCAGTCAGCTCCTCTAGTACAGAGCAGTCACCTCCTCTAGTACAGAGCAGTCACCTCCTCTAGTACAGAGCAGTCAGCTCCTCTAGTACAGAGCAGTCAGCTCCTCTAGTACAGAGCAGTCATCTCCTCTAGTACAGAGCAGTCACCTCCTCTAGTACAGAGCAGTCAGCTCCTCTAGTACAGAGCAGTCATCTCCTCTATGTCCAGAGCACTCAGCTCCTCTAGTACAGAGCAGTCAGCTCCTCTAGTACAGAGTAGTTAGCTCCTCTAGTACAGAGCAGTTAGCTCCTCAAGTACAGAGCAGTCACCTCCTCAAGTACAGAGCAGTCATCTCCTCTATGTCCAGAGCAGTCAGCTCCTCATGTCCAGAGCAGTCAGCTCCTCTATGTCCAGAGCAGTCATCTCCTCTATGTCCAGAGCAGTCAGCTCCTCTATGTCCAGAGCAGTCATCTCCTCATGTCCAGAGCAGTCAGCTCCTCTATGTCCAGAGCACTCATCTCCTCTATGTCCAGAGCAATCAGCTCCTCTATGTCCAGAGCACTCATCTCCTCTATGACCAGAGCACTCATCTCCTCTATGCCCAGAGCCGTCATCTCCTCTATCTCCAGAGCAGCCATCTCCTCATGTCCAGAGCAGTCAGCTCCTCATGTCCAGAGCGTCATCTCCTCTATGTCCAGAGCCGTCACCTCCTCATGTCCAGAGCAGTCAGCTCCTCTAGTCCAGAGCAGTCACCTCCTCTATGTCCAGAGCAGTCAGCTCCTCTATGTCCAGAGCACTCATCTCCTCTATGTCCAGAGCAGTCATCCCCTCTATGTCCAGAGCAGTCAGGTCCTCTATGTCCAGAGCAGTCAGCTCCTCTAGTACAGAGCAGTCAGCTCCTCTATGTCCAGAGCACTCATCTCCTCTATGTCCAGAGCCGTCATCTCCTCTATGTCCAGAGCACTCAGCTCCTCTATGTCCAGAGCAGTCAGCTCCTCTATGTCCAGAGCAGTCATCTCCTCATGTCCAGAGCAGTCAGCTCCTCTATGTCCAGAGCACTCATCTCCTCTATGTCCAGAGCAATCAGCTCCTCTATGTCCAGAGCACTCATCTCCTCTATGACCAGAGCACTCATCTCCTCTATGCCCAGAGCCGTCATCTCCTCTATCTCCAGAGCAGCCATCTCCTCATGTCCAGAGCAGTCAGCTCCTCATGTCCAGAGCGTCATCTCCTCTATGTCCAGAGCCGTCACCTCCTCATGTCCAGAGCAGTCAGCTCCTCTAGTCCAGAGCAGTCACCTCCTCTATGTCCAGAGCAGTCAGCTCCTCTATGTCCAGAGCACTCATCTCCTCTATGTCCAGAGCAGTCATCCCCTCTATGTCCAGAGCAGTCATCTCCTCTATGTCCAGAGCACTCAGCTCCTCATGTCCAGAGCAGTCATCTCCTCTATGTCCAGAGCAGTCATCTCTTCTATGTCCAGAGCAGTCAGCTCCTCTATGTCCAGAGCAGTCAGCTCCTCATGTCCAGAGCAGTCAGCTCCTCTATGTCCAGAGCAGTCATCTCCTCATGTCCAGAGCAGTCAGCTCCTCTATGTCCAGAGCAGTCATCTCCTCATGTCCAGAGCAGTCAGCTCCTCTATGTCCAGAGCAGTCAGCTCCTCCATGTCCAGAGCCTCACCTTCGATAGGTCAGTCAGTCATCCTCTCTATGTATATTTATGGGTTGATTCTCATGATAGTGATAACGCTGATACATACTGACTCTGATATGAGCTCTAATATTAGACGCCTCTGGTCTCAATATGAGATGAGTAGACCTTTACCCCCGGTCTCTCTCTACCTCGGCCCGCTGGTCTCTCTCCATCTCTCTCTCTCTCTCTCTCTCTCTCTCTCCCTCTCTCTCTGCCCCCAGGGTCTGATACTAGCCACTATGTATGCATGTTTAATATCATCATCCCTCTCTCTCTCTCTCTCTCCATCTCTATCTCTCAGTTCTCTTTAATGAGGACAAGTTGCCTTTAACCCATCCCAATGAATCAGTCTCCCCTCTCTCCCCCTCTCCTCTCATCCCTCCCCTCTCCTCTCATCCCTCTCTTCTCCTCCTCCACGAGACTGAAGAGTAAACAGCTCAGCTCTCAAAAGCCGGTGGAACATGTGCTAGATCAATCACCGATCTCTCCATCCTCGTCAATCACTCCATCCACACGTCCTTCCCTCCTTCCTTTCCTCCCTCCCTCCTCCCTCCTCCCTACTCCCTGTCCCCTCTTCCTCCCTTCCAACTCTCTCCTCCTCCCTCCCTCTCTTCCTCCTCTCTCACCCCTCCTCGCTCTCTCCTCCCTCTCTCCTTTCTCCTTCTCCATCCCTCCACCCTCCCTTTCTCCTCTCTCCTTCATCCCTCTCTCCTCCTCCCTCCACCCTCCCTCTCTTCTCTCTCCTCCTCCCTCCCTCTCTCCTCCTCCCTCCCTCTCTTCTCTCTCCTCCTCCCTCCCTCCCTCTCTCCTCCTCCCTCCCTTTCTCCTCTCTCCTCCTCCCTCCCTCTCTCCTCTCTCCTCCTCCCTCCCTCTCTCCTCCTCCCTCCTCCCTCCCTCCCTTCTCTCTCCTCCCTCCTACCTCCCTCTCATCTCTCTCCTCCTCCCTCCACCCTCCCTTTCTCCTCTCTCCTCCTCCATCCCTCTCTGCTCCTCCCTCCTCCCTCCCTCTCTCCTCCTCCCACCTCTCTCTACCTCTGATTTAGTTCTCAGACAGCTCCTGGAACACCAACATGTCCAATCACAAATAAACAAAAAGCAAGTTTGATTCATGTCCTTTTACAAAAACACTGTTAGGGAAAGAGAGAGAGGAGAGAGGGGAGGAGAGAGAGAGAGGAGAGAGGGGAGTAGAGAGAGAGAGAGAGAGGAGAGAGGGGAGGAGAGAGAGAGAGAGGAGAGAGAGGAGAGATGGGAGGAGAGAGAGAGAGAGAGGGGAGGAGAGAGAGAGAGGAGAGAGGGGAGGAGAGAGAGAGAGAGAGAGAGGAGAGAGGGGAGGAGAGAGAGAGAGAGGGGAGGAGAGAGAGAGAGGAGAGAGGAGAGAGAGAGAGAGAGGGGAGGAGAGAGAGAGAGAGAGAAAGAGAGAGAGCGAGAGAGTGAGTGAGTGAGTGAGTGTGTGTGTGTGTGTGTGTGTGTGTGTGTGTGTGTGTGTGTGTGTGTGTGTGTGTGCGCGTGTTTTCCTTCTCCGGAGTGGCAGGTTCTCTCCCTCCCTCTGATGGGTTCTTTGCTCACAGGTGCAGAGTCCTTCAGGAGGATAAATAAACGCAGCTCTGAGGAGATGAGGAACCGCAGGCACCCTCGGACACATGAAAGCGTCCGCAGCTCCGGCCTCCGCCAGCGTGTGTTTACCTAAGAAAGAGCAGGAAGAGGCCTACATCAGGGCCGGGGTGTTGAGGGACGTGTGAGACAGTCGAGCAAAAGTAAACACCTGGAAAGTGAGCGTGTTCTGGAATTCAAAACGGCCAAACGGAGGGCAGTCATCCGTGTCTCTCCCTCTTCGCCTATGTGACCCCCCCGCCCCCCCCCCCCCCCACACACACACACACTGTGTTTCCACTACATTAAGGCAAATGTAGCACCCGTTTTAATTTCGGAATTGTGTAAAACACATCATTTTGATGCATCGTGCCGCTTGAAACAGGGCATGGTACTGTATGTACAAACAGACTGCATGTGTGTAATTGTCAGACGTCATGTCAGATGGATGTTTTCACAAAAAACAACCATATTTTTTTTTACAAGAAATAAGCCAACCTACTCTCCAATAAGCCAACTTACCCTGTCCCTTTCAAATGTTTGGTATTGCACCTGACAAAGGCCTCACCGGCAGAAACATGCCTTATTAAAGTCACTATGGGAGCTATTTAAATAGTGAGGACTTGTCTTTTCTAGGGGGCGGCTGTAGCTCAGTTGGTAGAGCGGGTCGTTCAATGATTGAAGGGTCAGCGGTTCGGCTCCGACTGTCCACATGTCGAAGTGTCCTTGAGCAAGACACCTAACCCCAAATTGCTCCCAATGAGCAGGTTAGCACCTTGCATGGAAGCTACCGCCATTGGTGTGTGAATGGGTGAATGAGAGGCCATTGTAAAGCGCTTTGAGTGCCGCTAAGGTGGAAAAGCGCTATATAAGTGCAGTCCATTTACCATTTTCTCATCACCTATATATTTTCTGTCGAGCACCTGTTACCTTTCCCATGCTTGGATGTGTGTACATTTCTCTGCTGCACATTCCAGTGTAATATCAAAAATCGTCTTAAAGTATAAAAAACTCCTACGAAGGTCATGACACACACACACACGGACATGTACGCACACTCACTCACTCAACAGTCCCTCGAGAAAAACGCGATTATACGATCAGGCAAAAGGCGCAG
>NC_140263.1:3789633-3794633 GCF_949987555.1 Borostomias antarcticus | reverse complement strand
AGTTGCCAAATTGTTTTGTTTGTTTTTCTTCGTCAGAGATAATTATAATTATAACTATTTTGATTATTTGATTCAGTTTCATTACTTTAGTGTTTCGAAGAGAGAGAATGTATGGGAGGCAACCTTTTGTTTGTACAATGTTTGAGGTGAAAAGTATACATTTGATTTTATTCAGGATGTTTTTGGACCCATAATGTTTAATTAGGGTATAGTTTATCCTCATCACAAAGGTTTCTTTCTTAGATTATTACAGTGTATAAAATGTTTTACACGGCTACTTTTAGTCTTCAAGTTTTAATGACAGTTTATGATTATTACCTTGGGGAAGAGGAGAGAGGGAGAGGAGAGAAGGAGAGGAGAGGGTGGAGGAGAGGAGATGGGGAGAGGAGGTGGATTGAGGAGTGGGAGAGAGAACAGGGGGAGGAGAGAAGAGGGAGAGAGGAGGAGAGGGGGGAGAGGCGGTCAGGGGAGGGAGACAGGAGAGGAGGGGAGGAGTTGGAGAGGAGAGGGGGAAAGAGAGAGGAGGATATGAGAGGAGAGGAGGAGGGTTGAGGAGTGGGAGAGAGGAGAGGGGGAGAGGAGGGTAGGGTGTGTGTGTGTGTGTGTGTGTGTGTGGGGGGGGGTGTTACAGGAGCAGGAAGAGGAAATGTGGTGGGCTCCCAGAGCCGTGTGCCGTCGTCATGTCAACGCTGGGCCAGGACCGTGAGGGGGGTAAAGGTCACCTTTCATAAACTCCCATCTCCCTCTCTCTCTCCTCCCTCCCTCTCTCTAACCCCCCCCCCCCCCCCCCCCCCCCCCGCCTCTCTCCTAGCGCAGGAACCCTCTCAGAGAAATCAGGTCGTTCACTAAAACTACCCAGCTCTTTCATCAACACCTCCTTCTCTCCCCTCCTCCCTCTCTCCCCTGTGTCCCCTCCACCTCCTTCTCTCCCTCTCTCCCCTCCTCCTTATCTTCCCCCCTTCCTCCCGCTCTCCCCTCCTTTCTCTATCCCTGCCTCCCTCCCTCCCTTCTCATCTTCTGTTAAACCCAGCCACCTCAGGTCCTAACACATGGCCGGCAACATCCTGTCAGGAACGACCCTCGTGTGGAGCTGTGACCTGCTCGGCCTCCAGGGGCTCTGACCCCACACTGTGCCAACCTGCTCACCTGTTAGCAGGTCTACCAGCTCCTACATGTCTGTGGTAATCAGTAGCTAATCTGTTTTGTCACTAACTACACTGTTCTGACAGTAAATAGTCTATTCTAGTATAAATAGACTGTTCTATCAGTAGCTAGTCGGTTCTGTAAGTAGAGTTCTATTAATACATCCATGGTAAGTAGTATGTTCTGACAGTAGCTAATCTGTTCAGTTAGGCCCAATCCCAATTCACCCCTTAGCCCTAGCCCTTAGCCCTTAGCCCCAGCCCTTGGCTCTAGCCCTCAGAAATGCACGTTCACGTTAGGGCTAGGGGTGTCCCAATTCTCTTTGCATCTAGGGTTAGGGTGAAGTGTGAGGGCTAGATGGCACTTGAAACTAAGATTTTCGGGACCCACACTTCAGAACGAGGGCTACCCAGAATGCTTTGCAAATCTTCTCTCCAAAATCTGACAAAACGTGGGAGGGGCATTGAGCTAAGCTGGCTTGGGAATCGTTGGCACGCCGCTGGAAGTGTTGTCCCATTTAATTCACGGCCCTGCACCCTCTGGCCCTTCCAGCTGACGTCAATTAAGTGCTCAGGCCGCAAGGGTGGTTTGCGGACTCAGATTGGGATTCGGCTAATTTCACCAGTGACTGGCAATTTAGCTACACCTGTTGGCCTAGTCTAACTGGTGTGTGCTGCATATAAACCAAGGGAAGGGGAAACATATGTATGTGTCTTGTTATTAACTGGACCCTCTGTCTGCAATAAAGTTTAATTGAATTGAGGAACAATGGAGTCCTAGCTGTGGGCAGAGGCTATAATTTCGCAAAGGAATAACCAGCCACTACACTAAACAATGAGGATGGTTGTGCTGGGGCGGCTAGCTCAGTTGGTAGAGCGGGTCGTTCAATGATCGAAGGGTCAGTGGTTCGAATCCCAGCTCAGACTGTCCACATGTCGAAGTGTCCTTGAGCAAGACACCTAACCCCAATGAGCAGGTTAGCACCTTGCATGGCAGCTACTGCCATTGGTGTGTGAATGTGTGAATGGGTGAATGAGAGTAGACACTTTTATCTCGTGGACTCCAACCTTGACCAGCATCCATTTTAATGCTTTCTTGCTAGCTGCCATGGAAGCCTGCTCCTTGCTGGTCTGGAACCGGCGCGTCCCAACGGCTACGTATTTCCACCCACGTTGTTGATATGTGGATTAAAAACGCATTTCCATTTACACTTCTATTAAATGTGGTCGAAATGCGTCCCTGTAAAAATGGAAACATTTTTTAATATTAAAGTTTAATATGTGGGACACGGACTCTCTCTCTCTCTCTCTCTCTCTCTCTCTCACACACACACACACACACACACACACACACACACACACACACACACACACACACGGCAGCTAATAACAGCAGTGACACGAGGACGACCTAGAGAGATGCACAGACCTCAACCTCAATTTCATTCATCATATTTTTTTAACTGCCCAAGGCGTCGGTCTAACACATCCAAATTGATGGTTCCAAGCTCGAGGGCCACAGTAACTCAAATATATTTTCCCCAGCTTGGTTCTGAATATTATCTTCTCAATATCAGATTAGATTAGATTAGATTAGATTCAACTTTATTGTCAACATACAGCACAAGTACAGTACATCAAAACGCAGTTTAGAATCCAACCAGAATGCAAATTAATAATAAGTGCAGGTGCAATATACAATCTACAATATACAGGTGATAGACGACGATAAATACACACTAGATATGAAGATACAGCAAAAAAGTGCATTTTATATACAGTAAAGGTATGCAGGTGTTCTATATTCAGTAAAGGTACAGTATGCAGGTATTGAGTAGGCAGGAATATGTGCAAGTAGGCAGGAGTGCAGGTATATAAATAGCGAATAACAGATATGTAAAAAAAAAGATACGTGAATACGTTAAGTGAATAAATATGGATATATATATGAAGAGTTAATTTGCAAAAACAGATATGTGCATTTTGATACATTTTGATAAATCATTTTTTCAATCAAATGTCAACATAAAATATCAATTAAATAACAGTTTGATGGTTTTGATTACGTAAAGAAGAGTCTTCTTTATTTAATCAAAACCATCAAACTGTTATTTAATTGATATTTAATGTTGACATTTGAAAAAATGATTTATCAAAATGTATCAAAATACACATATCTGTTTTTGCAAATTAACTCTTCATATACAGCATCAATGTACATGCTATTATACAGGTAGGAGAGTTCGAGCAGTAGCTACGCGCGGGCTACCGGGGGGGGGGGGGGGGGTGGTTCCGGGTAGCTCCTTACCGGGGGGGGGGGGGGGGGGGGGGGTCCGGGGTAGTGTCGGCGGGGGGGGGTGGTTCCGGGTAGCTCCTTACCGGGGGGGGTCCGGGGTCCGGGGTAGTGTCGGCGGGGGGGGGTCACCGTGGTACAGTGTTCAGGTCAAACAGTCTGCGATTGGGGTGGGAGCTAACCTTCCTATGTACATAACTGAATGTGAATATGCTGTGACATTGTGACAAGATCATAAAACCTATTTCTAGTTTGGCAAATATGAAATGCTTTTTATACAAAATACACATCTGTTACACTTGAATTAATTAGTAATGAAACAAACTGATTGATTATATATATATTTATATACATCAACACAATAGACAGAAACACCTGCACTAATGTTGGTAATTGATTGTAATTCATCTTTTTCTGGACAAGTATTTGTTCAAGTACACATTAAAAAAAGTACAAATCGGCCTTTTCCCTAATACATGTCATGACCACCTCATCACGATGGACTCTCTCCACTAGCACGTCCTCCTGGGCACAGACCAGGAAGTCGCACCAGGGGCGGCTGTAGCTCAGTTGAAGGGTCAGTGGTTCGAATCCCAGCTCCGACTGTCCACATGTCGAAGTGTCCTTGAGCAAGACACCTAACCCCAAAATTGCTCCCAATGAGCAGGTTAGCACCTTGCATGGCAGCTACCGCCATTGGTGTGTGAATGTGTGTGTGAATGAGTGAATGAGAGGCCATTGTAAAGCGCTTTGAGTGCCGCTAAGGTGGAAAAGTGCTATATAAGTGTAGTCCATTTACCATTTTACCATTTACCACTCAAGTCCAGTAATCAGTAGGTGACCCTGTACCTGGCAGTAGTATGCGTGTTGCTTTTGAAGCATCAGCTCACCATCACACATGTAGGTATTTGCAGTCAATGTAACTCCTCACATCCTGGCATTTGAACTCCGCCAGGCCGAAAGGTGGGAGATCAAGTGGATCGTACACCAACCCATCTGGAGAAGAGCCCCAGCCATGGGTCATCTGGATGAATGACAAGTCCGCAGGGGGAGTAGTTCACATTCTTCCTCCTGCTGTAGTCACGGGCTGCCTCGCTCTCCATCTGCAACCCCCTCTTCATGTCAGCCGTTTGCGCAGCTCCACCGATGGTCCTCTCTGCCAGGTTCTCAGCTGAGGTCAGCCCTCGGACATGGCTTCTCTGAACCGAGATGAGGGGAGACGTGGTTTGCGAAGCGCTTGCCAGTCCAAGCCAGCGCTCTGCTCCCTTGTGGCCTCTTCAATTCTTTGAGCGGTCCAGTTTCATATAGTAGTCTTAATCAAAGAGGTTTGAACAAGCTTAATAACCCTTTTGATACGACCACGTCACCGGCAACATTTTAAAAATATCTAACAAATATTTAATAATATAAAAAAAATATCTAACAAATCTAAAAAATTCCTCACTCCAACACTTGCTGAAAGCTGAGAAACTGCGCTTTCTAGTATTATAGGGAAAATCCAATTAATATTCAAAATGTTGTCACTTTATTTTCAGGGTTAAAAGGGATAACCCTACTCTCACGCT
>NC_140263.1:3769633-3784633 GCF_949987555.1 Borostomias antarcticus | reverse complement strand
CTTCCTGTCAGGGTTAGAGGTCGCGCAGCGTTCTCACGTCCTATCCCGCGCTTCCATCACGCCGGACGACCCACGTCGACTCCTCCCCCCCCCCCCACGCCCCGATTGTTCGGACGGTGCCGGCGGTAATCGCACGCTGTGCGCTTCCCACATCCTGGAGATCCTGAGAGGAGACATCAAGAACACGTCTGCTAACCATCCTCGACATCGCCGCGCCATCTTGACGTGATTTAAAGTTAATAAAGAGCGCTGAGGAGCAGCCTGTTAAAACGGGGGGGGGGCGTGAGCACAGATGCTTTTATGTGTCATTACGTCGACCACATCTACCGACCGGACGGTTTTATTTCATTCTTACTCACAGTGGAAACACAGTGTCCCTGTGTACAGTATGTGTAAATGTGTGTGTGTGTGTGTGTGTGTGTAGCAGATGTTTAGTGTGTAGTGCATGGGTCCCCAAACATTTGTGGTTCATGAAGTCACTTTTTTATATATTTTTTTTATTCATGCTTCATTTAAATAAGGGAAGAAGCTGTGGTCGGAGAATGTTCACGACTCCACCCGTTAAAATATAAACATAAAACTTAATTAACGCCACACATTTGCCTTAATATTGTAGAATTGTAGAATATTCTCTCTCCTATGATGCTTTTAGCCTCTCTCACTCTGGAATGTAATTTAATGTAATGTATTGCTTTATAAATGTTCTTAGCCGGTAGACAAACATACTCCTGGAGCTTGCTCGATCGCCTTGTTGAGAGGGGTCAGGGAAGAATTTTTACAGCTCACTTATCTGGCCCCTGGGTGATACTGTTTTTTTGCTTCCCTCTGGAATATGTAGAGAGTGGGTCGTATGCCCACCTCCCTTGTTCTCTGTAAAGCGCATTGTGTTGCCTCTGGGTAGGAAATGCGCTATACAAATAAAGCTTTGATTGATTGATTGATTGATTGATTAGGACTAATGTCAACGTCAAAACTACCTGCTACACTACACAAGAAAGTCAAAGTCAGTTTTGTGCAGTCAGTATGATGTGCAGTGAAATCTTACTGCAAGCATTATTGCTATCACCACACACTACATACTACACGCTATATATTACACAACACAATGCATATTTACTTAACATCATGTGCGTCTTGACATTCGCACAGTAAGCAAAAGCATATTAGTCAGCTAATAATTTACTCCTAAACTACCAGATCATCCATCCATCCATCTTCATCTGAAAGTCCATGGCCATGTCCAAATATCCATACTAAGGTGTGCGATTGGTAATTTCGTGCAAAATACCTCCACTTTTACCCAGAACGCCAAAGGTTATCCAGAATATGTTGCACTAGCTTCGTAGTACAGGGCCCTGATCTCCTAAACTACCCAGATCAGAACTCCTAAACTACCAGATCAGAACTCCTAAACTACCCAGATCAGAACTCCTAAACTACCCAGATCAGAACTCCTAAACTACCAGATCAGACCTCCTAAACTACCCAGATCAGACCTCCTAAACTACCAGATCAGAACATTATCAAAATGATCTTGCTCTATGGAGAGATAATTTCACTGTATTGAATAGTTTCTCCTCAAATTCAGTATTTATTTCTTCTATTTTAACTGTTTTTTTTTGCAGTGCTTCTGTCTCTATCTGCCTTTCTCTCTCTGTTTATCTCTCTCCTACCCCCTCCCCCTCTCTCCCCCTCCCTCTCCCACCCTCTCTCTCTCCCCCTCCCTCTCTCCTCCTCAGTTTTCTCCCAGGCCTCTCTAAACCACCACTTCTGTGTTTAGTTCTGTTGAAGTCCTCAGTGCCTTCAGCCTGTTCAGAGCCCATCTAATGATCAAGATGACCCAGCGCTGTGCTCTCCCCTCAGCTCTAATTAGGACACTTCCAGAACTTTCTCTACTCTGGACCCCTATGTGCCAGAGCTTTCAGTGTGATGTCGCCTCCACAGGCATTGCTCTCCAGTGTGTGTGTGTGTGTGTGTGTGTGTGTGTGTGCACTGGCGCCTGTGCTATAGAACAAGCAGCGCAGGTGCACCCCCACTATTAAACGAGGAGGTGCAAATGTGTACTTTTGAACCCCCACTTTTCATCACCACTTTGCCTTTTTGTTGTGGTAATTTTCTCGTTTTTTATAACATTTGAGCCAGTTTGGGAAAAAAAATAGTTATCTGTCAATATAGTCTGAAATGACACAGCATCCCCGGAAAAGACAACATCCACGTGCACGCGTCGGCACTATTTCATTTGACTAACTTCCCGCAGCTGATCGTGGAGATTTTCCAGGTGAATGTTGCTGCGCTTTGGCTGAGCAAGAGTAAGACACAGGCAAACCATTCATTTTCAAAAACTGCCCAGCAAAAAGATGAAAAAGCCGAAGAACAAAAACATACAGTTGACGGCCAACAACAACATACAAGTGTTGTTAGCGTTAGCTAACGTTAGCTTGCTAGACTGATGTAAAATCTTGAAAGACGGTCTGAATGCTCACTAGATAACGTTAGATAACTAAACACTAAAAATCATTAGTATAGCTACCTAAGGTTATAACGTCAGGTCTGGTGTGGCAGGCACAAAAGGGTGTCTCGACTTGAGACGCCCGGGGAGGCTCCGCTGTTGCAGAGAGCCTGTCGTGGAGCAGGTGGTTAGGCTCCACGGTGGTTAATCGCAGCTAATGACGGGGGGCCTCGCCCCCAAGTGTTATGTGGTAGGAAATACATTCAGTGTGTTAATTAGACCACAGGCACTAGGTTTTCTGGAAACAAAGAAACAAAAAAACACTGTAAATGGTAAATGGACTGCACTTATATAGCGCTTTTCCACCTTAGCGGCACTCAAAGCGCTTTACAATGGTCTCTCATTCACCCATTCACACACACATTCACACCAATGGTGGCAGCTGCCATGCAAGGTGCTACCCTGCTCATTGGGAGCAATCTGGGGTTAGGTGTCTTGCTCAAGGACACTTCGACATGTGGACAGTCGGAGCTGGGATTCGAACCCACATGGGTAGTCTCTCATAGCCAGACCTGTCTCCACACTTGGTTTACGCTGTGCCAGTGCTGGATAAAGGCCTGGATGGACTCATTACCATACAGGGGTTAGGCGAAAAAATGCTGTATTTCTTTAAACCAATCACAATCGTCTTCGGCGGAGCAGTTGCTAGGTTGTTGTTGCATCACGTAATCTGGGAGAATCCCCCATCGCTACTGATTGGCCGGCCACATGAATCGGCACCACTGATTGGGCAGGAATTAACAAAAAAACAAGGCTTATCCCCAAAACTTACAGTACTGTACATCCCTTACCTTCAATGGTTGGTGTTAGACTGGGAATTGTAGATCATTATTGTAGTTCATACATGATAAAGTAATTTGAGGCCGTGAATTGTGGATCAATATATTGGTATCCTGAAAAGCACCGTTTTTTGGGTTGTCAATGCTTATAGTGTTGAAGAAGTTTTGATCTTAAGTCAAAAAGGATTTGCCCAGGTTCGCACAAAAAGGTTCAGTCAGATTTATTAAGAAAACAATACGATTGCAAAAGGACCTCAAGATAAAACACAGAGTGGTTCATCAGAAAGAAGTGAAGCCTCCTGATCTTGTGCTGCCTTATATTCAAGCAAAACACAGGTACGGCGCTTCCAGGATGTGATTGGCTAATCCATTGTACGTCATATGAAATGGCAGGCGTGGCCGAGAATACAGACATGTGACATGAGAAAAGGCGGCAATTTCTTGGAGACAAAGGGACAAAGGATGGTTATTCTGGTGTAGACAGATTTCTAGGTGTATAGCCTCCTGGAGACAATTCTGTAGGTTAGCACAGCTATGTCAACGGTCCGACAAAGGTTTAAGGTGTTTGGAATAGAAAGGTCTTGAGGCCAATTGTAAATTCTATGACAATAGTCTTCACTGTGTGTTTGGTTTACCTGTACATGTGGGTGCCGAGCAGACAGGCCAGGCTGTGGATGAACGCCTACAGGGTGAGCGGGGAGAGCGAGCGGAGAGCTGCTGTCACGCCGAGGAGAGCGTCTCTGCCTGAGGTAACATGATGGCTGACGCTTCGCACGCCGACTGTCGGGGAGACGTCTCCATTTGTCTCTGTCACACACACACACACACACACACACACACACACACACACAGAAACCGAGTTGGAGAGCAGCCACAGCATCACTGGGGAAGCATAAAGAGTGAAGGCAGGAGATTTAAATATTAGTATATAAAGTTAATTAAATAGCTATATTAATCATCTATCTATCTATCTATCTATCTATCTATCTATCTATCTATCTATCTATCTATCTATCTATTTATTTATTTATCTATCTATCTATCTATCTACAGTACTGTATCTATCTATCTATCTATCTATCTATCTATCTATCTACCTATCTATCTATCTATCTATCTATCTATCTATCTATCTATCTATCTATCTATCTATCTATCTATCTATCTATCTATCTATCTATCTATCTATCTATTTATCTATCTATCTACAGTACTGTATCTATCTATCTGCGTCCCTCCCTCTGTCCGTCTCTCTCTGCCACACACACACACACACACACACACACACACACACACACACACACACACACACACACACACACACGTGCACGCCCACACACACACACACACACACAGACATCTGTACTCCTGTTACACGCATTACTCATTCAGACAACCCCAGTAGGGTCCAGACCCATCTAGTACCTTCTCTCTCCGCACGCCTGTTTCTGCTGGGATCAATGCCAATCTCCACAACAACTTATAGAGCCTGTCTCATGTGCTCAGCGGAATAGCGGAACCCTGACCAGGTTCCGCTCTCGACAAGATCTGCCGCTGTGAGGGCCGCCTCTCTCCTCCATCACAGATCAATACCTGTCTGCCAGCCGGCTGATCGGATCAATACACATCTCCCTCCGATCAGAAGCGATACAACCGCTCCAAATAACACCGGGAATGAAAAGTTTCTTTGGAGGCAAAAAAGCTGTGAAGCTAACTTTTTACATTCTATTTCTCCGTTATTTAATGCTGTAGTATGTAAGGCTTTAAACATTTATTGCTATATTGCTTTGATAAATCGAGAGAGCTATTATTGAGCTGCTCTGTGAAAACCGCATCTTTATAGACTGCTTATTATAATTTGAGGTCGACACCAGGGAATTCTATAATAAAAGTTTTGGAGGCGTGGCCACGCCATGGTTCAAAGCACGTGTGTGTGTTCAAAGCCAATCGCAAACAGAAGGCCTGAACCCACAATTGAAATAAACGGGATTTAGCTTAGGCGGCATTTTCCCTTATTGCTAACTCCTACTGTAGCTAGCTCTTAGCAGACTCATAGCGCATACATTATATAATGCAGCTTTAAACATGGTTAGCCTATCGGCTCTGTGCACCACTACTTCCTGAAAGGAAGTGGGCATCTTTATTTCCTGTCCTATACTATTGGATTAAGTGATTGATCAGGTGTGCGGTACACCCAGCGCACACCTGATAAATCACTTAATCCAATAGTATAGGACAGGAAATAAAGATGCCCACTTCCTGTCAGGAAGTAGTGGAGCTGGTGCACAGAGCCGATTGAGACCGAGCTCTCCTTACTGTACATAGGCTCACACAGCACACACATTTATATCACAATGGCATACACACTGTATAAATAAAAACATCACACACACTCCGTACACATACTGAGTATCTCACACCCTTTTGTATATTGTATTTTGCACTGCTCATTTGCACAGTACTGTCTTCGCACTGTCCCGTCTTGTCCTCGCACCCTGTCTAATGTTGTCTCCTGGTCTAGTACTGTATGTAAAATGAACATGGCAAATACAACTGATTCTGATTTACACCACCATGTGAACAATCATAAAATAAAGGTATACATACATACTGTATCTAGTCTACATACATACTGTATCGAGTCTACATACACGTTCCTTGTTGGATGTATTCAGTGTGCATTATGGATGTGCAACATGCATCATTACTATTATGGATGTGCAACATGCATCATTACTGATACCTCATTGGTCATTCGAACCTCTGGAAACACTATATCCTGGGTACATTACCAGACTGGTTAATTCAAAGCAGGTTATCCCAGTTATGTTGGACTATCCTGAGATTGGCGTTGTGTAGTTGAGGCAGACTGGTCGCCAGTACACATACTCAGCTCATGTATATCGCTGTGTGTGTGTGTGTGTGTGTGTGTGTGTTTGGTGGTTCTGTGTTGACTGATTGGCCCACGTCTAGACATCGCTCACACTGACAGGTAGAGTTGCCATGGCAATCCATCATGGCTGACCTCATGCGTTGAGAAGAGGCTTCCGGATGCTTTGTCAGTGTTTACAGGAGAGACTGTCCTTGTCTGTCTGCCAACCTGTCTCTCTCTCTCTCTCTCTGTCTGTCTGTCTGCCTGTCTGTCTATCTGTGGTGTGTGTGTGTGTGTGTGTGTGTGTGTTTGTGTGTGAGAGAGAGAGTGTGGGCGGGGGGAGGGTGCACATGCATGCTTTCTCCCCCTGTCTGTTCTGATAAGATTACACCTCTATCTCTCTCTCTCTCTCACACACACACACACACACACACACACACACACACACACACACACACACACACACACACACACACACACACACACACACACACAGGGGAGAGAGAGATGGTTCCAACATCTATCCTGAAGGACTGGAGCCAAACAGTGTTTTGTGTTTGAAACCTCCCCTGGGTACCGACCCAACACCCTCTATCACGCCAGCTCCCCTGGGTACCGACCCAACACCCTCTATCACACCAGCTCCCCTGGGTACCGACCCAACACCCTCTATCACACCAGCTCCCCTGGGTATCGACCCAACACCCTCTATCACGCCAGCTCCCCTGGGTACCGACCCAACACCCTCTATCACACCAGCTCCCCTGGGTACCGACCCAACACCCTCTATCACACCAGCTCCCCTGGATACCGACCCAACACCCTCTATCACACCAGCTCCCCTTGGTACCGACCCAACACCCTCTATCACACCAGCTCCCCTGGGTACCGACCCAACACCCTCTATCACACCAGCTCCACTGGGTACCGACCCAACACCCTCTATCACACCAGCTCCCCTGGGTACCGACCCAACACCCTCTATCACACCAGCTCCCCTGGGTATCGACCCAACACCCTTTATCACACCAGCTCCCCTGGGTACCGACCCAACACCCTCTATCACACCAGCTCCCCTGGGTATCGACCCAACACCCTCTATCACACCAGCTCCCCTGGGTATCGACCCAACACCCTTTATCACACCAGGACCGATGACATGACAGACATCTAGAAACAGAAAAGCTATCACACTGCACAGCGTTTCATTTCGGTTTGTTTGTCGGTGTGTTCCTTTGTATGTTTGTTTACTGTATATTGTTGTGACTTGGCCAGGCTGTTTCTCCCATGGCTGAGGGAAGGATGGAGAGATTGATGGAGAGATGAAGCGATGGACGGATGGAGAGGCGTGTTAGTAGGTGGAACAGGGTAGTGAACTGGGCTGGGTTGAACCCACACTCTCTGAGGAGGCACAGCTCTGGGACTGATAGTACTGCTGGGGAAGACAGACAGAGAGAGGGGGGGGGGTTAGAGACGGAGGGGAATAGACAGGGATTGGGAGAGAGGGGGGGGGGTAGAGGGATAAAGAGATGGGGTGAAACAGAGAGGATGCACAGTGGGAGAGAGAGATGGAGGACATGATGAAACCATCTCCTGCACAGGGAGAGTAGAACTTGATCTTGGTCTCCTGTAGACGTGGCGTCAGGGAACCACACAGAATAGGACAGTTATAACCATGATATAATAGTTATAACAATAGGGCAGTTATAACCATGATATAATAGTTATAACAGCAGGACAGTTATAACCATGATATAATAGTTATAACAGCAGGACAGTTATAACCATGATATAATAGTTATAACAGCAGGACAGTTATAACCATGATATATTAGTTATAACAGCAGGACAGTTATAACCATGATATAGTAGTTATAACAGCAGGATAGTTATAACCAGGATGTAATAGTTATAGCAGCTAGACAGTTATAACCATGATATAATAGTTATAACAGCAGGACAGTTATAACCATGATATAATAGTTATAACAGCAGGGCAGTTATAACCATGATATAATAGTTATAACAGCAGGGCAGTTATAACCATGATATAATAGTTATAACAGCAGGACAGTTATAACCATGATATAATAGTAATAACAGCAGGACAGTTATAACCATGATATAATAGTTATAACAGCAGGACAGTTATAACCATGATATAATAGTAATAACAGCAGGACAGTTATAACCATGATATAATAGTTATAACAGCAGGACAGTTATAACCATGATATAATAGTTATAACAGCAGGGCAGTTATAACCATGATATAATAGTTATAACAGCAGGACAGTTATAACCATGATATAATAGTAATAACAGCAGGACAGTTATAACCATGATATAATAGTTATAACAGCAGGACAGTTATAACCATGATATAATAGTTATAACAGCAGGGCAGTTATAACCATGATATAATAGTTATAACAGCAGGACAGTTATAACCATGATATAATAGTTATAACAGCAGGACAGTTATAACCATGATATAATAGTTATAACAGCAGGGCAGTTATAACCATGATATAATAGTTATAACAGCAGGACAGTTATAAACATGATACAATAGTTATAACAGCAGGACAGTTATAACCATGATATAATAGTTATAACAGCAGGACAGTTATAACCATGATATAATAGGTATAACAATAGGGCAGTTATAACCATGATATAATAGTTATAACAGCAGGACAGTTATAACCATGATATAATAGTTATAACAGCAGGACAGTTATAACCATGATATAATAGTTATAACAGCAGGACAGTTATAACCATGATATAATAGTTATAACAGCAGGACAGTTATAAGCATGATATAATAGTTATAACAGCAGGACAGTTATAACCATGATATAATAGTTATAACAGCAGGACAGTTATAACCATGATATAATAGTTATAACAGCAGGACAGTTATAACCATGATATAATAGTTATAACAGCAGGACAGTTATAACCATGATATTATAGTTATAACAGCAGGAAAGTTATAACCATGATATAATAGTTATAACAGTAGGACAGTTATAACCATGATATAATAGTTATAACAGCAGGACAGTTATAACCATGATATAATAGTTATAACAGTAGGACAGTTATAACCATGATATAATAGTTATAACAGCAGGACAGTTATAACCATGATATAATAGTTATAACAGCAGGACAGTTATAACCATGATGTACTAGTTATAGTAGCAGGACAGTTATAACCAGGAAGTACTAGTTATAGCAGCAGAACAGGTTATAACCAGGAAGTACTAGTTATAGTAGCAGGACAGTTATAACCAGGAAGTACTAGTTATAGTAGCAGGACGGTTATAACCAGGATGTACTAGTTATAGCAGCAGGACAGGTTATAACAAGATCACAATTAAAACCTGATCACCTGAATGTTGGACTGCTCTGGTCACACACGACACACTGGCTGCCTGAACAAATATTGAATGGAAGGAAGGAAGGAAGGAAGGAAGGAAGGAAGGAAGGAAGGAAGGAAGGAAGGAAGGAAGGAAGGAAGGAAGGAAGGAAGGAAGGATCATGTGAGGGATCATGTGTCTGATATAGACAACTGGTTAGTTTCATCAGGCACTGACACTGAGACAGACAGGTCTGTGTACAGGGCTGGGTATGTGTGTGCAGGACTGTGTGTGTGTGTGTGTGTGTGTGTGTGTGTGTGTATATATATATATATATATATATATAAGGGTAAGGGTGGCATAAACAACGCGTACTGACATGGAAAATGAACTATAGGTGACAGAGAAAATGAAGAAAAGATTTGAAATGACCGTGTCTGCCCTGTCATCCGCGACAACCGAAACAACATTTTAAATTGGCACTTCTTTGATGTTTTCTTTTTGATCATTCAAGCTCTTTTTAAGAAGTATGCTGCTTTTATTTCCATGTACTATGACTCCCCCCTGTTTTTAATACACTGTGTTTTGTTATTTTTATATTGTGTCCACCCTATTTATCCCATATTTATTATGTATTATTATTATTATTCTGCATATTTGATTAACCTTACTCTCTTAATCTGCTGTGAAACAGAAATTTCTCTCTGTAGCGGCTTGCATCCAGTTTAAAACTCTGGCACTAGCCTACAGGGCAATGAAAGGAACAGCCCCCTCCTACCTCCAGGCCATGGTCAAACCCTACACCCCCTCCTGACCACTACGCTTTGCTACCTCGGGGCGACTGGTTGCCCCGTCACTCCGAGGCCCCTGCGGTCGATCGACACGGTCACGGCTCTTCTCTGTCCTGGCCCCACAGCGGTGGAACGAACTGCCCACTGACGTCAGGACAGCAGAGTCGCTGCCCATCTTTCGTCGCAGGCTCAAAACTCATCTCTTCAAGAAGTAATACCACGATCCTCCCTCTTAAAATCCTCCCTGCCATAGGTTATAATAATAAATAAATAAAATAAATAATGTGCGCCAAATGTAGGGTTGATTGTGATTTATAATGGGAAACTGGCATTGAACTGGCTTAAGTTGATGTGGGGCGTGCTACGCACTGTTATAAATCTGTTTTTTTTCAAACTTGCTTAAGTAAGAAAGCTTAGTAACGTAGAATCTCCGCAGTTTTATAAACGAGGGCCCATTGTGTTCCTCTGGTAGAGACCAGGGGCCTCGTTTATATAACATTGCGCAGAATCTATACTAAGATTGCGCGTGAGCACAGAACCTGACAAAAATAAATCACATTCATAAAACTGTGCACGCACACCTGCGTCCAATTCTCCCTTCATAAATCACAGTCCAGCTGGAAATGTATCCATGTTGATCAGCCTCATATCCCGCCCTCTATACGCCCACAATTGGGCAGTAAATGGTAAATGGACTGCACTTATATAGCGCTTTTCCACCTTAGCGGCACTCAAAGCACTTTACAATGACCTCTCATTCACCCATTCACACACCAATGGCGGTAGCTGCCATGCAAGGTGCTAACCTGCTCATTGGGAGCAATTTGGGGTTAGGTGTCTAGCTCAAGGACACGTGGACACTCGGAGCCGGGATTCGAACCGCTGACCCTTCGATCATTGAACGACCCGCTCTACCAACTGAGCTACAGCCGCCCCATTCATAAATGATTACTCTGACAACAATGACG
The DNA here is from genome assembly GCF_949987555.1 of Borostomias antarcticus. NCBI lineage: Eukaryota > Metazoa > Chordata > Actinopteri > Stomiiformes > Stomiidae > Borostomias > Borostomias antarcticus. Next base: position 3,773,343 of record NC_140263.1, on the reverse strand, counting down.
GTGATTCCAATTGTGAAATAGAAGTCGTAGAGGCGGAGGTTGGAGGAAGACTGGTGTTGTAGCTGAGTGGAAAGGCATTGGTCTCATAAAGGGAAAATCATAAGTTCAATCCACATCCCTGCCACTGTGATTATCATTTTATATTATTAAACTGTAGTGGGTGTGATGTGTTGAAAACGGCATCAGTTTAAATGCAATTTTTCCTATTGTTCAACTTATTTATGAGAATTTCATAACTGACTGAAAGTATTATGTAGTATGTGGGCTACATCATTTGGCGATGTGTGTTGGTGGCTTTCAACAGGGTTTTGTATTCCTAATTAAACCCAGCGGTTTGTTCGTGCATCTGTTAGAAACATGTCTGTTAGAGACCAGGATGTTAGTCTGTTAGAGACCAGGATGTTAGTCTATTAGAGACCAGGACGTTAGTCTGTTAGAGACCAGGATGTTAGTCTGGTAGAGACCAGGATGTTAGTCTGTTAGAGACCAGGATGTTAGTCTGTGAGAGGCCAGGATGTTAGTCTGTTAGAGACCAGGATGTTAGTCTGTTAGAGACCAGGATGTTAGTCTGGTAGAAACATGTTAGTCTGTTAGAGACCAGGATGTTAGTCTGGTAGAGACCAGGATGTTAGTCTGGTAGAAACATGTTAGTCTGTTAGAGACCAGGATGTTAGTCTGTTAGAGACCAGGATGTTAGTCTGTTAGAGACCAGGATGTTAGTCTGTTAGAGACCAGGATGTTAGTCTGTTAGAAACCAGGATGTTAGTCTGTTAGAGACCAGGATGTTAGTCTGTTAGAGACCAGGATGTTAGTCTGGTAGAGACCAGGATGTTAGTCTGTTAGAGACCAGGATGTTAGTCTGTCAGAGACCAGGATGTTAGTCTGTTAGAGACCAGGATGTTAGTCTGGTAGAGACCAGGATGTTAGTCTGTTAGGACCAGGATGTTAGTCTGTTAGAAACATGTTAGTCTGTTAGAGACCAGGATGTTAGTCTGGTAGAGACCTGCTGGAGCTAGGCTAGGCTAGGCTTGGTGGGCTGGGTTGTGTGTGTGTGTGTGTGTGTGTGTGTGTGTGTGTGTGTGTGTGTGTGTGTGTGTGTGTGTGTGTGTGTGGTGTGGTTGAGGGCTAGATTCCTGTGTGGTGAGGACCAGGAACTACAAGCCCTTTACAGCCGTGCAGTAAACCCAGCGGTTCTGACTAACGACCGGCTGGTTCTGTGTGTGTGTGTGTGTGTGTGTGTGTTGAATGGGTGGTTCTGCGGTTCACCCTGGCATGGTTCACATGGGAACAAATGACAGGATCTAGTAGGGCAGTGAACCGGGTGCTGGGACCCCCTGGGAGAGAACCAGAATCCAGAGCTGGTGGGCCCCCTCGCGAGGCCTCGCTCCCTGGGGGGTGAGTGGTGAGCGCGTTGGTGAGGCGCATGAACATGTTGAGGTAATGAGGATGTTATGGTTAGGGTGAGGAGATGGTGTGGTCTGGCTATCAGGGCGGCTGTAGCTCAGTTGGTAGAGCGGGTCGTTCAGTGATCGAAGGGTCAGCGGTTCGAATCCCAGCTCCGACTGTCCACATGTCGAAGTGTCCTTGAGCAAGACGCCTAACCCCAAATTGCTCCCAATGAGCAGGTTAGCACCTTGCATGGCAGCTACCGCCATTGGTGTGTGAGTGTGTGTGTGAATGGGTGAATGAGAGGCCATTGTAAAGCGCGTTGAGTGTCGCTAAGGTGGAAAAGCGCTATATAAATGCAGTCCATTTACATTTATCAGCCGGTCAACTGCTGTGTATCGCTCTGCTGTAATGAGCGTAGGGGTTGGGTGGGGAAGGAGGGCTCAGGACCTCATGGACTAAGACCTGAATTTCAGTGACATTAAGACAAGTCAGCCTACAAAGTCAGCCTACTATCACCTGAAGAATATATCAAGGATTATATCTCAGCAGGATCTGGAAAAACTTGTCCGTGCGTTTATCTTCACTAGGCTCGACTACTGTAACGGTGTGTTTACAGGTCTCTCTAAAACACGATCACACAGCTGCAGCTGATTCACTCCAGTTCTGAGGGCTTTACACTGGCTTCCTGTCTGTCAAAGAATTGACTTTAAAATACTGCTGTTGGTTTATGAATGGTTTCCACTGAATGGTTTCGGGCCAAAATATATTTCTGATCTGCTGCTACGTTATGAACCATCCAGACCTCTCAGGTCGTCTGGCACAGGTCTGCTTTCTGTCCCCAGAGTTCAAACAAAACATGGAGACGTTTTTATGCTCCACATATCTGGAACAAACGTCCAGAAAACTGCAGGTCTGCTGCAACTCTCAGTTCTTTTACATCAGGACTGAAGACTTCTTTTATTTCTGTATTTTATTTTCCCTGCAGTTTGTTTTAAATGTCCTTTTTTAAACATTTCGTTTTATATTACCTTTTATGTGTTTCTTGCACTTTGTCTTGATGCTTTTAATGTTTCATGTAAAGCACTTTGAATTGCCTTGTTGCTGAAATGTGCTATACAAATAAACTTGCCTTGCCTTAATTGCCTTGCCTCGCTAGGGTTCGGTCTATGTTTGGGTCCGCTGTGGACATCTGGAGAAAATATCTGTTAAACGGAATTAGATCATTTTCTGAACGGTTTATTCCGAAACCGCTGTGGTGTCGGGCTTTTAAAAGTTCGCTAATCAGTCGCAAATGTTTTCATGATATTGATTTACTTTTGTCTGTTTTTTCCCTGAGAGAGAAAGGGTTAGAGAGAGAGAGAGGGAGGTTGAGAGAGGAGCGAGAGAGAAAGGGTTAGAGAGAGAGAGAGGGAGGTTGAGAGAGGAGCGAGAGAGAAAGGGTTAGAGAGAGAGAGAGGAGGTTGAGAGAGGAGCGAGAGAGAAAGGGTTAGAGAGAGAGAGGGAGGTTGAGAGGGGAGCGAGAGAGAGAGTGAGAGAGAGACCAGGATGACTCTTCTGTGAAAGAAGCCGTTGTGTTGTTAGTAATTATCTGCCTCTCTCTTAATTGCTTCTAATGGAGAATTGACACATTGGAATAGGATTTCGTCCAAAACTAATAACATAGTTGAATATACTGATCACTGCTATTATAACTGGGCCATGTAGAAACTAGGACAGACAACACAGACTGACGTATGTTGTATAACTGGACTATAACTGGTAGAACAGAACTGTATAATTGGACTATGGCTGGTAGAACTGGACTGTATAACTGGTATAACAGGGTTGTAACTGGACTGTATCTGGTAATACAGGGTTTTAACTGGACTGACGGCAGACAGGGAGATCGTGTCCCAGCTCCCCCCCTGTCTGCAGGGACAGATGAATGTGTGGCTTTTTAATAAAAGCTGAAGAATGTTTCTCTTGAGCCTCCTCCCCTCCCTCTCCCCTCTCTCCCTCCCCTCCCTCTCTCCATCCCTCCTTCTCCCCATTCCTCCCTCTCTCCATCCCTCCTTCTCCCCATTCCTCCCTCTCTCCATCCCTCCTTCTCCCCATTCCTCCCTCTCTCCATCCCTCCTTCTCCCCATTCCTCCCTCTCTCCATCCCTCCTTCTCCCCTTCCCTCCCTCTCTCCATCCCTCTCTCTCCTCCCCTCCCTCTCTCCATCCCTCCTTCTCCCCATTCCTCCCTCTCTCCCTCCGTCCTCCTCCCCTCCCTCTCCCCTCTCTCCCTTCCCTCCCTCTCTCCATCCCTCCTTCTCCCCTTCCCTCCCTCTCTCCATCC
>NC_140263.1:3754633-3767133 GCF_949987555.1 Borostomias antarcticus | reverse complement strand
GGCATACACCAGAAATCAACCAAACATTGGGCCTCATTCACCAACGAAGTTAAGAAGTTCTTAAGAAGCATTTCTTCTTAAACTGTACTTACGCCGTCTATAAGAAAATTCTGGCATTCACCAACGGTTTCTCATCTGGGATTTGTCCTCAGCTAAGAACAGAATATAGGAACACCGAATAGCAGTCGCAAGTAGGCGGAACTGTAGACTATGCAAAATTGGTGATTGCGGTCACCTCAATTCTACAGTTGGATGATATATAATTGAAATACAATTACATCTGCATAATTCTCAATAACGTCATAATCATAACCATCATTTCCATTGTAAACGTGTGCGTCAGAATATCTGATATGTCATCGTTTAAATCGTTCGCTCCGAATTGCTTGTTATTCGTGATCAGTCTTGAAGATGTCGATAAAATATTTCGATTGCGTGTTAATAATTTGTGATTTTGGTGTAAATTAATGAGTGTTGTGTTTTGTTTGAATTCTTTGACCGTTCTGCAAAAGCACCGTGAGATTTCGCCGTACTGTATAAAACTGTATGTCTGCAGACGCGGGCGTATACTTCTCGTGACTGTAGTAGCCTACTATCAATCAATCAATCAATCAATCAATCAATCAATCAATCAATCAATCAATCAATCACTATCTAGTACAATTAAAGATATATAAACTTCTATGGTTAAACTACATCTTGACTCCTTCAGTTCATCTGACTCATTTAATCCAACTACTTCAGTTCACCTGACTGCTTCAGGAGTGTTTCATGATGATTAATGCACTTAATAGGTCTAGCAGTAGCTGCTTTAGGACTTAAAGTAGTTGTAGCAGCAGCAGCAGTAGTAGTATAGGTATTTATAGTCGTTTTTATATTGATAATCAGGCAATTGATTCCATCTTCCATCTTGCTTTTTGTTTTAATGCTTTTAATTTGTCCTGCCTTTTGTTTTAAATGTCTATAATGTCTTGCTTTTTGTTTAAATGCTTTTAATGCCTCATGTAAAGCACCTTGAATTGCCCTGTGGCTGAAATGTGCTATATAAATAAACTTGCCTTGCCTTGCCTTTGACAGTATTACAGTTTACCTTCATGCTTTCGTATTGTGCATACGTTCTTAGCTTCTTTTGGTAATGTAGTTCAGCTTCCAATTCTGCCACTTTCACATTTCATTTTCCAGGTTTTTCAGCTTCCAGGTTTTCAGCTGTGCAGTGTGATGCATTTGGCATTTCCCATTTTCACATGTATGCTTTTCGCAAGAAATACTTTCTTTCAGCTGCTCAGCATCCAAACACATTTTGTGCAGGAATTCAATTGTCTAGTTATAGAAATATGAAAAGGGGGAGAGAGGGAGAGAGATGAGAGGAGGGGAAGAGAAGAGTTGAATACGTGTTGGTAGCAGAATGGGAACAGTGGCATGCTGCCAGCTCATACACACACACACACACACACACACACACACACACACACACACACACACACACACACACACACACACACACACACGCACTCTTACTTGCTTAATGCTAAAAGCTTGAGTCTGCTAAATATATCCTCACTAGGAACAATGGCACAGTGGAACAAGGCAATACTGACACTGCCACATCACACACAGAAGGAGATAGGAATCGAGAGAAGGAGAGATAGCATCTGCCAATCTCCGTCTGAGACGACCGTATCAAGTGCACACTTCTGTCCACCTCGACTGTCACGAAGATATACTAATGGCTTTGCTCCACTGGGTCGTTAGCGTCAACCATCAACTATCGGACACTAAGGAAATTAATCCATTGTAATTAATGACAGTGGCTCCACTCCAGCCGTTGCGTTCGATGCCTGCGTCTTGGCTACACTGTCCAGGAAATCCTTCCTGCTTTGTCCCTCTCCTGAGAGTCACCGGACAGCCTTTCAATCAATCAATCAAAGCTTTATTTGTATAGCGCATTTCATACCCAGAGGCAACACAATGCGCTTTACAGAGAACAAGGGAGGTGGGCATACGACCCACTCTCTACATATTCCAGAGGGAAGCAAAAAAACAGTATCACCCGGGGGCCAGATAAGTGAGCTGTAAAAATTCTTCCCTGACCCCTCTCAACAAGGCGATCGAGCAAGCTCCAGGAGTATGTTTGTCTACCGGCTAAGAACATTTATAAAGCAATACATTACTTTCTAAGCTGATTCCCTTGTTACACACTTCTGTCTGTCTGTCTGTCTGTCTGTCTGTCTGTCTGTCTGTCTGTCTGTCTGTCTGTCTGTCTGTCTGTCTGTCTGTCTGTCTGTCTGTCTCCCAGCCTGTCTGTGATCAAAGAACACTATATAGAGGAAAATGAACCTATTATATTGAGCCACTTTACACTTTGCACTAGATTATGCTTTTAGTCACTTGTTTAGAAAGGAGATGCACTTGTGAGTACTGGCGAGTAGTAGTACACTACTTACATTAAATGCAATTATTGTAAATTGCTTTGGATTAAAGCATCTGCTAAATGATTGTAATGTAACGTAATAATGTAACACACATGGTAAATTGTGATAAGACCAAATACAAATTTCCAACCTTGGTTGGACAATAAAATGCTATCTTATCTTAAGACTCTGGAAACTCTGGATTGTCAGGGAAACATGCTCCTCTATTGAAGAGGTGTTGGCTGGCCAAATCAAGACATGAAATGATAAGTCTTTGATTGATTGATTGATTGATTGATTGATTGATTGATTGATTGATTGATTGATTGATTGATTGATTGATTTATAAGTCACATACACCTGGATTAAGTGGCGGGGTTGCCTTGACCACACAGCAGTGTAATCGCTGGTGGAATTTGTCCTCCGTATTTGATCCATCCAAGCTGGGAGCAGCAGGCACACTGTATTCCTTTCAACCAATCACAATCGTCTTTGCGCAGCGCTAAGCTTTTATTTTTTTGCTTTTTGCCCTTGCAAAAGTCATGTACCCTGATGAAGGAGTCATATACCCTGATGAAGGAGTCATGTACCCTGATGAAGGAGTCATGTACCATGATGAAGGAGTCATGTACCCTGATGAAGGAGTCATGTACCCTGATGAAGGAGTCATGTACCCTGATGAAGGAGTCATATACCCTGATGAAGGAGTCATATACCCTGATGAAGGAGTCATATACCCTGATGAAGGAGTCATATACCCTGATGAAGGAGTCATATACCCTGATGAAGGAGTCATATACCCTGATGAAGGAGTCATATACCCTGATGAAGGAGTCATGTACCCTGATGAAGGAGTCATATACCCTGATGAAGGAGTCATATACCCTGATGAAGGAGTCATATACCCTGATGAAGGAGTCAGATACCCTGATGAAGGAGTCATATACCCTGATGAAGGAGTCATATACCCTGATGAAGGAGTCATATACCCTGATGAAGGAGTCATATACCCTGATGAAGGAGTCATGTACCCTGATGAAGGAGTCATGTACCCTGATGAAGGAGTCATATACCCTGATGAAGGAGTCATATACCCTGATGAAGGAGTCATATACCCTGATGAAGGAGTCATATACCCTGATGAAGGAGTCATATACCCTGATGAAGGAGTCATAGACTGATGAAGGAGTCATGTACCCTGATTAAGGAGTCATATACCCTGATGAAGGAGTCATATACCCTGATGAAGGAGTCATATACCCTGATGAAGGAGTCATATACCCTGATGAAGGAGTCATATACCCTGATGAAGGAGTCATGTACCCTGATGAAGGAGTCATATACCCTGATGAAGGAGGCATGTACCCTGATGAAGGAGTCATATACCCTGATGAAGGAGTCATAGACTCTGATGAAGGAATCATATACAACCACTAAACCACCTCTCGTCTGACATGAGAAGGTAAGTTTCACTTCAGCTCATGTCTCATGACGTGTTTGAGAGATCAACGCAACAGTAGCACAAATGACACTGACACAAACACACACACCCACGCCAATGTACACACAGACCAACGTGTACACACACACACACATGGCCACACACCCGGGGAGAGTTACGGAGCGGAGAGGAGATCACTTATTTACAAACAGATGCTAGCCCATAATAACCGTGGTCGTCCTTGGCAACCCTGAGGGTGCCGCGTTCTGCAGTTTGTTTTTAGAGGCTGTGGGTGGAGGACGCTCACAGGTGGCCCCTGATTGGTGGGTTGGAGAGAAGAGGACATGTCTGTGTGTGTGTGTGTGTCTGTGTGTGTGTGTCTGTGTGTGTGTGTGTGTGTGTGTGTGTCTGTGTGTGTGTGTCTGTGTCTGTGTGTGTGTCTGTGTGTGTGTGTGTGTGTGTCTGTGTGTATGTGTGTGTGTGTGTGTGTGTGTGTCTGTGTGTGTGTGTGTGTGTGTGTGTGTGTGTGTGTGTGTGTGTGTGTGAGTGTGTGTGTGTGTGTGTGTTCCCTGTAGAGCCATAGCTGACAGTGCTGGACCCAAATCAGAGGGTCCATCCTCCAGTCTAGCTGTGTAGCTGCGGCTTGAATTGGTGCCGAAATGTGTCCATTATGTACCCCGCCAGCATCTCCTATCTACTTCGGGGGGATTCCTGCTATAAGAAGACTTGTTCTTGCTTCCGTTTCATGTTCCTCCAGGAGAGAAACCATTATCGCCCCCCCCCCCCTACACACACACACACACATAATCACCGACAAGACCATCCACAGCATGCAGCTAGTCCAAAATGCCGCTGCCAGGCTGGTGACAGGCACTAAGATGAGGGAACACATTTCTCCTGTCCTCTCCTCCCTTCACTGGCTCCCAGTGAAGCGCAGAGTGAAATTCAAGATCCTCACGTATGTCTTCAAAGCCCTCAATGGTCTCGCCCCAGCGTACATCAAAGATCTCCTGGACCAACCTACCAGCTTCAGGCCTGGTCGCCGGCTCAGATCTGACAACCAGATGACCCTAAAGGTCCCGGGGTCAAAACTTTTCACAAAGAGAGACCGTGCATTCTCTGTGATGGCACCTGGGCTATGGAACAAGCTTCCTCTGAACCTCAAGTCCGCCACCACCCTGGACTCTTTTAGAGCTTCAAACTCACCTCTTTGTTGCAGACGATCTATAATTTATGTCCTTGTCTTGTGTCTTAAATGTAGTTTCATTTTGTGTCTCTGCAGTCCTTTGTTTTTGTTTGTCTCTCTTTGTACCAGATGATGTAACAGTTGGTTGGGGGGCGCATTATAAATAAAAATAACATAACATAACATAATGTACAGGAGTGTGAGAGTGTGAAACCCACTAACGAAATGTGACCTTCTACATTGTTTACTTCATGTCTTCAGCTGTGGATGCTGCTTTGGGTGTTTGAAGAGTTTATGAACTCGCATCTTAATTGAACTTTTGACTTTGTAGGACAATCCAATACCTCTACGTTGGGTTCTTCCTGCAGGCATGCCAGTCTGGTGTGTGTTTTGGAGAAGAGGTGTTGGATGCAGATGAAAGAGAGAGAGAAACGGAGATACGGAGAGAGAGAGAAGGAGAGGACGGCGTGTCTGAGCATCTTGCTACAGCAGATGGGAGATATGATGGTTAATCCGTCTGGCTCAGACTGAAAGCACTCGTAGCTCTCTCTCTCTCTCTCTCTCTCTCTTTCTCTCCATCTCTCTCTCTCTCTCCCCCTCTCTTTCTCTCCATGTCTCTCTCTCTCCTTCTCTCTCTTTCGCCCCATCTCTCTCTCTCTCCTTCTCTCCTCTCTCTCTCTCTCCCACTCTCCTCTCTCTCTCTCTCTCTCTCCCTCTCTCCTCTCTCTCTCTCTCCCACTCTCCTCTCTCTCTCTCTCTCTCTCTCCTTCTCTCTCTTTCTCTCCATCTCTCTCTCCTTCTCTCTCTCTCTCTCTCTCCCTCTCTCTCACTCCATCTCTCTCTCTCTCTCCCTCTCTCTCCCTCTCTCTCTCTCCCACTCTCCTCTCTCCATCTCTCTCTCTCTCCTTCTCTCTCTTTCTCCCCATCTCTCTCCCACTTCCCGGCCAGCAGATTGTGGCTTTGAGGCAGGCTGCTAATATTCTCATTAATTTTCCTCCAGAAATGTTAACCATTGAAGCTCTCACGGCTGCTTCTGCGTACGGAGACTCTCGCTCTGCTAGATTGATGTGGAATCTCATTAGGACACTACAACCACCAGCTCTAATTCCAGCTTCACCTAAATCTCCCTGAAGAAACGAGCGAGCGGGAACGGTCACGTGCGAGGATGCTGTGCTCGACAGACCAAGCCAGCCAGTATCACCACACTAACAAACTAGCCAAACTGTTGTAAACCTTGTTTGCTGCTCTTCAGTGGGAAGAGCTCTGACGAACACACACACACACACACACACAAACACACACACACACATACACACAAACACCCACGCACACACAATTACACCCACGCACACACACACACACACGTGTTGTAAACCTTGTTTGCTGCTCCTCAGTGGGAAGCGCTCTGACGAACACACACACACACACACACACACACACACATACACACACACACACACACACACACACACCCATGCACACACAATTACACCCACGCACACACACACATGTGCAGACAGACAGGCAGTCTCAGAGGATGGCGAACATACTGCAATCAATCAATCAATCAATCAATCAATCAATCAATCAAAGCTTTATTTGTATAGCGCATTTCATACCCAGAGGCAACACAATGCGCTTTACAGAGAACAAGGGAGGAGGGCATACGACCCACCCCTACATATTCCAGAGGGAAGCAAAAAAACAATAATCACCCAGGGGCCAGATAAGTGAGCAGGCACAGGACGGACAATCTTTTATACTGTTGCAATAAAAGAGCAAATCTGTCTGATATCACATCAGAAGCCAGCAGAGCAGAACAGCAGAGTCGCTCCTAAAAGCTCATTAGACCCAATTTGACTATCACAATACTGAAGTACAAGGGAGTGATAGAGGGAGACAGAGGGAGAGAGAGAAGAAAGAGAAGAGAGTGAGAGAGCGATAGAGATAGAGGGAAGAGAGAAAGAGAGAGAGAAAGAAAAGAGGTGGAAAGAGAAAGAGCAGAGGAAGATAGAGAGAGAACGAGAGAACGAGAGAGAGAAGAGAGAGCAGAGAGAGAGATAGAAAGGAGAAAGATTAAGAGAGAGAGAGAAAGAGGGAGAGAGAGGGAGAGAAAGAGAGAGAGAGAGAGGGAGAGAAAGAGAGAGGCCAGAGATCAGCGAGTAAATAGAGTGCCAGGCCGCGCTGCTGTCACGGTAACCATCCAAATTGCTGTCACGGTAACCACCAATTACCCCGCCAGGCCAAAGAAAAGTTAATTTCCTCCGTCTCCACAGCATTGTCTCCGGGGTCACGGGATCGTCCAATCAGAGCAGAGACTGAAAGGTCGCGTCTAATTAGAGAGAGGCGGGGTCAGTCTGGTGGAGCTCATTTGAGGCCTCCTAGCAGCAGAGCGCAGGAGAGGCTTCATGGGTCGCATCATCAGGTGGGTCTGTGGTTCCTGGTCTGTAGCTCTTGTCAGTAGCTGTGTTCGGAATCGCTCCCTATTCACTATATAGCGCACTATATAGGGCGTCAGCCATTTTGTTTGTAGCGTCCGAATTCTCCACGGAATTTTCGTTCCCCTATATAGTCCGCTATTTATTACCCACAATTCACCTTGATTTGCAGGGAACAGTGCGTGTACCGTGAATAGGGAGTGAGGGAACGAGGGAGCGATTCCGAACACAGCTAGTGAGCTCTGTGTGAAGAGGATGGTGGTCGGTATTATAGGATTAACTGAATTAATTAATCAATTGATTAATTGAAAGTGTTCAGCTGAGGTGGATTGCTCTATCTACCACCTGTGTGCGCCCTATAGTCTCTTGTGCGTGCTAATTCTTCCTCGCCGTAGTACACCAGCGCAGCGTAGATCGGATAGCCTATAGGTCCTAAGTGGAAATATACAAATGACAAAATGGCCAAGGCATTAAATTATATTTATAATTCATTTTAAGAACTCTTACCTATTCATTTCACCTTTACCCTAATTCATTATATTTATTATTATTATTATTATCATTAGGCCTATTCTCAATAAAATAATTGTCATTATTTTTCCTAGGAGGGCACTCAGGTAAGAGAGCTAAATGCTGCCACTCCCATGGTGTCACGTTTATGTCAAAAGTCAAGAGCGCGTAAAACGCACTCACAGGTATGTCACACGTGCAGATATTAAAGGAGTAGTAAAGTATGCATGTTTAGCCCTGTTTTAAGGTTACTTATGATCATAAACAATGGTTCAGGCCGGGACAAATTGCGGGCTCGTCCAATTTTTGCGTGGTTTTAGCCTTTGCTTACAGTACCTTTAGTTGTTTTGTGTAGCTCCTTTGTTTGGCTTGTTTGGCTTGTTTGGCTTGGGGTGCACCTGTTGTTCGTTTTAACTGCTGTGATCGGCTTGGTTGGCTGCCTTGATTGGCGTTTGTTTTGCGTTTGGAGGCGCGCCTGTTTTTTTTGTTGTGCTTGGAGGGAGAGCGTTCATTGTTTGCTTTTTTGTTGGCGGGGGGTGTGGCGTGTAGTGCGTGACCGGCATCTTACGCCAGGGTTAAGTCATAGGCTGGGGGGGCTGCCCTGATAGGCTTACGGCTTCTTCCATGGGGAGTTGAGGTGAGGTAAAGGGCCAGGGTCTGGTTCAGCCTCTTGTCTCTGACTCCAGTCTTTCCTTTGACCAGCGGAAGGAATCATTCCAGATGCAGCTCCGCATGCAATATGACCATGAGTTGGATAAGGTCAAATGTGAAATGTACCCAGGTATCTCCGAACGTGATTGGCTCGCTGATTGAGTGTGATTGGCTAGCCGACAGAGAGAGTGTGATTGGCCGGCCGGTGCGTGACGACGTGTGTGTATCTGAGAGCCAGGATGTTGGCAGTAGACTGGCCCGCTTCGTTCGTCAAGCTAATATACCCTCTGGCTTCTCCTACCAATTAGCTGTCTCCAACAGACCGGTGTCTTCCAGGGTGTCAGGACTCCCAGTCACACCGCTGCGTCCTCCGTCTTCTTAATTAGCTGTGAGCGGGGCCTCGCCACTCCGACCACGCCGGCTCTAATCGAACCCGGTCTACTCAGCCTGGAAGTCAAGCCTCCTCCTCCTCCTCCTCCTCCTCCTCTCTCCACTCCACATCCTGCCTCCCCCGGGCTGCTTCGTTCACTCACTTCCCTTGGTCTCACTTCTTTACTCTCCTCTAACTCTTGGGCTTGTCTCCCCGGCGTGTCTGTCGTTCTCCTGTCAATGTGCTGATTCTCGTCTCGGGGATCTTCACAGCACAGCGGGGTGCAGGTCGGCGTGTCGCTGCCGAAGAAGCTTCCGGAAATAGCAGCCTCCTCCACCCTGCTCTGTTTCCAGGAACCTCAGCGGTCCAATGCAGATCCAAGGCCTTTTCAAGTTAGCAAGTCACTCCGTGCGAGGATGCGAACTAGATGGTGTGTGTGAGTGTGTATGGTGTGTGTGAGTGTGTGTGTGCATGTGTGTGGTGGTACTGTAGCTGTGTGGTAGTATAATATTAACCTTGCGGTGATGTCTGCAGGTCTTAGAAGCAGACTAGAGCAGCTCTCTCTCTTTCTCTCTCTCTCACACACACACACACACACACACTAGGGATGCACCAAGATGTCATTATCTGTATCTGTTCAACCAACAAAATTATCTGTATCTATATTGGGATAGAAATCGGAAGTGGGCGTGGTTTCGACTGAAAGTTGTGTTAAATCATATTTTCTAACCTAATATTTATTGGCAATGACATTTTTGAGCCTTCAGCATATAAAACGTATTTAATATTGGCATAGAATTAGTTCTGAAATCTATTTCTACATCATCATACTGTACTTTTAGACTCTAGTCTAAAGGATCTCTTTGGAGACTCCTACACTGCTGTTGAGCCAATGCAGTCCAACAGAGGGATTGATATCAATCAATCAATCAATCAATCAATCAATCAATCAATCAATCAATCAATCAATCAATCAATCAATCAATCAATCAATCAATCAATCAATCAATCAATCAAAGCTTTATTTCATATATAGAGATACTCTCGTACAGGAGCGGGGCCCCTATCCCACACGGCAGTAGTCCACTAGAGTGGCGGAAAGAGAATGCATATGCTTAGCCCATACTTGGCCCTCTAGCCAAAGCCTCCCTATGCATTCCAGCCACCTCAATCCCCAGTGAGCGTGTCTTTGCAACTGCAGGAGACATTGTTAGTGCTAAAAGATCACAGATACTACCAGAAAATGTTGATTTTTCTGGAGAAAAACATGTCCATATCCTAGACCAGGCTAGATGACCTAGAGAGAGGGAGGCTGAGATGGAAATAGGAAAGTGTCCCTGTTTGTGTTCAAATGTTTGTTTATTTGTTTGTTTTCTAAGAGTCCATATCCTAGGCTAGAGATGGAAATAGGATGTTTTTAAGTATCCAGCCAAACTTTTAGCTTGAACTGTAACAAGCCACCGTCCTTAACATTATTTTAAGGAACAGAATAAATAAGTTATTATTTACTCAGTCAGGCATTTACATCTTGTTTTATTTATGATATCATATTGTGACTGTATCGTTAGCACTGTCGCCTCACAGCAAGAAGGTCCTGGGTTCGAATCCCGGTCGTTCCAGGTCCTTTCTGTGTGGAGTTTGCATGTTCTCCCCGTGCCTGCGTGGGTTCCCTCCGGGTACTCCGGCTTCCCCCACCATCATAAAGACATGCGACGTATGAATGTGAATGAATGTTGTTGGTGGTCGGAGGGGCCGTAGGCGCTTATTGGCAGCCACGCTTCTGTCAGTCTGCCCCAGGGCAGCTGTGGCTACAGATGTAGCTTAACCACCACCGGTATGACTGTGTCTGATTAAATACTGGACTCTGTAAAGCGCTCTGGGCGCTATATAAATCCAACTTGATTGATTGATTGACTCACCGGAGACCTAGGTCTAATAAATATGTGGGCCCAATTTGAGAGGTGTACAGGGATTCTAACCATGATTCTAGTGGGTGTGTGCTCAGGACTCGTAGTCACATGGAGGGGTAAACAGTCATCAGAAAGCCCTGATGTAGCCCGATCTGTAGGAGCAGGAGGTCTATTATTCATGGAGTAAACAGTCGTTAAAATGGATCGGACTTACCCCACGTAAAACCCTGCAGGACATCAGGGCCAGGTCCATACTCACTGACAGAACATCAGACCCTGCAGGACATCAGGTCCAGACTCACCGACAGCAGACGAGCGCCTGACGAAGGCCATCCCGATCAAAAAGCTCCCGTCGATTCCAGAACGTGGCAAAGTTATCGATAAAAGGAACCCGCCAGCAGTAGCCTTTCAGCCTGACGTGGAGCTGGCGGATCCTGCTGTATTTGGCGTCGCCATATTGAGGGGAGGAGAAGGGACCGGAGATGATACAGCGCTTGCCCAAAACAGTGGCAATCAGGGCCTTGAAGTCCTCCTTCAGCCGCTCAGACTGTTGGAGCCTGATGTCATTTGATCCAACGTGGATGACGACAGATGAGACCAGAGGATGATCATTGAGGAGAGATGTAGACAGAATTGATGTCTGAGACCTTAGCCCCTTAGAAGCAGTAGGTCTGAGCCTTCGGAACTACAATATGGCGCATCATAGAAGAGCCTACTATAAGTGCAAATGCAGGGGGCTTAACGAACACAGGGGCATAGGTGTAGTTTTAGGTATGGACGATATGGACATGTCCATACCAAAGCCACAGAAACACGAATTGTCCCTTCCAAAAATAATACAGAGTGAAAACTGTAGTTTTTACAGTAATTAACATTCACAACTTGCGAAAGAAAAACGGTTGGGAATTAAGGCCTGGTTGACAGCTGCGTTCAGCAAGCTATCCAATCAACAACGTACAGTAGCCTACTTTTCCCCCCCTCCCTCCCTCGCCTCTGTGACCCAGCGAGTGCCTGCCTCGCGAGCTCAGCGCGCAGCTCACGGCACATCGAGCATCGACTGTGGGATTAAACAGCAGGAATGATTGATTGATTGATGGATTGATTGATTGATTGATTGATTGATTGATTGATTGATTGATTGATTGATTGATTGATTGATTGATTGATTGATTGATTGATTGATTGATTGATTGAATGATTGATTAGGCAGCAAGTAAGATTTAAGTTATTGAACAATAGGGAATAAAATATGTTGACTGACAATTATTTTTCTGTACAGTTCTATCAATGATAATAGTTTAGTTTGCGTCCTACTAAATTCCAGTTGTTAGAGTGTGTTTGAAGTAGAGACTTCCAAAAGAAAATACTGAGCGAGTATAAGTTGTTGTTTGTTAAGGGAACATCAAAAGTAAAGGGGGAGGAATATTTAATAGTTGTTATACCAAGTTAAATACGAGTATACAACAATAGGGAATAGGGAGTGAGTGAACCATCTCTAGTCAGCTCTGGTAGCTAGCTTACTCATCCTAATGCCATGTTCCATATGAGAACACTCTGCTAGCTAGCTAGTTAGCCTACTATGT